>NC_136408.1:18075288-18487788 GCF_051521515.1 Lactuca serriola
TATCCCTTGAATAATTTGTGCAAATTGAGCATGATATGGACTTAATAATGTAGATAACTCCTAATTCAAGGTAACATGGAATTGAAACTGTATTTAACCTAACCAAGAAGTAAAAATAAGATCACTATAAGAAACAGAACATTCCGTTCATTCACTTGACCATGGCCTTATAATAGTTGTGATCAAGAAACTAAACAAGCTTCAAGTCAACTTTTAACATTTGACTAAACAAGCAACCTTTTTCTCAGTTCTTGAAATTGCTTCTGTAACTCAGCATTGCTTGTTTCAAGCAATGCTATTTTCTATTTCAAAAGTTGAGAAAAAAATATGGTTTCATAAGTTTTGTATATATGTTCATTAAGGGTATTGACCAGAAATATAACAAATAACAAATTTCTTACTTGAAGCTCTTCAAATGGTGTGGAAGAGAAACCATGTTGTTTATGAGGAAACCTTGAATTTTTGCTAGTGTTATTTTCATCTTAGCTTCCACAATTCTTCTTTCTAAATCCCTGGGAGCAAATATCCATAACAGAAAGAGAAATAACATGTCAAGAGGTAACTCTCAAGATTATAAATATAAGTGTACATACAAAAAGAGAGGGAATTGATTGAAAGAGAAACTATAAAGTCCTAAAAATTACTTGCATCCTAGGACCATCAGCTTGTCTTCAACCTTTTGTCTCTGCCATAAAAACTTTCCAAAATCAGCCCAGTCTTGAAATTAAACATCCATAAGAAAAAAAAAGAGTACATGAATTCAGGTTTTTTAGGTTTAACTGTAACATCCAGAATTTCAGGTATTATATTTATTCATTTTATTTTGAGTTTTGTGGAAGAACTCGACAAGTTGGTGCGAAGACTCGCCGAGTAGAGACACGATTTCTCACCCGGTTTAATGACCGGACTCGACGAGTCACATTGGTGGACTCGGCGAGTCTGCGCTGTTTAATGAAACCCTAATTTCTCGGGTTTGGGGCCTATTTAAAGGGCCTTATGGCCGTCATTTGTGTTCACCAGTCCCCATAGTGAAACCCTAGTGAGCTTGAGTGTTTGGAGTGAGATAAGGAGCCATTGTTGACCTTGGAGGTGTGATCTAGCAAAGGAAAGGAAGCAATAGCCAAGGGGAAACAAGAGGAACAGCTTCCTGAAGATCTGAGGTCCAGAACATCACGTTTGAGGTACTATTTTTCGAACCATTCTCTGTTATGGTGATGTTCATGTTGATTTAGGGCTTATTGAGCCCTTTTGTGGCTAGATCTAGTGCTTCCTTGGTCCCTTAAGCGAGTTAGGTTCTGGATCTGGACCCTTGGAGGTCCAGAGTGTCCCTTTGTCCAAGCTTTTTATGAATCCATGGAGGTTTTGGATTGGGGTCTTTGTGCTTGAGGTCAAAACACCATTTATGAGTCATTAGGTGTGTTATGAGCGCCAAGACATGAACTTTATGTGATGAATAAGCTTGGAAGGACTGGATCTATGAGTTAGTGAAGCAGATCTGACCTCAGAAGGTCGTTTGGGGTTGTGCATGGAATGCACTTGCTGAGTCCATTTCCAGACTCGACGAGTTGTTGCGGGTTGTTCAGTGATTTCGAACCAGGGTTTGAGTAACCGAGTCGGGTGAGTGACTCGGTGAGTCAGAAGGGACTCAGAGGAATCGGGTCCCCATAGAGACTCGGCGAGTCCACGCCAGACTCGGCGAGTTGAGTTGACCGTTGACCAAAGTTGACCAGTGTTGACTTGATAGGGTTAGTCAACCTTAGTTGGGAAAGTGTTAATTAGAGATGTGTTGTGTTATAGGAGGACTATAGCTCGGGAGATTGAGCACTAGTGATTTCGGGGATTTGCGAGTTATCGAGATACGCGAGGTGAGTCTTCTCACTATACTTTACCTTGAGTAGGTAATCAGAGTTAAGTGACAGAGTATTTGTATGATATATGTATGTTAGGTGTTGTACTACATTATTTCTATGTGATTTATGTTGTGCATGTTTATAGAGTTGGAACTGGAAGGTTCACAGAGTTAGAACCAGAGGGTTCACAGAGTAGGGTCCACGGACCCACAGAGTTATAGCCTCAAGTGGCTAATATGTGCTATGTGTGGTATTTTGGGGAACTCACTAAGCCTTATGCTTACAGTGTTTGGTGTTATTTGTTTCAGGTACTAGTGATGACTGCGGGAAGGCGCCGGCCTGATCAGTACACACATGGGATTTTTATGTTATGAGATCTTGGGATTTTTATATGTTATGGATTTGAGTTTCAGACACTGATGTTTTTATGAATACTAAATGAATTATGCTTTTATAAAATGCGAAAAATTGTTTTGAAATTTACGGTGTTACAAGTTGGTATCAGAGCCAGGTTTGAGGGATTCGAGTACACCTTCGGGTGTATTTGAACTCAAACTGAGGATTTGAGAAATATTTTCAAAAAGAGTAAAAGATTTTTGGAAAACGCAGAGCAGAGTCGTGTGTACGATCAGTCCGCGCCCGAACGGTGATATCCCAAGATACCCTCATATTATGTGTTATGATATTGATATGATGTATTCCCATGCTAGAGTAGGCTAGGTACTCCTATTAGGACTAGAGTGACCTGATTTGTGATGCCTTAGCCTAGGGAGAGGTGAGCTGCTATGAGATGCTTGAGAGTGAGTAGGTAGCAGCGAGGAGCTTATGAGAGATCTGTTAGAGAGTGGATTATGCATAATAGAGTACTTGGAACTTGGGATCCCAAGAGGAGGACTTGAGGTGTATTCTGATACGGTGCAGACAGTAGTATTGGGCTCGTACTACTGAAAGCACCGGGGCGGTGTACAGCCCAAGTAAGAATCTTTGGAATGCCAAGGATCAAGGAGGGATGAGTTGTCGAGTGTGAGTATGCTCGAATGGATTCTAATTTATCGTATGTTGTATTTCAGAGGTAGATCATGGTGAGGACACGTCTTATGCCTGAGAGCAGTGGGGCCAGTGATGAGGAGATCCGCCGGATCATCCATGAGGAGGTGGTTGCGGCCATCAGGGAAGAGATACCAGAGATGTTCGGGTCTATTAAGACCATGTTGATTGAGACTTTCGACGAGCGTTATGCTGCTCTTTCTGAGGCTGCTGTTGCAGCGGCCACCGCAACTATTGCTGCCGCGAGGCCGCAGGGTGGTGATGCGTTGCTGTTCCGAGAGTTCAGCAACACAAAACCGTCGAAATTTGATGGGACCCAGGACCCGGTGGCGGCTATGAGATGGATTTCATACATAGATGGGTGTTTCTTTACTTGCTCATATCCTGAGCATTTGAGAGTCCGGTTCGCGCTGAACCAGCTTTGCTTGGGAGCGAAGGACTGGTGGAAGTTTGTGACGGCGCACTTTACGCCTGCTGAGCTTGCGGCAGTGACCTGGGAGAGGTTCACTGCCATGTTCCGAGATGAGTACGTTCCCCAGGTGGAGAGGGAGCGTTTGGCCCAGGAGTTTCTGACCCTCAAGCAGGGTATTGAGTCTGTTACGGTGATTACCAAGATGTTCCACGAGAGGGCGATGTTCTGCCCTGAGCAAGTATCTATTAAGCAGGCACGTATGAGCCGATATTTGAGTATCTTGAGGAGAGACATCCGGGAGTTCGTGGCGAACTCCTCGTACCGGACATTTGTCGAGCTTCAGGCAAATGCCCGGAAGAGGGAGATTGAGCTAGAGACTCAGGATAGGGAGGAGGCGGAGTCTCAGGGGAGGGATCGGTGACCGGCACAGTCCCAGCCGGCAGCCAAGCGGGCCAAGCCCGCTGATCCCAAATTAGGGAGCCAGAAGGGTCGCACTTGTGGAAAGTGCGACAAGGGTCATGATGGAGTTTGTAGAGCTGGATCTTGCTACAAGTGTGGCAAGGAGGGGCATATGGCCAAGGACTGCCCCAAGGGGTTTGCAGTGTGTTTTCACTGCAACCAGACCGGACACCGGAAGGCAGAGTGTCCGCAGTTGCGGGGATCAGCTCAGGGAGCACCTCAGGGATCTGCACCTGCCGCCATCAGAGCTACCGAGTGTCGGCCAGTGAAGGCCGAGACGCCGAGGGCACGAGGGAGAGCCTTTCAGTTGACCACGGAGGAGGTCCGCGCAGCGCCCGATGTCGTGGCTGGTATGTATTCTTTCGTGTATTTATTTTGATATTGAGATATTATGCTTATATTATGTTATGCGTAGGTACTTTTCTTGTAAATTCTGTACCTGCCTTGGTGTTATTTGAATCGGGTGCGAGTCAGTCTTTTGTATCTTTGGCTTTTAGTCAGCATATCAGTATTAGTCGTGAGGCGTTGAGTCGGCCTCTGAGAGTTTCCATAGCTGACGAGAGAGTGATATATGCCACGGAGGTGATCCTTGGGTGCGTATTCGAGATTTTAGGTGTTGAGTTCCCGATTGATTTGGTTCCTATTGCGATGGGTGATGTATGTGTCATTGTGGGCATGGAATGGTTGAGCAGATTCGGTGCGGTTATCGACTACGAGCGTCAGCTGGTGACCATACAAGACCCCAGTGGGGGAGTTCTTACGGTGTACGGTGAGGGTACATGTTCTGGGTCAGCGTTTTGTTCGGCCGTTAGGGCGAGACAGTGTCTACAGTAGGGCTGTAAGGGCTTTGTGGCGTATGTGATGGATACGCAGGTTGATTCAGAGAGGCCGAGGTCAGTTGAGGAGGTTCCGATAGTGCGTGAGTTTCCGGATGTATTTCCAGAGGAGTTATCGGGTGTGCCTCCCGTGAGGCAGGTGGAGTTCAGTATCGATTTGGTTCCGGGGGCCGCGCCTATTGCCAAGGTGCCTTATCGCCTTGCACCTCCAGAGATGCAAAAGTTATCCTCGCAGCTTCAGGAGCTGCTGGGAAAGGGATTTATTCGGCTGAGCAGCTCGCCGTGGAGAGCGCCTATCCTTTTTGTCAAGAAGAAGGATGGTTCACACCGGATGTGTATTGATTACTGGGAGTTGAACAAGCTGACGATCAAGAACCATTACCCGTTGCCGAGGATCGACGATTTGTTCGATCAGTTGCAGGGAGCATCTTGGTTCTCCAAGATCGATTTGAGGTCTGGATATCATCAGGTAAGGGTACGAGATGAGGACATCCAGAAGACAGCGTTCAGGACGCGATATGGGCATTCCGAGTTTGTGGTGATGCCTTTCGGGCTCACCAATGCCCCGACAGTGTTCATGGATCTCATGAACCGAGTGTGCAGGCCGATGTTGGATCGGTCGGTGATTGTATTCATCGACGACATTTTGGTATATTCGAGGTCTAGAGAGCAGCATGAGGAGCATCTGAGGGAGATCCTCGGAGTTCTGAGATCGGAGAGGCTTTATGCCAAATTCTCCAAGTGTGATTTCTGGTTGCGAGAGGTCCAGTTTCTAGGGCATCTCGTTAACCAGAAAGGGATATTGGTCGACCCGGCCAAAGTTGAGGTGGTGATGAGTTGGGAGGTGCCGAGATCACCCTCCGAGATCAGGAGTTTCTTAGGGTTGGCAGGTTATTATCGGAGATTTATCAGGGATTTATCTAAGATCGCAGTGCCACTCACCAGGTTGACCCGGAAGGGTGTCGCTTTTTCATGGGGCCCCGAGCAGTAGGCCTCTTTTGAGACGCTTTGCCAAAGGTTATGCGAAGCCCGGTGTTAGCCCTCCTGGAGGGGATGGAGGACTTTGTGGTATACTATGATGCGTCGATCTTAGGGTTGGGAGCGGTGCTGATGCAGAGATGGCATGTGATAGCATACACATCGAGGCAGCTGAAGCCTCATGAGACGAGGTATCCCACCCATTATCTAGAGTTGGGGGCAGTGGTGTTCGCCCTCAAAATTTGGCGTCACTATCTATATGGGGTTCGGTGTACGATATACACGGACCATGAGATCCTGAAGTAATTGATGGATCAGCCTAACCTAAATATGCGGCAGAGGAGGTGGTTGGATGTGGTCAAGGATTATGATTGGGAGATCATGTACCATCCGGGCAAGGCTAATGTGGTAGCCGACACCCTGAGTCGCAGGGCGGAGAGCGCCCCATTGCGGGATGTATGTTTGCGGTTGACCGTGATGGCTCCGGTATTGGACGCCATTCGTGGAGCACAGGCTGAGGCCGTGAGATCGGAGAACCAGAAGAGAGAGCGATTTGTTGGATTGGTATCGGAGTTCGTTGCCGATGGTCGGGGGCTTATGACATTTCAGGGGCGTATATGGGTACCGTTTGTGGGAGGGACGCGTACCATTTTGATGGAAGAGGCTCATCGGTCGAAATTCCCGATCCATCCTGGGGTCACTAAGATGTATTTAGATCTGAGGAGAGAGTATTGGTGGCCCTGTATGAAGAGGGATGTTGCGTGGTTTGTGGAGAGGTGCTTAACCTACCGTAGGGTTAAGGCCGAGCACCAGAGACCGCATGGTAAGTTGCAACCGTTGGAGGTTCCTGAATGGAAGTGGGAACAGATTACTATGGATTTTATCACCAAATTGCCAAGGACTGCTAGGGGAGTCGATGCAATTTGGGTGGTTGTGGACAGGTTGACAAAGAGCGCCCACTTCCTTGCTATCAGTGAGAGTTCTTCCGCAGAGTAATTAGCAGAGATGTATGTGATGGAAGTGGTATCTCGGCATGAAGTGTCGATCTCGATTGTTTCAGATCGGGATGTGCGTTTTACTTCCAGATTCTGGAAGAAGTTTCACGAGGAGTTGGGCACTAGGCTGCATTTTAGTACCGCATATCACCCCCAGACTGACAGACAGAGTGAGCGGACGATTCAGATGCTCGAGGACATGCTCCGGGCATGTGTCTTGGACTTCGGGGGGGGAGTTGGGACACGTATTTTCCCTTGGCAAAGTTTTCCTACAACAACAACCATCATTCGAGCATTGGTATGCCGCCCTTTGAGCTGTTGTATGGGAGGAGGTGTCGGACCCCCATTTGCTGGGGAGAGGTCGGGTAGCGTGTTATGGGTAGCACAGAGATTGTGCTTCAGACGACAGAGCAGATACAGCGGGTCAGGCAGAGATTGTTGACCGCTCAGAGCCGCCAGAAGATTTATGCGGATAGACGTCGATCCGAGCTCGAGTTCCAGGTCGGTGATTATGTTCTCCTGAAGGTATCTCCTTGGAAAGGAGTGATCCGATTCAGGAAGAGGGGCAAGCTAGGGCCCCGATATATTGGGCCGTTCAGAGTGGTCGCGAGGGTGGGCAGGGTAGCGTATTGTTTGGAGCTACCTGTAGAATTGGAGCAGATTCATAATACCTTCCATGTGTCTCAGTTGAGGAAGTGTATAGCCGACGAGTCGGCGGTAGTGCCGTTAGAGGACATTCAGGTGGATGCGAGCCTGAACTACGCAGAGAGACTAGTTGCGATTGTGGATCGAAAGATCAAGGTTCTGAGGAACAAGGAGGTGCCTCTAGTACAGGTTCAGTGGCAACATCAGAAGGGATCCGAGTTGACCTGGGAGCCAGAGCGTGAGATGCGGGAGCAGCATCCGGAGCTATTTCAGGAATGAGACTTCGATGGCAAAGTCAGATTCAAGTGGGGGATAATTGTAACATCCATAATTTCAGGTATTATATTTATTCATTTTATTTTGAGTTTTGTGGAAGAACTCGGCAAGTTGGTGCGAAGACTCGCCGAGTAGAGACGCGATTTCTCACCCGGGTTAATGATCGGACTCGACGAGTCACATTGGTGGACTCGGCGAGTCTGCGCTGTTTAATGAAACCCTAATTTCTCGGGTTTGGGGCCTATTTAAAGGGCCTTATGTCCGTCATTTGTGCTCACCAGTCCCCAGAGTGAAACCCTAGTGAGCTTGAGCATTTGGAGTGAGATAAGGAGCCATTGTTGACCTTGGAGGTGTTATCTAGCAAGGGAAAGGAAGCAATAGCCAAGGGGAAATAAGAGGAACAGCTTCTTGAAGATCTGAGGTCTAGAACATCACGTTTGAGGTACTATTTTTCGAACCATTCTCTGTTATGGTGATGTTCATGTTGATTTAGGGCTTATTGAGCCCTTTTGTGGCTAGATCTAGTGCTTCCTTGGTCCCTTAAGCGAGTTAGGTTCTGGATCTGGACCCTTGGAGGTCCAGAGTGTCCCTTTGTCCAAGCTTTTTATGAATCCATGGAGGTTTTGGATTGGGGTCTTTGTGCTTGAGGTCAAAACACCATTTATGAGTCATTAGGTGTGTTATGAGCGCCAAGACATGAACTTTACGTGATGAATAAGCTTGGAAGGACTGGATCTATGAGTTAGTGAAGCAGATCTTACCTCAGAAGGTCGTTTTGGGGTTGTGCATGGAATGCACTTGCCGAGTCCATTTCCAGACTCGACGAGTTGTTGCGGGTTGTTCAGTGATTTCGAACCAGGGTTTGAGTAACCGAGTCGGGTGAGTGACTCGGTGAGTCAGAAGGGACTAGAGGAATCGGGTCCCCGTAGAGACTCGACGAGTTGAGTTGACCGTTGAACAGAGTTGACCAGTGTTGACTTGATAGGGTTAGTCAACCTTAGTTGGGAAAGTGTTAATTAGAGATGTGTTGTGTTATAGGAGGACTATAGCTCGGGAGATTGAGCACTAGTGATTTCGGGGATTTGCGAGTTATCGAGATACGCGAGGTGAGTCTTCTCACTATACTTTACCTTGAGTAGGTAATCAGAGTTAAGTGACAGAGTATTTGTATGATATATGTATGTTATGTTGTACTGCATTATTTCTATGTGATTTATGCTGTGCATGTTTATAGAGTTGGAATCGGAAGGTTCACAGAGTTAGAACCAAAGGGTTCACAGAGTAGGGTCCACGGACCCACAGAGTTATAGCCTCGAGTGGCTAATATGTGCTATGTGTGGTATTTTGGGGAACTCACTAAGCCTTGTGCTTACAGTGTTTGGTGTTATTTGTTTCAGGTACTAGTGATGACCGCGGGAAGGCGCCGGCCTGATCAGTACACACACGGGATTTTTATGTTATGAGATCTTGGGATTTTTATATGTTATGGATTTGAGTTTCAGACACTGATGTTTTTATGAATACTAAATGAATTATGCTTTTATAAAATGCGATTTTTTTTTAAATTTACGGTGTTACATTAACTCGCATGACTCATCTCGATTGAGTCAGGAGGTTGCTTCTATCCAGTGAGCCATTTCCACATATCTGGATTTTCCTGCAACTGAAAAGTAAGTAAGATGGTAGTTAACCATGGATGTTAAAGGCATAATCTGGTACCTGTTAGTATTCATAAAAACATCAGTGTCTGAAACTCAAATCCATAACATATAAAGTAAGTAAGATGGTAGTTAACCATGGATGTTAAAGGCATAATCTGGTACCTATTAGCAATAATATGTGTAGAATTTACAAGGTTAAGGACAATAGTAGGTGATTTGATTCCTATATATGATGCAGCCATAAGTTCAACAGGAGGCGACTTTTCATTAAAGACATCCTTGCCCTTGGTTGCATCATCAGGCTCCATTTGTTTATTTCGGATATAACATATGTATGTAACCATAAACAATCTTACAACATATAGTTTTAAACCAAATAAAGTAATGAAGGTAAAAAATACATGTACAAGATCAAAGGATCTTTTCCCTATGTGCTCTAGTATTTCATAATTCTTCATTTCACGAGCTCTGCCCTCCAATACTTTTCAGTCGGCTTCTTAGGATTAATCCTATATAAAATACAAAAGATTGTCAAACCACATGTTTATTGGTGCTAATGACTCTAGCTATGGGCTCAAATAACTCACTTTAGATGTTTACCTGTTCCAAGAATCAAAACTCACCAAACATTAGCAGATAAAGAAAGCCAAGCAAGAGAGAGATGTATGGATAGGTCAACATACAGAAAAAGTCAATGATGAGTCAGAGCAAAGGAAAAAATGAAAAATTGAAGCAACTAATGATCGATTTCAGCATAAATCAGCAAATGATAGCCCGATTTCAGCCATACATCGACGATTTTAGCGTATTTGGGGGAGAGAAAAAAAGGAAAATTTGAAGAATGGTACATACCTGAAGCGACCTCTGTTATGTGAAAGTGGCGCCAGAGGTGTAGGAGGGCAGCGATAAAAATGTGAAGGTGTAGGAGGATGGCGCCGAAGATGCAAGGCTGGAGAACCGATGTGAAGAAGTGAAGCAACGGAGGTTTGAGAATTGAGAGAGAAAAGACGTTGATTAGGTTAGGGCAATTTTGGAAGCGTTTTGTTTTTCAGATACCATTTTAAGGTAAAAGTGATGAAAATTGATGGGGGTAAACCGGAGTGGAGACGGTGAGGGCGGTGATAGATGCTTTTTGACGATGCATATTTTATGCTTTGGTGGTGGGTGGTTTTCCGTGTTCAAGAAAGAGATGGAAGCAGGCGGAGAAGGAGAAACTGTGTAGAAGAGGAAGGGCTTTTAGAAGAGGTGATAAAATAGGTTTGAAAACGACGGATTTAACTTTTGTCAGTTTTTGTAGATGGCAATTTTTAAAATTCCAATTATGCGAATTAAATGGAGAGATACGAGGGAATTGTGAATTGTTGGTTTAGCTAGAGATAATACCACGTGGGGAAAGTGGATGATTTCTATTTTTGTAACTTTTTGAATTTTTGAATGAGACGGGAATTAAAGAATGAGATAAGATTGGCTTCGTTAGTTGTACTATAAGCTTAATGGTTTGGACGTCTTAAATTTATTTTTGGAAATAGTAAGGTTTGTATAATAATATATTAAGATATATATATATATATAGGCTTAGATTATTCTATTCAAAGTAATTGTTATGTTATTGTGTACATAAATGTGGGCCAATCAATTTTACTTATTTGAAGTAAGTGATTATTACATATTATTGAATTAAATAAAATTCAAAAATACCATCTATTCTAACTAGAAGGGTATTTTAGTCAATTAATATATATTTAATAAATGAAATTTGCATATTTTAAAGAAAATTACATATTTTAAGGAAAAATAGATTCTATTAATTTTAAAAATCTGATTGTATGGATGATAATTCTCCTAATTCGTAATATTTTGATGGAATATGTTTATCAATATATTGAAAAATAACAAATATGATTGAATCATACAAGAATACACATTCTGACATAATATATATTTTGATTTAATGAACTTTTGAAGAATAACAAAATTTTGGATACAAGTTAAAAAAAATTTCATTACATTCTTAGAAACAAAAAAAAACTATATTCTATTCTATGAGAATGTTACACTTATTAATAACAAAGAAATACAATATATAAATCTTTCTACCAGAATATACTATTACATATATATATATATATATATATATATATTTCATTGTATTGTATATTATTCTGCTGGAATAATCCATTTTTTTGGAAGATTGGTGGTTATTGTTCATCTTCATCCCATATAATGTTCATCTTCAAAATTCTATTATGACAGAATCGGAATTCAAGATTCCATTCCAGTAGAATGTTGTAAGTTTCATATGTACTCCATTTTGCTTTGATATCTCTCGTTTCGTTCCCAGCCAAGAAAAAAGAACATTCTTATTCTTGATTTCACGTGTACCTGCAAATGAGAAATACAACCACTCATTGTTATTGCTTAATCTTCTTTCCATGGCAATTTCAAGCAATAATCATAGGGTTAAATGATCGACCTAACAGTATATATACGCCTTACCCCTCACTATCATCTAACAGTGATGTATGGATTAAGTCATGTATCATAAACTCCATCTACATAGCTCATTAGAGGTCCATCTGCAATTGATCAAAGTTTTGTTTGGCAAAAAAATTTTAAATCAAGATATACCTCTGAATACAAATAGTAACGTTGAAACATATTACAACATTTAGTATACCTTTTACATAACCAATCTCCCCTTTTCAACTCAACCTGATCCCGATTGACCCAACCCCAGATCCAGATCCCGATCCTGACCTAAAAGAGCTCCGGAACTCCACATGCGTTGGGCATTCTCAATGTCCGTTATCCAACGTCTGCTCATAATGGGGTCCGTGACCCCAGAGAACTCCAGAACTCCACATGCCTTGAACTCCCTAAACGAGGGAGTTCGGGCTCCGCCCTGACCCACAAAAACATCGACCCTGAATGCCCTAAGTCTCTCCTCCATGATCTCCATCATACCTTCCTCGACCGTCCCAAATATGACTGGGGTAGCATCAAGGATGCCCTTCGTAACCTCGGCTGCAATCAACTCACGCAACCTCTCATCAATACCATCAGTAGGGCCGCCTGACCCAGCCCCGGATCCAGATCCCGATCCTGATCCCCCTGCTCCCAACCGTGTCATCACCATGCTGAACTAAAATATCATAAATTAAAATAATCAGGATTTCCATATAAGGGATCTTCCCACTCTGGTCCTCCTTGAGGTCATCAGGTCTAGCAATGCTTCGGGTACAGGTCATGTGCTTCCAGTAATACGGGCTCAATACTACCTTCCATACCTACTTGTACCTTTCCCCACTGCTCTACCTGATAACTTCAATTCGTCCCACAACCCAACCATACCCCACAATACCGAGTACATCAGCCTTAGGCCGACCTAAGATTCGCTCTATTCACATCAACAAAACCAATCATGACAGGCTGCTCTATGCATGCAAACTATACACAGAATGGATCAAATAGATTTTCAAATAATAGATTCTACCCTAAGACTACATCCAACGAGGAAAAGATCATAAGGTCAAATCAATCATTCTAAGGCTATAAGCTCATAACCTTATACAATTTTTAAAACATAGACTTAGCAAGTTCCATATAATCAACTAAGCTCAATATCAGTATAACATGGTTATTCAGATTAGGAAACTACTCACTTGGCTTGACTGATCACGTGCATCGCACTCTCATCATTTGGGCTTCTTTTATATTCCCTTTTAGTTACTTTTGAAAACATTTTATCACATCCTTAGTTTGAGTCTTGTCACACCCGAGGATGTGCCCGGATCCCTCAAACCAAGGCTCTGATACCAACTTGTAACGACCCAATTTTTTTACAAAGAAAACTTTTCACCTTTGAGTTAATCAAAACAATCTCATAAACTACAGATTTCCATACATATGTTTTCAAATTAATATTCATTACATCTTTGTTTTCCTTTTTAAAACATCAGAGGGTCCCAAATACATTAAAAAAAAAGATAGAGTGCGCGCCACATCATCACACCGGGCCCTTGCCCTTGGGCTCAGAAGTACCTGAAACAAATCAACAACCTGTAAGCGAAATGCTTAGTGAGTTTCCCAGAGCATACCACACGTAAACACATACACATATCCTGATAGCTAATTCAAGCTACACACATGCCACAGAAACCATGCAATACAATCAACAAGAATGTCATTGGCTACCCCACATGGTCTTTACCTAGGACTGCCATGGGCTACCCCACATGGCCTTACATCCAATGCCATGGGAAAAAAAGATAGAGTGCACGCCACGTCATCACGCCGGGCCCTTGCCCTTGGGCTCAGAAGTACATGAAACAAATCAACAACCTGTAAGCGAAATGCTTAGTGATTTTCCCAGAGCATACCACACGCAAACACATACACATATCCTGATAGCTAATTCAAGCTACACACATGCCATAGAAACCATGCAATACAATCAACAAGAATGCCATGGGCTACCCCGCACGGTCTTTACCTAGGACTACCATGGGCTACCCCACATGGCCTTACATCTAATGCCATGGGCTACCCCACACGGTCTTTACCTATGAATACCATGGGCTACCCCACATGGTCTTATATTCAGTGCCACGGGCTCCCCCCGGGGTCTTCCATACCAACATAACATCACATAACATAACAATTCATAAATGAATAACATACATACAACATGTATACATAATGGGTCGGCCTTGGTGCCGTAGACCCATAGGTATGGTGAGAAGACTCACCTCCATCCGATGAATACGAATATTGCCTTCCTAATAATTCGCAGCCTCTCGAGCTGAATAACAACAATCATAATACAATCAATAATAGGGCCTTAATTACCCAAATAGAGGCCCAATCTTCAAAGTCTACCCCTAAGGCCCAATTACCCTTTTCATACAATGGGCCCCAAAGTCCAAGTCCAAAATCCTTAATGGGCCCCTTGGCCCAATAAGGCCCAATCAATAAGTCCATGGCCCAAACAGGTAAAAAAGCCTATAACTCACAGAATCCAGTCAAGCCCAACAACTAAATGAGTCCCGAAGGCCCAAAGGCCCAAAACAGCTTAGGGCCCAACTGAGCTGCGTAAGCCCAACGTACCACCCTGGTACGCACAACGTACTGAAGGTTTGGGCACTACGCGCCGTGTACAGCTGGTTACGCCTAGCGTACAAATGGCTTAAGCACTTTTTCATTAAGTGCTTAATACTTGAATCTATCACGACTAAAAGTTAGATCTAGGTCCGAAAAGGTGTCCTAAGGCATAAAGTTGGCAACTTTATGCCCTTGCATGACTCATACATACCCAACCACTCCATTAAGACCTTTCCAAAGTCTTTTACCCATGCATGAGGTCAAATCTCTCATCAAGCTTCCATTTGTATGCTCCTAAATGACTAGGGGACCTCAGATCTGACTTTCATATAAAAAAGGAAGGCTTGACTCAACAAAAGAGATCAAAAGTTCATAAATGGGACAAACCACCAAAACCCTAGCTAGATCTAAAGATTAGAAAGGAAGGATGCAAGCTTTTTACCTCCAGAAGCTTTGCAAGATGCTTTTAATGCAGGATCTTGAAGCACGTACTTGATCCAAGCTTGCTTGACCATCCCTTCTACTTGAAATACACACAAAAGGCCACAAATGCACACTTTAGGCTCAAGAATGATCTCACAAGGTTTTCAAGAGCATATGGACGATCTAAGGCTGTGGAGGCTCTCTAGGGTTTAGTCCACAGAACATAAGGTTGCTTAAATAGGCCTCAAGTCCGGATAATTAGGGTTTTGCAACCCTGGCGCGTACGCCACGCGTAACTCAAGGTACGCCCAGCGTAACTCAAGGTACGCCCAGCGTAACTCAAGGTACGCCCAGCGTACCTTGATTCCTCCACGACTGTGAGATCAAAATCTTTGCACAGGGACAAGGTTTGATAACTCAAACCTTGAGTGAATGCTTGAGATCAATGTCTGCTTAATAATGGATGCTCAAGTCAAGACTGGAAAGACCAGTCAAGTCTTAGATAATAAATTCAACAAATGATCAAGACATTAAATGAGAACAATTAAATAGTGGTCAAAGTAAAGTTAATAAATGAAGAACAAGAAGAATGTTATAAATGTGATAGGGAATAAAATGCCAAAGTAAGAGTGAAAGATTTGTAGTTGACTTGTATTGAAAGCTCCTATTTATAGGAGACTAAGTTACAGCGAATTAACCTTGATGTTTACATAAGACTGGACAAAAGACATAAGCCTGACATTCTGATTGTCCTAAACAACTTTAGACTAAGTCCTATGAAACATCACATCAAAATACAAGACAAGATTAACAAATACATAACAGACAAAATGACTTCATTCCGCACAAGTGATGTTCCGGAGATGAAGCTCTATTCTGGATCGATGACTATTCCGGACGAAAGGATCAGTTCCGGAATGCGCTCTTGAATTTCTTCACTCCATTTAACCAGCTCCGGACAGCTTCCAGATCATATCCATCTTCAGAATCAACATCCTTTGGAATATGTACTTAGGATTGCTAGAGGTTCACTTTCAGGTTCCAACAATCCCCCCCCCCCTAAGTGAACCTAGCAATCCATCAAGCTTAGTTCATTTCTTCCTTGATGAAGGTGAAGGCTCGGAATAACCATTCTCACACTGCGATGTACCAAGTCAGTTGACTTACAAACTTTGCTTTAGCCTGTTCTGGAGCTTCAGACTTGGATGCACGAGAAATAAACTTTTGCAGAGCTTTGGTAGGAACTAGGTGTTTGTCAAGGATTCGGAAGAAGTCCTTTTTGTTTGTTCTTTTGGTGGTGTAGACAAACCCTAGAACCGGTTCTTCTATTGGACCATCTGCAAGAAGTTCAGCTTCTGGAAGAACAAAGTCAATTTTTCCCACAAATTGTTCGGTTCCGTAAAGATGAGCAAGTTCATAATCATATCTGCAAAACTCAGCAACATAGTCTTTAAGAAAGTTGAGAGCAGAGTGATAGGCACCCATACTGATGTCATCCAATTGATTTTCTCTGAAGTACGCAGCAAGAGTGAGGATGTCATTCGGATTCATGGAAGGGAAATCTGCATCAGTAACAGTCTTCTGATATGGTTTGTTCCAGAGAATGTGGTATTAGAACAGAGGACAGTTTAGTTCGAATTTAACAAGAATTTTTCTTCCAAAGCCCTGAACTTTAGTGATCCTCTTCCTTGTCCATACTTCCTTAAAGGGCTGAGCATTCTTGTCGTAAAAGGTTTTAGGCCTTTCACGTTCAGTCCAGATGATCATTTTCGGATTGTCGTTTGGATGGAGAGGAGCAAAATTAGTATAGAACTTGCTGAAGGGAGAGAGAGAGAGAGAGGGAGATCCAGTTGGTCAGCATCTTGGGAGGGAATGTCATAAGAAAGAGCAGGAATGATATCCTTGGCTTGAAGAATTCCTTCACGACAGAGAGGAGAAATACCATGCATTGGATCAGGATGATCCTTTAAGGCTTGAATCATGATGCTATCTTCTAGTGCCTTTTGGATTTCTGCCTCAGACCAACCAGATTTTTGTTTAGGGGAAGGACCAGAGTGATATTATTTTTGTTCCGAAGTCATTGGTTTCTTCCCTTTATTCTTCTGAAGAGCTTCAATAGCCATCTTCATATTTTCATCAATAACAAATTCTGGAGGAGGAATTGAAAGTGGTTCTTCTGGAATGTCATCTGAAGTGCGAAGAGGCGATCCTTGATCAATGGAGGCAATAGTTGGTTCCAAAATTGATGCAGATGTGGTCGAGGATGGAGTGGCTCGGAAGGCTTAAGCAATGAGGAAGGATTTAGCCTTGGCCATTTTTACTGCCATTTCAAAGGCATCCGGAAGAGATGATGGCCAGGAAGCAGCGGACCAAATCCTCTTCTGTTCTTTAGTAAGAGCTTTTGGCTCTGTTAGCTTGGGGGCTTGAAGAGCAAGAATCGCCTTGGGAGCTTCATCTAGAATGTAGGCATCGAAGTCTTTATCTTCTTTGGTTCCTTCAGTGATGCCCAAGATTCCGTAGAGAACTTGTACATCTTCTTCGGAATCAAAGTCTTCGTCCCGGAGAGAGTATTCAGAAGCTGGCTTCCATTTTCGGCTGGGGCCTTCTCCCCCTCTTGCATCGGTGACCCTGGAAACCGGTGCAAGGGACAAATCATGCTTAAGTTCATCGATCTTGGAGAATACCTTTTGAAGACCGGTAGAGAGTTGAAGAGTCAGGGTGTCATATGCTTCGGAGGTGGGAGCTTGAGCTGAGAGATGTTGGAAGGTATTGCTGAGGATTTCAATCATCTCATCAAACTTCCTGTTCGGAACATCAACAATGTTCCAATTTGAACGCGAGAGTTTGATGAGGACTTGTTGGATGATCAGGTTCATTTCATCCTTCTTTCGGATTTCCTTCTCCAAACGTTGAATTTGTTTCTCATGACGAACATGAGTCTGCTTGATGAGATCGTTGGTAGCAGACACAAGGTCGTCATGTACCTTGAGCATGGAGGAGATGGTGTTGAGGTAGTTGTCGACCAGAGCATCGTATTTTGTATCGATTTGCTCAACGGTATGTTTCAACCGAATGGAAATCAGTTGGTCAAATTGGGATTCTCTCTCGGCTGTAGATGGTCTGGATGATTGAGAGAGAGACTGAAGGATGGCGTCAAATTTTGAATCAAGTCTGGAGACTTTTTGATCCAATTTGGAATTAAGCTCAGCAACAGAAGTCTCTACAGAGGACACTATAGCCATAGTGTTAGAGACGTTGGTTCGGATCTCTAGCATGGCAAATGGATCAACATAATCACCAACAGAGGATTCAGAATCGGAGTCTGAATGTTGTGGAGGGGGCTGGTGAGTGTCAGGATTAGAGGAAGGACCCGGTTTGGTTGCATCATCGTCTTTTTGAACTGGAGAGATTGGATCATCAACCGGAGTGGAGGAGGAAGAAGTTCCGAAGTCAAAAGCAGACTTGGATCCGGAGGCTCTAGATTGAAAATGGACTGATGTAGTGAGATGAGCATCCGGAATTGTTGTTGCGTTGTCCTCCAACATTACTTCTTCGGAAATCTCATCTTCCGAATCAACATGAAAAGGTCTTTTCGGAATGACAGTTTGAGGAAGTTCCGAAGCAAGTTCGTTGATTGCGTCATCATCTGAGGGAGGAACATATGGAGTGTTGCTTTGAATGGCTCGGTTCCTCATGGAAATAAGAGTGGATTAAACTTGAGCTCGAGTCAAATCCGGATGCCTGGATGTAGCCCTGTCAACATAATCTTCCCACAAGGGGTGATTAGCACCTGGTCGTCCTGTACGCCATCCGGGTATCAGACCAATTGTGGCATCAGAAGACGAAGGGACTGCTCCTTCTTCCAGATGCTTAGGTTCCGGAACAATGGTTCCGGAGTGTGTGCGTGTTGAAGAAACAAGGGGATTGGCGAAAATGACACGTGAGTGTGTTCCGCGGGGGGGGGGGGGGGGGGCAAGGAACTTTGTTCAACACCAACAACACCATTTTAGGAGGGTGAGGGTGGATCATGTGCAGACTCCCCGTGAGTGTGTGCTTGTGAAGTTGAAACATTGAGGGGTACCTTAGATGAGTGGACAGGAGGGGTGTTCGGACGAACAGAATCCGCCGGAATGCCATGGGTAACCTCCTTTTGAGAGGGGGCACCTAATTTGGGTTTCTTTATGGCCTTGGGTTTGGAAGGAGAGGCCTTGCTTTTGGCCGGTTTCTTAACTCTTGATTCGGACTAAGTGGCCTCTTCCGGAATAGGCTCAACAGAGACTGGGGCAGGTTATGTTGGGTTGAACACAACCGAAGTCTCTATATGATGTTTCAGAAAAGGAGATCCGGAAGGGATAAGAGCCAACATGTTGTTCGGAAGCCTTCTGACCGGACCAAAGGAGGATTGGTCTGGAATTCTATAAGACTTAACGAGTTTGAAAGAAACACATACCTCCAGAGGAATTGTGCTCACCGGAATGGGAATGTGTAGTTCCTTGAAGATCTGCTCAATAGTGAGTGCCCAAAATCTAGGGCTCAATATTTTGTTCGGTTTCCTCTTGATGGCAAATTTACATAAATCTTTCCATAGAGCTTCTGGAAGATCAACAGCGTTGTTTCATCCGGAGTAAATGCTGAATACTACATTCAGCCAATCTTTGCTAAGAGTATCAGTGCCACCATGCTTTCCAGAGAGACCACGGATTATGAAGTGCATAAGAACAGTCCAGAGCCCGGAAACAACAGTCTTTTTGAAATCCTTGGCTCGATAGTCTTGATTGTACCCGATGAACGTGAGAAATGTCTGAAACTCTTCACCTGATGGTTCTACAACGGTAAAACCAGCAGGGTTAGGGGATACTCCAATGGCTTTGAGAAAGGTAGCTTTGTAGATGGGAATGAGTCGATCCTCGATGATGGAAGCCATTAATACATCGTCTTCAAGCTTGATGCTTTTCAAGGCACGATGAAGATGAGAAAGAGGAAAGGGAGGATCTGGAATTTTTTTAAGTGGAATGGAGAGAGGATGATGGGCAAGAAACTCAATCATGATCCTAATGGATTCATCGTAATCTAGCGGGTTCAGGGAAAATAGTTGGGTGGTATCTCGAAGAAACGGTTCTTGATCAGTTGAAGACGATGACCCTTTTGATCCTTTAGATGATTTCTTTCTGGCAATCGACTTCTTTGGTTTGAGCAGCAGGATTTTGGAGCTTTGATGGTTCCATTGTTGAAGATGATGAATGCTTGAAGAACATGAAGACTGTTAAGGGTTTTAGAGAGGTTTGGGAATCACGAGATTGTAAAGTGGTAAAGGTAAGATGTGAAAAGGTTTTTATAGGTAAGGAAATCCGAGTCAGGTTGGATAAGTGATGATGATGATCCAAGATTCGTCGGGTTGCAATTAATGTTGGGGTGAGGAGAAGTGACAGTTGACATGATAGGGCAAGGTAATTCGTCCAAAAGGGGTTATGCAACCGTCAGTTCGTTTTTCCAATTAAGAGGGCGTGCAATCGTGTCACGCAAAACGAGGAAGATTGGATAAGGATCTTCCTGAAAAGTAACCGTTGAGAAAACGTTTCACCTTATTACCTTTTAGAATTCCAAATGAGTTGTTCCGGACAGGGCATGGTACGGAAGAAAGGATGTTCCGGAGCAGTTTTGAAGAGTGTCGGAACATTTTGAAAATCCAGAGCAATTTTTGAGATTCCGGAGCAAATTTTGAAGTTCTGGAGCATTTTGAAAATCCAGAGCAATTTTTGAGATTCCGGAGCAAATTTCGAAGTTCCTGAGCATTTTGAAAATCCGGAGCAATTTTTGAGATTCCGAAGCAAATTTTGAAGTTCTGGAGCAATTATTGAAATTAACCTGTACAGCTGTAGAAACTCAAGGAATAATCAGTACAAAAGACAAGTAACGGATCCTGTATATTCAGAGGAAAAAGTAGTTCCGAAATAAAATAAATGAGTTTGGAGCATATTTTTCTGCTGAATTACTTCGATCAGAGAGAACATGTCTCCTGAAAGAAATGAGGATCAGGCATCAGCATACCCATTTTGTTCAGAAATCCAAAAATTTTAATTTCGTCTAATGCCTTAGTAAAGACATCAGCAATTTCATCATTGGATGGAACAAAAATAAGTTCGATGTTACCATTTAGAACATGATCTTTAATGAAATGGTACCGAATGTCAATGTGCTTTGTCATGGAGTGCTGAATTGGATTGTGCGAGATGGCAATGGCACTTTGAGAATCACAATAGATAGGAATGCGTTGAAAACGGTAACCATAATCCAAGAGTTGAGATTTCATCCATAGAACTTGAGAGGTACAACTAGTAGCAACAATGTATTCAGCTTCGGCTATTGAGAGAGCAATGCAGTTCTGTTTCTTGGATGACCAGCTGACTAAGCGACCACCTAGGAATTGACATCCTCCGGATGTACTTTTCCTATCGAGTTGAAGACCACCATATTTTGAATCCGAGTAAGCTTGCAGAAGGAAACTTTCGTTTGTTGGATACCAGATTCCGAGGTTCATTGTGGCTTTGAGGTACCGGAAAATTTGTTTCACAGCCAAAAGATGAGACATCTTCGGATTGACTTGAAATCTGGCACATAAGCATGTTGAGAACATTATTTCATGACGATTTGCGGTGGGATAGAGTAAGGATCCAATCATTCCTCGGTATTTCTTTTCATCTACGAAAACACCTGAAGGGTCGGCAAATATTTTGTGACCGAATCCCATGGGAACCTTGGCGGAGGCACAGGTATCCATAGAGTACTTCTTAAGGAGCTCAGAAATGTACTTCTCTTCATGAATAAAAATGTCTTTGTTAGTCTGTTTAACTTGAAGGCCAAGAAAGAAGCTTAACTCTCTATTCATGCTCATTTGAAAACGACTGACCATAAGTTTGGCAAAGTCAGCAACCATAGAGGAATCGGTAGATCCAAAAATGATGTCGTCCACATAAATTTGTACCAACATGAGGTGTTTACCATTTGATCTTCGAAATAACGTGGGATCCAGAATACCCCTTTGAAAACCTGAGTGCTTGAGATAATCTGTGAGAGTATCGTACCAAGCTCAAGGAGCTTGGGTAACACCGAAAAATTTTAAATTTATTTTATTCATTTTTATTTCATAAAAATGCACACTATCCTATATAAACACTTTTTATTTAAAAATCATCATCAAGGTTTTCAGAACATTATGAAATTCCAGGATTTGTATTCATCACTCTTTTTTCTTGTGTGTGTACAATCGAGCCGCCACCTTCCAGCGATTCTGAAGAACCTGAAACACATAACACATAACACGGTAAGCACGAAACTTAGTGAGTTCCCCAAAATACCGCATACAACACATACGCCACTCAAGGCTACAATATGACCCTCCGGTCGGTGTGTCTCAACGGAACCCTTCAGTTCCGTATCGTTGGACCCTACGGTCCGGTCTGTATCGTTGGACCCTCCGGTCCGGTCTATATCGTTGGACCCTCCGGTCCGGTCTATAAACTTCGCATAGCATAAATCACAAAGACATGATGCATATCATATCACATATAACATAATACTCAATGTATGCACATAAGACCCTCCGGTCACACATAACTACCACTCAAGGTAACGTATAGTGAGAAGACACACCTCGGGTAATTCTCGAAAAGTCTCGAACTCGAAATACCGATCTAGCCGCCGCCTAATCACATAAATAAATAACTCTAAATCAGCAGTGGCTCTCAAAGGCTAGACAAGTCTCGTACTATGCTTCCCAGAAGGGTAAAAGACCATTCTACCCCTCCCTTGGCCCAATAGTCCACTGGTTGACTAAACCCTAAAAGTCAACGGAAGTCAACGGTCCAACTTTGACCAGACTCGTCGAGTCAGGAAACGACCCGGCGAGTGCACACGCGTAATCAGATTCCTCACAAGGTCTCACTCGACTCACTGAGTCACCCACCCAACTCGTCGGGTCTCAACTGATCACGAAACTCGGGTAAACTCGATCTGACTCGTCGAGTCCTCCTATGGACTCGGTGAGTCTCCGCCATGACCAAACTCATATGACCTTCTGAGGTCAGATCTGCTTCACCAACTTGTAGATCTATCCTTCTAGCACCCACAAATCACGTAAAGGTCCAAACTTTACGTCCATGCATCATGATTAGAGCCATAAATGAAGAAATAGCCATCTAAATGGAAACCTAGGCTCAAACTCGCTATGTGACTACATAAAGCTGAACATAAGGGACTCTATGGACCTCCCATGGTCTAGATCTAAGGCTTATTCCACATTGGGACCTCAAACATTCCATAAACCTATAAAGAGAATGGTTAAGAAACCCTAGATTCATGAAATCAACATCAAACAGGAGAAATGGTCCGATTTGATACCTCAAAGTGAAGCTCCAGGCTTCATAACCTCAGTGCATCAACCCCCTCTGGTCCCTCTTGCTAGAATCTCATCTTCTCTTTAGAAATGACACACCAAAATGTTCAAGATGGCTCTTCTTTACTCTCTAAGCTCTCAAGGATGATTTAGGGTTTCTCCAGGGTAAGGATAGCCGCAATTGAAGACCCTAAGGCTCTTTAAATAGGTCCCAAACCCGGACAATTAGGGTTTTCCTTCACAGCGCCGACTCGGCGATTCCATTGCTCGACTCGTCGAGTCCATTCATTTAAACACGTCACCTGATCGCTCCCCTACTCGACGATTTAATCCACCAACTCGCCGAGTCCCTTCGATTAAATTGAAATATATAAATAATATAATACATACCCAAGAATCTGGATGTTACAATTCTCCCCCACTTGAATTAGATTTCGTCCTCGAAATCGCTCCTTGACGCCACATAATTAGAATCCAATAACCCGTAAGATACCACCGTATGATCTCATACCACACCAATATCACTAAAGAGGACACCTCCCGTACAAATTATCCTCATGCCACCTTCTACCAGAATCATCAACTCTGACAACTCACTGTTCCTCTGATTCTTCCTAACGAAAACCATCGATCGGCTATCGATCATCCATACCAATCGCACCACGTGCTCCTCATCCCGCTCAAAGGAGCGAAAGGATCACGCTACACAGGGAACCCATCCCTTGCACTATCATCAAAATCTCGTCTGAACAAAGACTCTCAAAACCTTGCCTTCGAACTCAGGGAAAAGTTTATGTTTAATCAGAATCATCTACTGACATATAGCAATCTCAAGCCTCAACTTCCTGGCAGATCTCCCTTTCCAACCCTGAGCACCAGGTTACCCACGACTTTCACTATTGAACCTCCCAAGAAGATCCATGCATGACCCACCACTTCCTTCTCACAACAAGTGTTTCAACCCATGGTGACACACAAGTCACCAATTCTCGCTATCCCCAGCGAGCACTAAAATCCACACTCGAATATTAGCTCACTCCTGACACTTGACATCTAAGGCTCAAGAATTTCGTGCAAATCACTGCACTATCCCATCCAAACACTGAACCTCTGGTCTCAATTCCAGATGACAACTAACTTTTTCAGAAAAGTACTCATTCTCTGAATCTGAAACCTCATATCACCTTCCTGGCGCACTACTAAAATCAAATTCATCTCAAGAGTTTGGTCGATCCCCGGGTTGGACCACTCCAGACAAATGAGATAACCACAATCTCGTCCCTGATTTAACCATCAGGCTCCCATACCTCATATATTTGGGCTACCTAAGCCAAACAACCTTTCCGCGTTATGCTCTGATCATAGAATAGTTTATCCAAACATTCTCTTACTGACTAGAGAGTACTACCACCCTTGCAGTATCTCAACCCTTCCTTGATTAGTGCATGCTACGGCTCCCCGTGGCATCATTACAACCTCTCTCTGATCCGTGAGTACTACAGCTCCCCGTAGCATCACCCCAACCTCTCTGATCCGTTAATACTTCGGCTCCCCGTAGCATCACTACAACCTATCTCTGATCCGTTAGTAATACAACTCCCCATAGCATCACCCCAACCTCTCTGATCCGTGAATATTACGGCTCCCCGTAGCATCACTACAACCTATCTCCGATCCGTGAGTACTACAGCTCCCCGTAGCATCACCCCAACCTCTCTGATCCGTGAATATTATGGCTCCCCGTAGCATCACTACAACCTCTGCTCTAAGCCACTGAACTGCGGCTCCCCGCAGTCTTACCGCACCAGCCCTTACCTCTTCATAATCTCACTTTCACGTAGACACCACACCGCGATCATGAACTTATGCCCTGCGGACCGGCCATGCGTAGGTGTACACACCTACTCAAGCTATGCACTGCTATTTTTGACAGCCTCCGAACACACCTTTCCCTGCTGCAAACCACCTTCCCGAATAATCTCACCTGATGTCATTTGGCCATAGGGTTCTCACCGGAACCGTGCTCACTTGATACCCACTATCTGCCTCCGACTCACAATTCCCAAATAATCCGAACTTAATGACAACATATTCCGATACTTCAGGACACCATCACAACATCCCACGATGCCTTATCTCAATCACTGATCTCACACTCACAGCATCATACACAGATACTGCCTCCCTTCATTAGAATCTCGAAATCGATCTTCATCTTGCAACAATTGCAACCTCAAAGTATTCCCTTTCCAAATTGAACACATGACATCGCCATTAACCCGTAATTCGACTACAAGGACCCAAAAATTCACCCATTGCCGATCGCTACTCATACCATCTTACTCATACCGTCTCCAAAATTAACTAACAGACCAATTGTTGCTTTTCTTGGTGAGGAGATCACATTCTAAACATATACCTGTCAACCTCTGCTGCTGCTCTCTGAACTCAAGGACTTAACTGTCTTGTCTTGTTTTACACACTGAAATTCTGACCCGAACAACCTCTCTGACCAACGGCCACCTGCCATAGAATCACTCATTCCTTCCTGATCATGCATGGCATGCATCATCTCACATGCACCTCGCCCTATCCACCAATTTAGCCCTGAACCCATGAATCTACCACATAATCACTATAACTAGTCCTTTTAACTGCCTCTGTACAATTCTCAAATCCCTTAGCAATTACATGGTTCTCCCCCACTTAGGGTTCGAACCATCGCCAATTGGCGCACTTTCAATCCATCCACAGACTGCTTCCATTAATAACATCACATCTATTCTCTGATTGAGTTATGCAACGCTTGATGATCTCCCTGATTAGAAACCTAGCAATACCAAATACTCCGAATCACAGACGAAGCCCTCATAACTCCTCCTCATGACTTCCTTTAATCATTCAGGACCTCATATTGCCCCATAACTGGACACCCCAACTGCCCGATTCACCCAAGACTCTCTGTTTCCACCATTGGCTCTATGGTACAAGAAATACTTCACCACGGACAAACCGCTCAAACATCCTAAAAAGATCACCACCAGTACTACTCCACGGCCTCCAATTTCTGGAACCAGAAACTCGATAGCTCATTCCCCTTCTCAAGAATGGAAACCACGTAACTCTCGCCCTATAAGGTGATGGCTCATCCATTAGCCGATGGCTTGACTCGAACCCCGCTTCTTCAACAACATCATCCCACTTATCCTTAAGCCGTGCAGTTTCAACTGGCACCTCACAAATAAAACCTCTTAAAACGAATCCCGTTTCTCTTTCAAGCATACTCCCTCGAACTCATTCAAATTGGCCCTTAAGCCACATACTCTTTCATACCTGATCTCGGTATAATCAACATAATGGCATAACTGGTAGGACCAGTAACACTAATCATCGCAGCCATGGTACTCGAACCATGTTGCTATTTCTCTGCCTGCTATAAATCATGGTACTCGAACCATGACATCACTTCCCAACCTGCTTCCAAGCATGGTACTTAAACCATACAATCCCCTCTCATCTGCCACTGATCATGGTACTGAAACCATATAATCCCCTCTCATCTGCTACTTAGAATCCCAGGAACTTTCGATGTATCAAGTATGGGTCCTCTGCTTTCAATAGTACGGGCCCATACTACCTGCCACATCTACCCATACTTTCCACATGAATCATCCCAGATCTCCTAAGTAGCTGTTCACCCTCCTCACTTACAAATTCCGCCCTGCTGGCCGCTCTTCCTGCGAATACTCTCCATTATCCGCCTACTCATCTAACAAAGATCACTTCCCAGGCTCTTCCTAGGTTCCCACACCTTCCTGCCATCAACTGCTGAAGAACTCCTAGTGATGCCAGCCGTCTACCTCCTGAATATCGTCATATTCACTTAGTAGCCGACTCCCATCACCGAGAATTCCACAAAGCACAAAGCAATCAGCATTCGGGCATCGAATAGTCCCTTATCAACACATATCACCACTCTATGTTACAACTCCTCTTGCTACACTCGTAATCAAAGACGTCACCGAGTTGAAGCAACTCCACCCCTTGCGGGTATCCGACTACCTTCTCGGAAGGCTCCTCAAATGCTCATCTAGGTATCTCTCCTAAATTACTCCTCTGCTTAAATCCTTCTCTAAATAGGATTCCTGCTGGATACTCATAATCCGCACATACACAAAAGCAATTCACAGATAACAGTAACTCCTAGGCTAAGGCATCACAAATCAGGCCACACTAGCGCTAAAATATGAAATACCTAGCCTACTCTCTAGCATATATATATATATATATATATATATATATATATATATATATATATATATATATATATATATATATAACATTTCACATATTACTCATATCACACAATGTAAGGGTATATTTGGGAAATCACCGTTCGGGCGCTGGCTGATTGTACACACTGCTCGTTGTCTCTTTCTCTTATAAATTCTCTTACTCATTTTTTTTGAAAACCCATTTCTTTTGAAAACCTTTTTCTCAATCCTCAGTTTGAGTCCGGATGTACCTGAAGGTGTATCCAAATCCCTCAAACCAAGGCTCTGATACCAACTTGTAACACTGAAAAATTTTAAATTTATTTTATTCATTTTTATTTCAAAAAAATGCATGTTATCCTATATAAACACTTTTTATTTAAAAATCATCAAAAAGGTTTTCAGAACATCATGAAATTCTAGGATCTGTATTCATCACTCTTTTCTCTTGTGTGTGTACAATCGAGCCGCCGCCTTCCAGCGATTCTGAAGAACTTGAAACACATAACACATAACACGGTAAGCACGAAGCTTAGTGAGTTCCCCAAAATACCACATACAACACATACGCCACTCAAGGCTACAATATGACCCTCCGGTCGGTGTGTCTCAGCGGAACCCTCCAGTTCCGTATCGTTGGACCCTACGGTCCGGTCTGTATCGTTGGACCCTCCTGTCCGGTCTATATCGTTGGACCCTCCGGTCTGGTCTATAAACTTCGCATAGCATAAATCACAAAGACATGATGCATATCATATCACATATAACATAATACTCAATGTATGCACATAAGACCCTCCAGTCACACATAACTACCACTTAAGGTAACGTATAGTGAGAAGACTCACCTCGGGTAATTCTCGAAAAGTCTCGAACTCGAAATACCGATCTAGCCGCCGCCTAATCACATAAATAAATAACTCTAAATCAGCAGTGGCTCTCAAAGGCTAGACAAGTCTCGTACTATGCTTCCCAGAAGGGTAAAAGACCATTCTACCCCTCCCTTGGCCCAATAGTCCACTGGTTGACTAAACCCTAAAAGTCAACGGAAGTCAACGGTCCAACTTTAACCAGACTCGTCGAGTCAGGCAATGACTCGGTGAGTCCACACGCGTAATCAAATTCCTCACAAGGTCTCACTCGACTCACTGAGTCACCCACCCAACTCGTCGGGTCTCAACTGATCACGAAACTCGGGTAAACTCGATCCGACTCGTCGAGTCCTCCTATGGACTCGATGAGTCTCCTCCATGACCAAACTCATCTGACCTTCTGAGGTCAGATCTGCTTCACCAACTTGTAGATCTATCCTTCTAGCATCCACAAATCACGTAAAGGTCCAAACTTTACGTCCATGCATCATGATTAGAGCCATAAATGAAGAAATAGCCATCTAAATGGAAACCTAGGCTCAAACTCGCTATGTGACTGCATAAAGCTGAACATAAGGGACTCTCTGCACCTCCTATGGTCCAGATCTAAGGCTTATTCCACATTGGGACCTCAAACATTCCATAAACCTCTAAAGAGAATGGTTAAGAAACCCTAGATTCATGAAATCAACATCAAACAGGAGAAATGGTCCGATTTGTTACCTCAAAGTGAAGCTCCAGGCTTTATAACCTCAGTACATCAACCCCCTCTCGTCCCTCTTGCTAGAATATCATCTTTTCCTTAGAAATGACACACCAAAATGTTCAAGATGGCTCTTCTTTACTCTCTAAGCTCTCAAGGATGATTTAGGGTTTCTAAAGGGTAAGGATAGCCGCAATTGAAGACCCTAAGGCTCTTTAAATAGGTCCCAAACCCGGACAATTAGGTTTTTCCTTCACAGCACCGACTCTGCGAGTTCAATGCTCGACTCGTCGAGTCCATTCGTTTAAACACGTCACCTAATCGTGCCCCTACTCGATGAGTTAATCCACCAACTCGCCGAGTCCGTTTGATTAAATTGAAATATATAAATAATATAATACATACCCAAGAATTTGGATGTTACAGCTTGCTTGAGTCCGTAGACAGCCTTCCGAAGTTTGTAGCAATGGTTTGGAAAGGAGAGATTGATAAAACCAGGGGGATGTTGAAGGTAAACTTCGGTGTCAAGTTCACCATTTAGAAAAGCACTCGTAACATCCATTTGAAAAACTTTGAAACTTTTGTGAGCTGCGTAAGCAAGAAAGATTCTGATAGCTTCAAGTCGTGCAACAGGAGCAAATGTCTCGTCGTAATCAAGACCTTCAATTTGAGTGAATCCTTTTGCTACCAATCTTGCTTTATATTGAATGATAATACCTGCATCGTCTAGTTTGTTGCGAAATACCCATCTTGTCCCTACAATAGGGTGATGTTGAGGAGGAGGTATAAGAGTCCAAACTTCATTGTGGTCAAATTCTGCCAGTTCGTCTTGCATGGCTGTAATCCAATCAGCATGCTCTAATTCTTCCTTGATAGATTTTGGTTCAACCATTGAGATGAAAGCTGAGAAGTGGCATTCGTTTTGGATGTTGGTAGTTGAGCAAGTTTGAACACCAACATTGGGATTGCCAATTACTTGGTTTGGAGGATGATCTTTCGTCCAAACATGCAATCGAGGGAGTTCTTGTGCAGCAAAGGATCCTATGTCTACAGTAGAAGTGATTTTCTCCCCCTGAATGATTTGAGTATTAGAGTGATGCTCCCCTTGCACTTCTGAACCAGAACCAGAGAGATTTACATAATCATCGGAGGGAAATTCAAAGAAAATTACATTTTCATCAATGTTGAGAGGATTTGAGTCATCGAAGTCAGCAGCTGCATCTTGGAAGCCATCCACATTTGATTCAAGAGAGGGATTTACATTATTCTCCCCCTCAACCTGTGAAGGTTGAAAAGGTTCAGAATCAAACGGAGATAGGCTAGGAGGAGGACCAGAGAGGTTTTGAGAGATTGAGGCTTCCGAAGAAGGAATTGAAATGAGAAACGGACGAGGTCATGATTCGGAATCAAGAGCTATTTCGGACGGACCAAAGAGAGTTTCAAAGTCAACCTCAAGAATGGTTTGAGGTTTCGAACATCCTGGCTGAGGAGCATCGGACTCCATGATGTGAGTGGGGCCAGAATTCCGAACAAAGTTGTCATCAAAGGTAATGTCGAAGCTTTCTTCCACAACACGGGTTCTTCGGTTGAGAACTCTGTATGCCTTGGATTTAGAAGAGTATCCTAGAAAGATTGCTTCATCAGCTTTTGGTTGAAACTTTGTAAGCTGATCACGGTTGTTTTTGATGAAACATCGGCATCCGAAGATATGAAGGAATGAGATGGATGACTTTCGGCCATTCATTGCTTCGTATGGAGTCATATTAAGTCGTCGATTGATGATGCTTCGGTTTTGAGTGAAGCAAGCGGTGGATACGACTTCAGCCCAAATATAGAGAGGGAGATTTACATAATTGAGCATGGATCGAGCAGCTTCAACAAGTGTTCTATTACGTCTTTCAACTACACCATTTTGTTTGTGGAGTGTACGGAGCTGAGAAGTTGTGATCGATTCCTTTTTCTGTGAGGAACTTCTCAATGGTGGCATTGACAAATTCCGAACCGTTGTCACTTCGAATTCTTCTTACCGGAAGTTTGATAATAACTTCTATTCCTTTGATAAACTTGATGAGCTCTGATGCTGTTTTGGATTTCCGCCTAAGGAAGAAAACCCAAGTAAACCTTGTAAAGTCGTCAACAATCACAAGAATGTATTTCTTATGATGAAGACTCTCTACAATGGATGGTCCACAAAGATCAATATGTAGAAGTTCCAAAGGATCCGAAATGGATTTTTCGATGATGACGGGATGACCCTTTTTTGATTGCTTACCACACTCACATGCAGCACATAAATGATCATTTTCAAATTTGAGAAGAGGTAAACCTCTTACCATTTCGCCTGGAATGAGATCATTCATGTACCGAAAGTTTAGATATGCAAGACTTCGATGCCATAGCCAACTAACATCTTGAACAACTTTGGAAAGAAGACAGAGTTGTGGTTTGCCAATGATCATGTTGATGTCAAGTGGGTACATGTTTTTGTTGTGAAGAGACTTAATCAAACATTCTTTTCGGTTTTCAGTCATCACATAGCTATATTTTTTGCAAAATTCCACACGTCGGTTTGAGTTGGTATGCCGAGCAACACTTATTAAATTATGTTTCAGGTTAGCTACATAAGCAACATGTGAAATAGAGAAGTTTCCATTGGTGAGAGTTCCATAACCATGAATTTGAGAACTTGAATTGTTGCCATATGTTACGTAACCGGCATTTGGAGAGAGCTTTAAATCTCGTAGAAAGTCCTTCTGTCCCGTCATGTGCATGGAGCAAGCACTATCAATATACCATATTGTTTCTTGTTCCGAAGCACAAAGTGCCTGCAAAAGAGAAATTAATGAGCATTGGAGCTTTTAGGCTCCGAGTTGGGCTTTGGGACGTAGGCTTGGACTTTAGACTTTTAGACACTGGAACAATTACTTGTTTCTCGGTGAGATTGCTTTTCTTTGGGAACAGACATAACGCCAGAGTCTTTTCATCTATCCAGTAGTCATATTCAACTATACGAGGGTTCAGAGCATATTTCTTCAAAGAGAAGGTATTTGAAGGAGTGACACTTTTGGCTATCTCCGATTTAGTTGATTTGGTAACCGATGAATTGATTCTCCACACAAGATTTTTGTTTGAAGATTTTGAGACAATATGATTTGAGCTGGTGGATCTGGTTGAGGGCACAATGTTCTTAAAAATTTTTGGTTTGAAAATTGTGCCATCAGATTTTGCAATAAAGACAGATGAGACACTTTGAGGAGTAGTCAAAGTATTTCGGATGGTTTTGAATTTAACTTGACCTTGAGGTGCTGTGGATCTAAGGACTTCCTTTGGATCCAAAAGATCAGGAGATTTGGAAGGTCTTTTCAGAATTCTAGTCGGAACAAAAGAGTTTTGATTATGTTTTTGATGTGTTGCCATCCTTGGGTTGTTCCGAAATGAGTTTGGTTTGGAGTTGGCAAGGAACCTAGAATTTTGTCTATTCTTAATTTCCTTTTTGTAAGCATTCCTAGCTTCTACATTGGGATCTACAATATCTTTTCTATTCAAGATTGGTTTTCTCTTAGAGGATCCAGAGGACTGACCTTTGGATGGATTTGAAAACTTTGGAGAAATGGGAACCAATTTGGATTTAGAAAGGACTGATTGCTTGAAGTTTCAACATGATCATTCAGAGGATTGATTGCTTGAAGTTTCAACATTATCATTCACAAATGCCCATGCAAAATTTGGGGCATTGACTTCAGTTTTTACCGGAATGATTTCCTCAATCACAAAGTTATTGACGTGATTGGTTATAGGAACATGATCTACACAGTTTTGAAGACTATGATGATATTCCGTGGTCCGATTCAGGTCCAGGTTTATCAGAGGTGGAAGAGGCGTGGAATCAGGACATTTAACAACTATGGGTTGAAACTCGGGAATTAGGGACTCAAAGGACCTTTTAGTCTCCGGAAGGGGTGACAGGAGTGTCCGAATGTTGAATGTTCGGAACCTCTCCTATGAATGTCAGATTTTGCAAATCCTTCAGGGGACTAACAATTACTTTCGGAAATTCACTTCCAAGACCAGGAGCTTTTGACCATGGATGACGAAAATTATGAGTCATCCGAATATCAGCTTCAAGCATGTCAACAGAGTTACGCAAAGCATCAATTTTGGCATTGAGACGTTTGTTGTCAGAAATCAAAATATTTCGTTCGGAATAAGTGATTTCAAATTTATCTTGCAAAATGATACATTCATCTTTTGACATTACAAGTTCATGCTCTAAAGACTCGATTTTCAATTTCTTATCCTCAAAACGTAATCTAAGACGACTTAATTCACAATCTTTCTTCTCACTGCCTTCTATGGCTGACTCATAGTGTAACATCCCCCTCTGGCACGTATCACAATATTGTCCGCTTTGGGCCACTCGGCACGAGGACTTCCCAGGGGGTCACCCATCCTGGTACTACTCCCGCCCGAGCACGCTTAACTGCAGAGTTCTTATGGGATCTGCTGCCCTCACGGCTTTAAAACGCGTTGTGACAAGGAAGGTATCCACACCCCTTTATAAGGAAATGTTTCGTTCTCCTTCCAAGCCTATGTGGGATCAGATCTAACCCACTTTCACTCCCCATTATAGGGTTCGACGTCCCCGTCGAACACATCGACCCGTGCCCTGGCTCTGATACCATTTGTAACATCCCCCTCTGGCACGTATCACAATATTGTCCGCTTTGGGCCACTCGGCACGAGGACTTCCCAGGGGGTCACCCATCCTGGTACTACTCCCGCCCGAGCACGCTTAACTGCAGAGTTCTTATGGGATCTGCTGCCCTCACGGCTTTAAAACGCGTTGTGACAAGGAAGGTATCCACACCCCTTTATAAGGAAATGTTTCGTTCTCCTTCCAAGCCGATGTGGGATCAGATCTAACCCACTTTCATTCGGCCGAGCAGTTCGCCTTGGGGAGCGCCGATCCTATTTGTGAGGAAGAAGGATGGGTCGCATCGTATGTGTATAGATTACCGGGAGTTGAATAAGGTAACGGTGAAGAACCGTTACCCACTCCCGAGGATAGATGATTTGTTTGATCAACTTCAGGGAGCGTCTTGGTTCTCCAAGATCGATCTACGCTCCGGATATCATCAGATGCGGGTTAGAGATGAGGATGTACCGAAGACTGCTTTCAGGACCAGGTATGGTCATTACGAGTTTGTGGTGATGCCGTTTGGGCTCACCAATGCTCCAACCGCGTTCATGGATCTCATGAACCGCGTGTGTAGGCCGATGTTGGATCGGTCAGTGATAGTGTTCATAGATGACATCTTGATATATTCCAAGACGCAGGAGCAGCACGAGGAGCACCTGCGGGAGGTGCTGGAGGTTTTGAGGAGGGAGAGACTTTTCGCAAAGTTCTCCAAATGTGAGTTCTGGTTGCGCGAGGTGCAGTTCCTTGGTCACCTCGTCAACCAGAAGGGTATTCTGGTAGATCCGGCCAAGATAGAGGCCGTGATGCAGTGGGAGGTCCCGAAGTCTCTATCTGAGATTCGGAGCTTCCTAGGGTTGGCAGGGTATTATCGGAGATTTATTCAGGATTTCTCCAAGATAGCAGTGCCGCTCACCCGACTGACCAAGAAGTCAGTGGTATTTCGTTGGGGTCCGGAGCAGCAGACAGCATTCGAGACCCTCAGGCAGAGATTGTGCGAGGCTCCGATCCTTACCTTGCCAGAGGGAGTAGAGGACTTTGTAGTCTATTGTGATGCCTCGATCACAGGTTTGGGAGCAGTTCTGATGCAGCGAGGCCATGTGATAGCTTATGCCTCGAGACAGTTGAAGCCTCACGAGGCTAATTATCCTACCCATGATTTGGAGCTGGGGGCAGTTGTGTTTGCCCTCAAGATTTGGAGGCATTACCTTTATGGGGTCAGTTGTACTATTTACACGGATCACAAGAGTTTGAGGTATCTTATGGATCAGCCGAGTCTGAATATAAGGCAGAGGAGGTGGTTGGATGTGCTAAAGGATTACGACTGTGAGATCCTATACCATCCAGGGAAGGCCAATGTGGTGGCCGATGCCCTGAGCCGCAAGGTGTCGGCGGCCCCTATCAGGGATCTATGTTTGAGGATGACAGTGATCACTCCGTTGTTGGAGCGGATCAAGGAGGCTCAGGTAGAGGGTCTCAAGGAGGAGAGACAGAAGTGTGAGAGGATCGTGGGTCGAGTAGCTTCATTTGATTACGACAGTCGGGGTTTGTTGACGCTTCATGGTAGAGTATGGGTACCGTACTGGGGTGGGGTACGGCAGGTATTGATGGACGAGGCTCATAAGTCTCGATTTTCTATCCACCCAGGAGCGACGAAGATGTATCGAGATCTTCGACCTGATTATTGGTGGCCCTGCATGAAGCGGGACGTCGCCTGGTACGTCGAGAGATGCCTGACCTGCCGGAAGGTCAAGGCGGAGCACCAGAGGCCTCACGGAAGGATGCAGCCGTTAGACATTCCCGTATGGAAATGGGAGGACATTACCATGGATTTTGTCACCAAGCTTCCCGGACCGCACGTGGAGTGGATTCGATATGGGTAGTAGTGCATCGGTTGACGAAGAGTGCCCATTTTATCCCGATCCAGGAGAGTATATCGGCAGAGAAGTTAGCCGATATCTATGTGCGTGAGATTGTGGCACGTCATGGAGTGCCGGTATCGGTGGTGTCAGACCGTGATGTCCGTTTCACATCCAGGTTCTGGAAGCGGTTCCACGATGAGATGGGTACTCGTCTCCATTTCAGCACCGCTTTCCACCCTCAGACAGACGGGCAGAGCGAGAGGACGATTCAGACTCTCGAGGATATGCTTAGGGCATGTGTCCTAGATCTCGGTGGCAGTTGGGATACATACCTTCCGTTAGCGGAATTCTCGTATAACAGCAGTTATCATGCGAGCATTGACCGACCTCCCTTTGAGATGCTGTATGGGAGGAAGTGTAGGACCCCGATTTGTTGGGGCGAGGTCGGTCAGCGGGTCATCGGGAGCACGGAGGTGGTGCTCAAGACGACTGAGTTGATCCAGCAGGTCCGTAGTAGACTGCAGACTGCTCAGAGTCGGCAGAAGAGCTACGCCGATAGGAGGCGTTCGGACTTGGAGTTTCAGGTGGGGGATATGGTCCTTCTGAAAGTCTCACCTTGGAAGGATGTCATCAGGTTCCGGAAGAAGGGCAAGCTGGGCCCCAGATTTATTGGTCCTTTCAGGGTTTTGGCCCGGGTGGGTCGGGTTGCTTATCGGTTAGACCTTCCTGAGGAGCTTAGTCAGATCCACAACACTTTCCATGTGTCTCAGTTGAGGAAGTGTTTGGTGGATGAATCAGCAGTCGTTCCCCTGGAGGATATTCAGGTTGATAGTAGCCTGAATTATATTGAGAGACCGGTCGCGATTCTGGACCGGAAGACCAAGACCTTGAGGAACAAGGAAATTCAGTTAGTAAAGGTGCAGTGGCAGCACCGGAAGGGGTCTGAGTGGACGTGGGAGGCTGAAGAGGAGATGAGGGAGCACTACCCAGAGCTATTTGCAGATTCAGCCGTAGCAGACTTCGAGGACGAAGTCTGAGATAAGTGGGGGAGAATTGTAACGACCCGTGTCCGGTATGGTAATTCCTTGGTATTTATTTTGTAGTTTTGCAAGAGGGACTCGGCGAGTTCATAGCCTGACTCGCCGAGTAGGGTCGCGACTTCGAGCACGTGTGAGCCGGGGACTCGGCGAGTCCATATCCCTGACTCGGCGAGTCCATCCGTCTGGGTGAAACCCTAAATCCCCGGGTTGCCCACTATTTAAGACACCTTATAGCCCCATTCTCGCCTCCCTCACCCTGAGAACACTGTGAGAAAGAACCCTAATCCACCCTTGTGTGAGCTAAGTGTTTTGTGCCATTTTGTGAAGGTTTGAAGAAGGAGAAGAAGCAAGGAGCAAGGAGAAGAGGTGTAGTGCAAAGATCCAAGGGCAAATCTGAGTTATTTGAGGTATTTTCGGATTTCCCCTCTTGTTATATGCTTTAAACCTCCATTAGAGCCCTCCTAGGATCTAGTTGATGCTTGTTCCAAGCCTTATGTTTGCATGAATGCCTTAATAAGTCGAGATATCTTTAGATCTAAATGATTAGGTGTTGTAGAGCCCAGATCTACTGCCTTTTTGGAGTTACTTTGCATAATAACCATAGATCTACCCATTTTGTGCATCTTTTAGCCTTATTTCCCTTATTCATGAGGTTGTACACGTAAAGTTGGAAACTTTACGTGGTAAATCAGCTTATTGGACTCAGATCTATCAATTGTATGTGTTGGATTCAAACAAAATCGAGTAAAAATCAGTTGCATGGCGGCAACTCGGCGAGTCGGGAAGAACGACTCGGCGAGTTGGGTCGCGAGTCCCCGATTCCTTCATTCTTATCAGTATCGAGTAGATCCAGTGAGTTAGAGAGTGGACTCAGCGGGTTGAGAGTAGACTCAGTGATGGAGTGACTCGGCGAGTTGTTCATACAACTCGGCGAGTCCAAGGCAATCTTCTTAAGCTCAAGAACAACTCGTCGAGTTGTTCATAGGACTCGGCGAGTCGGGTGAAGATTGTCTGAGTTCTTGGATCGGGAGAGTACTCGTCGAGTCGATGCCATACTCGACGAGTAGCAGCGAGTTGAGTCGAGGAGTGAGAATAGGGACTCGGCGAGTTGGCGGCCCAACTCGGCGAGTCAGGTCAACTATGGGTTGACTTTGACCGAGAGATGACTTTGACCTGGGGTAAAAGAGTCATTTTACCCAGTGCAGTGTTTAGTATTTGATTGAGTATGTTTATGGACTTGTAGCCGGGGAGATACCGGAGCAGCAGCAGTTAGCCCTCAGAGCTATTCACTCAGCAGCCAATTCACGAGGCGAGTTCCTTTTCAGTAGGAGCGGGTCTAAGGCCACAATGCCGGCCCGTTTAGCTAGCAGTGGTATCCAGATCTTTATCCAACGCAGTAGTTAGCATGTTTGAAGCCTTCGTGGCTCAGACAGGATTATGTGTGTTCATGTTAAGTGATACGTTATGTTATGATCAGTTAGCTTCGGACTCCGGTTCGATGTCAGCTTCGGACTCAGGTTCGATGTAGGGGACAAGGTCCCGGTCAGCTTCGGACTCCGGTTCGATGTCAGCTTCGGACTCAGGTTCGATGTAGGGGACAAGGTCCCGGTCAGCTTCGGACTCCGGTTCGATGTCAGCTTCGGACTCAGGTTCGATGTAGGGGACAAGGTCCCAGTCAGCTTCGGACTCGGTCTAATGTGAGCTTCGGATTGCGGTCCGATGTAGGGGACAAGGTCCCGGTCAGTCAGCTTCGGACTTCGGTCCGATGGAGGGGGCAAGGCCCCAGTATGTGCTTGATATATATATTATTGTATGGTATGTGGTAATTTGGGGGAGCTCACTAAGCTTCGTGCTTACAGTTTCAGTTTTGGTTTCAGGTACTTCCGCTAGCAGAGGGAGGAGCTCGGGTTGATGGCATTGCACACACCACAGCTTCAGCTTTCATCCTGGGAGTTGATTTAGTTCCTGATTTTTATATGTCATGGATATGATACAGTTCTCCGTACCGTGGTTTATTATTATTTTGAGATGCATTATGTATGGTTTCATGATATGACACTCAAATTATGGTTTTTGGTTATGTTGAAAAACGAAATTTTTGGGTTGTATTTTTGGTTCGTTTCACATAGGCTTTATAGATAGTATTCATATATGTTTGAATCTGGGTCAAGTAAGGTTCACATAAAGTCAAATCAAAATTATTATCAGAGATCATGGATTTTACCTGTTGAACAATGCTTCGTCCTGGTGGGTCGTTGGTAGCCACGTAGCAGTAGTTGGGTTTAGCATCATCTTCTTCATCTTCGGAACCAGAAGACCAATAACCTGCATCACATTCAACAGTTTGTCTGGCCATTAAACACATGTTTCTTCCAGTTACTACATCGTCATCACCTCCCGACGACCAATATCCTTTGACATCTCTTGAAACAGTAGTAACAAATGCTTTCTCACTTTCAGCCAATTCTTGTGCTTTTCGGACATAGTAAGCTGAGTCTTTGATTTTTGGTTTTTGAGGTGCGTCAGCAAGACAATCTTTGGCAAAGTGGTTTGCATGACCACATTTGTGACACAGGATTTTTGGCTTTTCTGAGTTGAGATTTTTAGAGGATTTCGGGGTCGAATGTGGTTTAGTGAGGTTAGGCTCGTATTTCTGAGGGTTTTCGGATGTTTGTTTTGGTTTCAACGAAGTATATGGTTGAGGATGGTTTTGGTGAGGAGTGTTGAATCTATTTTGATAAGATTTGTAAGAAGAATTGAAAGGTCGTTTGTATTTCATGGAAAGTAAGGCAAATTCTTGTTGGAAACAGAGTTCAGAATCTAAGGTTTCGGAATCACCATCAGGATAGTTGTGAGTAGAAAGGGAAGTTGGGGACGGCTGAGGTAGTGGAACCATAGGTTTGTAAGGTTCCGGAGCAAGTGGGTTCAGAATGATTGATTCAGAAGAGCTGACTAGAGCAAGTGGTCCTCCAGAAAGTTCTCTAATGGTTTGAGCAACGTTTGATTCATGTCCTTGAAGCTCATCAAAAAGTTGATAGAGTTTCAATTTTTTTAAGGAACCATTTCTTTGAAGGCAGGAATTAACATTTCCCCATCTCCTACCAAGACTGTTAATCAACTTGAGATTGTACTCGAGAGGAGTTCGAACAATCCCATGAGCGGTCATGTTGTTAACAACGATTTGGTATCGGTTGGAGGCTGAGGCGACAGATTCACCTGGAGTGGTAGTGAATGTGTCAAAGTCATTAACAACTGAGGTGAGACGCTTATCCTTCATGTTTTCTGAACCTTCAATCAGATCTTGTAGAGTGTCCCGAATTTCTTTGGCCGATTTGCATAACTTGATGTGCTCAAAGAGTGATGGAGGAACACCAAACACCATTTCAGAGAAGGCGATTTGATCAGCATGCAGTTTCTCAATATCATCTGCAGTTAGAGGAGCTGGCCGAACTTCATATTCTCTCATGAGTTGAGCAGCTGCATCTCTTACAACTGTTCTTACATGAACATGAGGACCATGTGTGACGGATCTCCAAATTTTTTCACCTTTCTCTTTGGCTAGTAAAAATCTTTCCATTCTAACTTTCCAGTGATCATATTCTTCCACAACTAGCAATGGGACACGTGTAGGGCCACCAACGCTATTTGAGATTTGCATTGAAATCATTTGTTGAGGATTTGAAGCAACCATTGAAGTCAAGATATCTTAGAGCTTAAGTGGTATATAGAAGTGTTGGATTAGTGTCTAAGTCCATAACTATTTTGGTATGTACTTGACCCGATGGTGCATGGTCCTTTTGGGTTGCCTTCACCAAAGCAACTTGATAGGATGAATTATGGAGAGAAAGGATTAAATATGATTTATTAATATATTATGGGAATAATATATTAAAGGAGAAATCATATTGTTTAATTAATATTATTCAATAATTAATTGGTAATTAGTTTTGTGACTAAAAGAGATTAATTAAACTTAAGGGACTGGAATTGTAATTATAAGATAATTGCAATTTGGGCCATGGATTGCCTTGTATTAAGGGGTGGACGGATTCTATGGGGAAACCCAAGAAGAAATCGTTCAAGGCCTTAATTAAAGGAGTACATGGGTTGCTTAGGGCTTAAGCATCCAAATTAGGGTTTCCTTGTGAGATAACCCTAATAGCCTCACTATAAATAGACCCCGTAAGGACCAAAAACGTGGTGAAGCTTTGTTCTAGGGTTTCACATGTTTTTGGGCAGCCTCCATCCTCTCTCCTCTTCATCCTCTTGCTTATGGTGTTTGTGAACCATTAGAGGAGTGACAATTGTGACTCTAAGCTTTCTAAAGTCAATACAAGGAGATTTGGGATTGTTATTGCTACATAACAATCAAGGTAACATCTTAAACCTATTCTTATGTTAATATGATTACTTGTATGCTAGAATTAGGGTTTATAGTCTTGGATAACTTGCATGTACAATAGAGAAACCTAGATCCAAGCATTAGGGTTTGTATGAGCACATAGGATGTTCTTATGGCCAAAACCCATCAAGAAAAACTTTTATCCTTCACACAGAAATGGTTGAATTTCCAAGGAAGATTCAAACCAACGATAATCTGATCTTATGGATTCAAAGGACAACCACTCGAGCCTTGATACCAATTGTGAGATCAAGATCTTTGCGCAGGGACAAGGTTTGATAACTCAAACCTTGAGTGAATGCTTGAGATCAATGTCTGCTTAATAATGGATGATCAAGTCAAGACTGGAAAGACCAGTCAAGTCTTAGATAATCAATTCAACAAATGATCAAGATATTAAATGAGAACAATTAAATAGTGATCAAAGTAAAGTTAATATTTATAGGAGACTAAGTTACAACGAATTAACCTTGATGTTTACATAAGACTGGACAAAAGACATAAGCCTGACATTCTGATTGTCCTAAATAACTTTAGACTAAGTCCTATGAAACATCACATCAAAATACAAGACAAGATTAATAAATACATAACAGACAAAATGACTTCATTCCGGACAAGTGATGTTCCGGAGATGAAGCTTTGTTCCGGATCAATGACTATTCCGGACGAAAGGATCAGTTCTGGAATGCGCTCTTGAATTTCTTCACTCCCTTTAACCAACTCCGGACAACTTCCGGATCATATCCATCTTTGGAATCAGCATCCTTCAAAATATGTACTTAGGATTGCTAGAGGTTCACTTTCAGGTTCCAACAGCGACTTCATCCATGCTGTACGCTAAGCGTACACTTAAGTACGCCTAACGTACTTAAGGGGCCATTTTGCAAATAATATTCTCTTTTAGGGTTTTTGAGACTTACAAGAATTTTGGATGTTACAAATGACAAGTAGGCATGACACCTCATTCAACTCTTCCATTAAACTCCTCATTGTGGATGCTCTTAGTTCTTTCAGGAATCCATGGATGGGGTGGGACCCACTGTTTATTAACAATTTCTTTAATAACTAAATAATCAACAAGCATTAAATTAACGGAAAAGGAAATATACAGGGACAATATAGTTTTCTTTACATTTGGCAAGAACCAAACACATAATAAAAACATACAATAGGGATAGTCTGAGTTTAAAAAAAAGTTAAGAATTAAATACATAAATTACCTCAAACCACAGAAACCATTCATGTAATTTACTCTAAAAATTATGAAATATGATGGTTATCTAGAAAGGATAGGATACAGATTTGTGAAATACATAAATATTTGAAAATTTTGACTATATGCTAAAATTTAAACCACCCAAACATGTTCATAAACATACAATTAAAACGACATGAATATATTAATTCATCTAATAATAACTTTAAACAATGTTGAATATAAAATTTTGCCTTATGGTATACATATTTATTGATATGTTCTTACTCTGTGAATTATAGCGTATGCCAACAATGTTACCAATTATAATAGTTCTTATACTACATCAAATAACCCAATCCATAAATAATTGTGGATCGAGACCGAAAGACAAAAGAAATCCATCTAGTAGTGATTAGCAATGCTAGAGAAAAAGAAAAATAGAGGTGGCAACAATGTACTTGCTCACTCTAGTGATGGTGGCATTAGTTGGTGACCATTATGACGACAGCGTCTAGTGATTGTGACATTGTCACATCAATATTTTACTTTTATTCAATTATATTCTTTAACATTCCGACTCTATTAAACCCTACAAAGTTTACTGGATTTCTATTTATAAACATAATTATAGATTTAATATTAATGTGTAATATTTTATCGAAATTAATATTTATTAGATCTATAACAACTAAATTTTCTTTTTCAGTAGGTTTTTACTTTTAAATATTTTATTTGATTTATTCATTTGAAAAGTATAATACCTAAAAATATGATATGTTAAATAAAAAAAAATATCTAAAAATATGGTTAATTTTATTTGTGGTTTACTTCAAAAAATATAGAAATCAAATGTAAAAGTAACAAGAAAATACGACTAAATATATATATTTGGTTTGAAATTTAATTGAAAAAAAAAACTAAATCTATTATACCACTCAATAATCATTCAACTCTCCTTCATATCATCGTTCATATTTCATTCAACTTCTATTCCATTACAGTCATTTTTTATTCAACTTTTATTAAATCTCATTATGGATGTTCTAAATGGGTCATTCCGACATATTCATTTTCTTTTATACGTATACTAGGCGAATGCCCGCGCGTTGCGCAGAAGCATCTATATAGCTGAAATCTTTACAAATATATGTTTTTTTTAATATAAAAATAATGTTGTTAAATTTGATATAATAATTCGTATACTAAGTTAATATAATATATTGATTATTTTGAATTATATGATAATATATACATCTATTAAAACTGCATAATCTCAATCTTTTGAATGACCTCTACCCGCGGGTTACTTATGAATAAAATTAAATATAATATATAGTTTAATGTTATTTATAGTTGTTGTTATTGTTAATTAATTTTTTAAAATTTATTTGCTTAACGTTTTAATTTCTATAAGTGTAATTATTTAAAACATCAAACAATTTTTTTTAATTTTTTCTAAAGGTAACAATATAATCATTTATACAAAATTATTTCTAACTATTGTTATTGTAAGTAATTTTAAACTACTTATTTGAAAACTTTTAACAATTATAAAAATATCTTTAGGATATATTTTAGTTAAATTGATATTACAATTTAGTTTTTGCATTTAGCACTACAATCTATCACTTTTCACTATTCACAAAATATTCTTTAGGTTTTTTTAAGTGGAACTTAAATTTATATTGAAGTTGACCATGTAATGTTATATTTCAATTAACAATTTAAGTATTTTATCCAAATTGTTCAAGAGTTATAGCTTTAAACTGATAATAGTTTACATACAACATATTAAATCTAATAAATGAAGTATAATATGTTAAAAGTTAAAGACATAACTTTATATGTAGAAGTAAAAATATTATTTTAATGTTGAAATTTAGTTTATTTATGATTACACTTTAGGTTTGATACTTATTTAACCTTATTAACCAACTTATAATCATTATTATAAAGACACTACAATTTATCACTTTTAACTATTTACAAAATATTCTTTGGTTGTTTAAGTTGAATTAAAATTTATATTTAAGTTTATCCTGTAAGGTTATATTTAAATTAATAATTTAAGTATTTTATACAAATTGTTCAAAAGTTGTAGCTTTAAAATGATAATGGTTTACACACAACAACATATTAGACCTAATAAATTAAGTATAATATGTTAAAAGTGAAAAATATAACTTTATAAGTGGAAGAAAATATGTTCTTTTAATATTAAAATTTAGTTTATATATGATTACACTTTAGGTTTAATATTTAATTAACCTTATTAACCAACTTCTAATCATTATTAGAAAGAAATTGAAAAGTCATGAGAGTTTCAAATGAATGTGGTGAAAGGAAAAAATACATGGGAGTTTCAAATGAATGTGGTGAAAGGAAAAAATGCATGAGAGTTTCAAATGAATGTGGTGAAAAAAAAAATACTTCCTTTATAAGTATATAATGATATGATGAGAAGAATAATCCAAATGACGTCCATGCCACTATTTGTACATGGGATCCGCCACTGTCCACAAATAACCCGATATGTGGATTAACTTAAGAATGACATAAAAATATTTGAAATATGACGTTTTATAAAATATACATCAAAAAAATTGGTCCGTGAAACATGCTGAACCAAACTAGTTTTGATCGATTTGATGTGTTCATCCGCTATCAATAATTCATTTGGAAAATGTTAAACTTAAGTAACCCGTTTGCGCATGATTTTTAGTTGTAATTTTAATATAAAGTTTACAATTTTTAACTCATTTATTGAAATTTATGTCTTCAAGTCCAATATGTTCGAAGGTTTTATCTAGAAGCTTATGGAAATGTTTACAAGTACTTTTAAAACTCTATATTCAATGCCAAAGCTCATAAATTTCCATGTTTTTGTCTTCCTTTTAACGGTCTATATTTGTTTTCCATATGTGGTTCCATCTCTTGACTAACTTTATATATTTTTCCCAATCAAATTATCAAACTTTGACTTTGACTACTTGATAACACAACTGTCAAACCTACACCATACGCCACGCAAAAACTTGCATATAATAGCCTATGTCCTGTTAGAAGTTTAAGTTATATCACATCACCAAATCACAAGAAGCAAATCTTTAGAAGAACACTAGCTTTCACACATGGCGTACACAAAACTATTTTGCTTCATGTTGGTTGCGGTTCTTCTAGCCTCTGTTTCAGAGGCCAGAAAACGAAACGCAACTCATATTCAATTTTACATGCATGATACTCCTACTGGCCCAAACCCCTCTGCAGTTCGTGTCGCAGGGCAACCGATCAATGCCACGGACTCCAACATGGGTGCCATGTTCGGGTTCGGATCCATCTATATCATGGACAACGCACTCACTGCTACACCTGATATCAACTCCACCCTTATTGGTCGAGCCCAAGGGCTGTATGCCATGTCTTCCCAGGAAAACGAGGTAAGCCTCCTCATGACCCTCACATACAACTTCGTCTCAGGGGTCTACAATGGTAGCTCTGTCAGTGTGGTTGGTCGGAACCCTGTCATGGATGAAGTTAGAGAGATGCCTGTGGTGGGAGGTACTGGCGTTTTTCGGCTTGCTCGTGGTTTTGCTCTGGCAAAGACACATTCGATGAATCTAGTTGATGCGATTGTCGGATACAATGTCACCATAATACCTTACTATTAAAAAGTATCTAGAGTTGAGTTCAATAGTTGATACGTTTTTACTTCAATTTTGGAATATCTACGGTAGTTTCATCATGTATGCCTGCCTTGTTATTGTACACCATAATTTACATCATAACGGATCATTTTTTTTTATTTTTAATACGAGCACTTTATGGACTTTCAGTTTTACTTTTCAACTTTTCTACATCTTTTAAATGAAATGACTTTTAATTTTAACTAGTAAGTGCCCCAGGTCACTTATTTTGTTGGGTTTTTTGCTGCCACTTACATCTGTTATTTGAATTATTTTTAATGTCAGCACATCTGCACATGAATTCATCTGTCTGTGAATCAGTTTTGATAGAAGCCTCTATTATTCCCATATCCTGACTAACCTATACATTATACAAACAAATAGTATTACATTTGTTAAATAAGCATTCATTTTTCTATTCAACATATAAGGGTAAAACGGTCCTTTATTCTCATTCAGACAATATCTTGACTAACCTATACATATAAAGGTAAAATGGTCATTTATTCTCGTTCAAACAATATCTTGACTAACCTAGACATTATACAAACAACTAGTATCACATTTGTCAAATAAGCATTCATTTTTCTATTCAACATAGAAGGGTAAAACGGTCATTTATTCTCATTCATATAATATATCGAATCTGAAAAACAAATTATTCTTTAATATGTATGTATGTATATATATATATATATATATATATATATATATATATATATATATATATATATATATAATGTTTGTTTTTGACTTGGTTACAAAAAAGAGACACTATGGAATAAGTGATGAGTTATAGGGATTATGCATTTAGATATATTAGGGTAAAGTAGTAATTTATTCTCATCCAGTAATACTTTATATTTGGTATGATAGATAACTATTCCCATGTCGGGTATGATAGATAACTATTCCCTTGTCCTGACTTAGCTATACAAACAAACAATTTGTATAACACTTTTCAAAATGAGTAGTCATTTTTTATTGAACATTATTTCACATAAGAGTAAAATGGTCACTTATTGTCATTCATTTTACCCACTCCTACTTTACAACCAAAATTGATAACATATATGTAAAAAAAATCATGGATTTACAGTAACAAAAGCCATAGCTTCTTCACTTTTGATCAATAGATATTTCAAGAAAGAAAACATGAACAAAGCCTGAATATGAGAGACCAGCTTCAACTATTCTTTCTTGATTTGTATCTGCACACACATTCACAACATGAATCAAATTTTAAGTAAGTTGAAAAGCTTAAATATGAAGAAATAGAAGTAGGATACTATAAAAAACAAATCAATAGAAGTATGTTGCTATTTATTGAAATTACATAAAAGAGCTAAATGCAAGAAATAGCAACATACTTTCACTTATTTTTGTACTATAGCATCATACTTCCAAACTTTTCATTACAACATTCCACTTACAAATTTGCTCATTTTAGGACATTATACTTCAGTATTTTTTAATATAAAAATCAAAGTGATAATCTATAGAAACCACATCAAAAAAACTACTATGAACATATATTATTTCAAAATATTACGTAAGCCTTTCAGATTTATGTCTTTTAAGCAACCTACTTACATATTTCTTATAATACCAATTTCCTTAACATATTTCTTATATTATCAATTTCCTTATTAGAAAGCATAAAATTAAAAAAAAAAAATGAAATATGTTTTTTTTTGGTAAAGAGGTAAGTTGTTATTATTAAGAAGAATAGAAGTTGGTACCTTCAATATGAGGGTAAGAAGAGTAATAAATGGTTCAACCATTTAAGGTAACAGCTTTTGCATACTTCAAAAAAAAAATTGTGATGAAAATATATAAAATCAGTCTATTTTTAACTTTTATCATTGAACTCGCCTCATGTCAACTGAGATGAAAAATGGCTCAGCCTGTACATTTAGTAGCCCACCATGGTGTAACTAAAATTATTTGGTCCACTTAACATTTACATGAGTCCCAATCTAATAATAAAAGGTGCATCACACCACAACTTAAAATAGAAGCCAAAAATACTATGTTTTCATTTAAATTAAATATATGACTTGGCATTAAAGTTGTTGGCATTTAGAAAATAGCAGCCTACTAAACCTTCTCTATGAATGCAGACTTGTAGTAGATAAATAATCTTTGAACTTAATTAACTCCATGATAATTATTAATAGTATCTTTCCCTTTTTAATTCAAATAACAACTCTCTAGATCCGCTTATTTCAAAATTCAACTCAATAATACACTTAAATTACATAATGGATACCATGATTTTTCTAATTTCCAGATAATACACATATTGTTGATATCGAGCATTCCCTGAATATAGAAATAACGAAATTTGCATGTTATTTCTTTTTATGTAAATATTACAAACAAATATAGCGCTTACATTCATATTTGAGTTTATGTGTTGTACCGTTTTATCAAGCCATATACATGAATATCCTTTTGGAGTTAGATTAGGGTTGAGGATTCTTAACACTTTCCATCCATACCACCACCTGTGTTTGTTATTTGATCATTTTTTGTGTAAAAACCAAACCGTTAACACAACACACGCTGATGTTGGCTTCCTCTTCATCGTATTTGTCGAATTCTTTTCTTCTCCTTGTGCACAGAGATATCAGACATCCACAACACGCCGATTCCTCTTCCTAACTTTGTCTTCCAAGACTCGATTGTATCATTGAATCCTCGAGTATTTATCGATATGGAGTCTTGGGTGAAGGTATGACTATCAGATTGTGTTTCGTTCCTGGATTCCAATGGAACTGGAATGAAGCCGTTCTTTGCCGAGTGGGAGCATGATTGAAGAAGTAGTTGAAAAATCAACAAATGCAACAAATTTTACATATCAAGAAACCATTTTTGTTGATATTTTTGCACAAATTCAGAAAGATTGGAGAAAATCGTTGATCATAATCATGAACTATTTGCTATCTGTTTGTGTGTGTGTGTTTGAGAGAGAGAGAGAGAGAGAGAGAGAGAGAGAGAGAGAGAGAGAGATTGAAATTGAAATACCTTATGAATATGAAGAGTCGAAATTGTAAATGCTTGGAGGAAAAGATGGTGGAAACGTCAAAGGCTTGGAATCGTAGAAGGAAGGAGTTCAAGAATTTGGAGAACATTAAATGGATGGCGGTGGGAATGTCCGATCGGGCAAGAAGATGGTTGAAAATTTACAAGGACGAAAAGAGTCGATATTTACATATTAAAATCTGAAACCGGTGCACTTCACTATTCATAAGGACCTTGATTTTTAATATATGTATATATAATACAAACACTTTATGCTAACCAGAGAAGGTTCCCCCGCATTGCTGGGGTTTGAAGCCTTCAGTATTTTTTGAGTTTTTAGGTATAGTCAAATGGTTTTATGGGCTTTGTTTCAAGAGCATACATGAAGTAGGAAATCATGCTATTTATAAAAATAAAATAAACAAACAACAAGTAAAATAAAAATTAAATTCGGGATATTTGTAGTCAAATAAACTGTATGACAGATGAAACAAATAGAAATGATAAATTTCTCACATTTATGAACTCAAGTTTATATAAAAAGGTTCATGTAAAAAGCGAGTATCAAATCTAATATTGAATTTAAAAGTTAAAAGTAAAAGTAAAGTCAATAAAATGAAAAATGATCGAAATTATAGCAATTTTCATTGAAGGCTCCATTTTCAGACCCAAAATCTTCTCCTCGCACGCCATCTGAAACCGGAGTTTGCAACAAATTAGCAAATGTTTTTTAATGATGATTTCATAGAAACAAAAAGTAATAGGAAGTCAATAAAAAACTCATGCCCATAAGCATTCAATGTATCGTGTTCATGAAAAATTACCATAAAGATTGAACATAGAAGCATATATGCTTTTGGGTTTAAAAATGAATAAAAAATGTAATATAGAATCACCAAATCATGTATTATACCAAGTCCAATGTCTAGACCATTGTAAGCAAGAGAAAGCTACAACAACAAAAGATTAATAAATTCAAATTTCAATCTCTAATCATGATATGAAACAAATAATTTGATTTTTTTTGTTTTTTTTACTAACCTTGATTTGGAGTTGGAAAATTTTAAGATATTGAACAGTTTCCACAAGCATTGTGCTTATTTCAACCTTCATTAACAAAATAAAGTAATATTATTTCGTTAAATGGTAGTAAAATAAAGAAAACTTAAAAAATAATAGGTTGCCTATCTATCATTTGGGAGAAGACTACATTCTTAATCTTAAATTGAAGCTCGGTTCCTTTCCTGAAAAAGAAAAAAAAGTTACTTTATCAGACTGCAAAAAGGTTATTCCTCTTAATGTTGCCTTTCAATCTACTTGCCACCACGTGAATTAGTGCTACATTCCTGTTTTGAGCAAGTCAGCAATGGCAATAAGCAACAACAACTTTGCTATTCTTTTAAGTTTAATTTTGCATCTGAACTTCTATTTTTTTCAAAATTTTCTAACAATAGTCACGTTGTCTCTATCTCATTAAAGGATATGTACCTGAAGAGTGACTGATGAAGTAGTTAATCTGAATGCATATCCACCAATTGAAGGATGGCTAATTATTGCAACCTCTTTAAAAGCTTTTGTGGTTGGATCTGCATCATATGAATAAATAACAATCATAATACAAAAACATCATCTCTTTTTTATAGGTCGGCCTAAACTTTACAAAAAAAAAAAAAAAAAAAAAACCTGGAGAAGTGGTTGCATTTATCTATTTAAGTGCATTGTAGATATGGATAACAAATGAAACCCCTGAAATAGCTAGAAATAGATGTAAATGTTGTTGTTCTTGCTAAGTATCAACCAATATCATACTATTTAGCATAGCCAATAAACGAAATCAACTTAAGAAAGCAAAAATCTGAACAGTACATTTCAATAGAGGGAATATGTATATGAACTATATACTTACGAATTGACATTGTACCGTGTAAGGAAATCGGAACTGATGTAATGGAAGAAAGAAGAAGAGTTACCTCAGATTCCGACAAACAACAGAAAACATATTTAAGCCACAATAATATTATCAAACTAACCGAATCCATATTAAAAAATCGGACCTACAAATCCAGCAAAAAAACATGTTACAAGTATAGTAGGAATCGATTCAAGAAAAGGCAAGAGTAAAGTAGATAAACGTTACCGGATTAAAATGTGGTACTCAGAATCGGAACCAACTGACAAGCAACCAACATCAAAATTCAAAAAGTTCAAACTTAAACATGTAATTGAGTGAAAAAATGCATATAAAGAAAGTAATCCCTGTTAGGCATTTGATCGAACAACTTGCCTGCAATCTGATTTCTATGCTTTTGCTTATTCTAAGCATTTGATTTCTATCCTTCTATTAACTTTGAGTGGGTTGTTCATCATCAAGACTTTCATTCCTAAGAAATCTAAGGCATAAGACTAATCAAATCAAGAGACATCTGAGAAATGTAGACGAAGATGGATTGTTGACATCAGTCAACACACAACCAAAATAAGCAAAAAACATCATCACCATCACCAACGACACTGATAACCATGAAATTGGTATCAATATTGTCGATTTCAAAAGAAATCAGAAAAAAGGAAGAAAAAGGAACCTGAGGTGAGACGGTGTAGCTGTAGGGTACGAAGCTGGTGGTGGAGGAGGCTGTGAGAAAGCGGACCGACTGGTTCCAGGGGTCCTTCTGTGAGAAGCTGTCGACAGCGGTGCATGAGAAGTTGTCAGCGACGGAGATTTCTGAAGGCCGTTGGAGAGAGGCAATCGGCGATGAAGTTTTCCTGTGATAGAGAAGCCGACGAAGATTATTTGTTTCTTAGAGAATATTGGTGGTTTGGAGGAACGGTGGAAGGAACTGGAAATGGAAAGTTGTTTGGTAGAAGAAAGGTAGGTGGAGTGATTAAACCAACCCTGTTGGAGTTAAAGTAGCAGTGGTAAAGAAGAAGGAGAGGCGGTTGAAGTAAGCGACGAAGAAAAATCAGGAAGATGAGTAACGCCGTCCAGGAATTTAAAGTGGTGCATCAGTAGAAGAAGACGGTGGAAGAAAATGCAAGTGATTGGGCAACATAGGCGTTCGATCCGGGCTAGAACAGTACCGACCCGGGACCACGAATGCATATGTAATTTGAGCAGGGACAAATATTGATAAAACCCACAAACAACAAAAGTCCAGGGTCTAAAATGAAAAAGTATCCACGTTTACTGTTCACAAAGGGGGTTTAAAACTTTTATATATATATATATATATATATATATATATATATATATATATATATATATATATATATATATATAATGGAACATTGGAATGTGTAAGAATTTTGATTTATATAGATATCCAAAAAAAATTGTCATCTAACTTTTTTACATTTTATAATTATAAATATTTTATTTGAATTTATAATATTAGAATTTGTTTTTTTTGTTAAACTACCCGTGTACCCTTGGAAATTAAATGACTTTAGTGTAAGTTTTTCAGAAAAATCTACTCTAATAAATGAAGGTTTTTTTTGACACATGTCCCCTTCTCATTTATTTGGACACATGTCATTTTGTAGAATTTTTAAATTTTCTATTTTCCACTTGTCATTTTATTATATTTTTCATTTTATTAAATTAAAATTTCACATTTAATATGTAAGGTAATATATATGTAATGTATTCAATACATTAAAACCTCATTAATTTTAATAATTCAAAAAAATTCTCATTTTTCTTACAAATTCAAATTTTTAAAATTTTTAAAATTTCACATTTTTTTTTAAATAAACCCATGTAATACATGGGTCTCACACGTAGTCCTTAATAAATGAAGGTTTTTTTGTTACATGTCAACCTCTCATTTTAATTTTGACACTTGTCATGTTGTGGTATTTTAAAAATAAATATTATCCACTTGTTAATTTTTGGTTTATTTCAATTTTTAAAATTAAAATCATATATTTATATATGTAAAGTATTAAATATGATATATATGATATTAAATAGCAATAAATATGTATCTTCTTTATTTTAAAGTTATACATTAAAAAATATTTTATGTTTACACTTTAATGTTAAATTTTTTTTTTTAAATTAACCCGTGTAATACACGGGTTTCACACCTAGTGTATAAATATAATATATTTTTTGGTGTTATTGTTGGAACAGTAAGTTGATGAACGGTGTACGTTATTCCAAATTTTTATAGCTGATTAACAAACGTCATAGACGTAGAACCTGGGTCTGTAAATAAGCCCATTCTCCCTGGGCATTAACGGCCCACATCTTTCTAAAAGATATTTAATTAATACAACATTTGAACTTAAAAATATCATAAGAATAGATCTCGACTCTCGAACAAGCTTTTTAGAATATCAATTGTCAATTTATTTCGGTATAAAAGAAAATTGTTTCAACAAATTTATTGAAGTTTGTTAATTCACCGACAGTGGAAACGCACAACATTAAATAACATGTTATAACACTCTTTATTTTTTATTTCTTTTTTATTTTTTCTGATTTTTTAATTTCTATTTTTCCAATTGTTTTTTTATTTATGTATGTCATAATATTTATAAAAGCATATAAATTAAAAACACATATAATTTAATTAGATCCTAAATTAAAAATAACATTAGCTAAAAACGACATTACAAAAAAACAAAAAAAAAAAAAAACACATTGAACGGAAAAAATACAGTAATCCTAAATTTAAAAAACATATAAATGATAAACTAGTAGTCATCGTCCAAATATTTCTTCTCGATCTTTTCTTTCATCTTTCAGAGCACTTGATTTGTCTCAGTGTCATATTTTGTCACAAACAATATGTGAATAACCATAAAAATATGTTTGGTACTCTTGGTGCCATTTATCATCTCATATTATGTGAATAACCATATTTTGTCACAAACAATATCTGAATAACCATAAAAATATGTTTGGTACTTTCGGTGTCATTTATCATCTCATATTAATGTGTCGGTTAACCTTACACACTCTATTAATCAATGATAATTTTTCGAGATGCCCATTATTACTCTTTATAGTTACTATTAGTGTGTCTGTTAACCACACACACTCCACTAACTACTATAAACTATAATGTTTAGTTTTATGGATTATAATACTTTTCACATTTTTTCTAAAATAACTAAGAGTGGGATTTTATAAAAGATTTTGGTTACTTTATATGATTATACTTATTGTCCTATCATATCCATTCTGCTAACGACTCTCCACCAAACAAGGAAGCGGTGAATGAGAGTGGACACTCATTCAACCGTCATTTTATAGATATTTTCCTTATATCCCCTTATAGTTCAGCTTCGTGAATGAGACATACTAGCGATCCGACTAACTTAATCTTATAGATATAGTAATTAACTTTTAATATTTTATATATAAGGTGTATTTTAAAAACTTTTCAAAATACTAGGTTTAATTAAATTTTCGAAAGTAAGAAATTAATTGCATTTAAAATAAACCAGTTATGTTTTTAATCTTTATATTTTAATTAATCAAATAATTAAATGTAATTAAAACATAAGGATAATTCACAAATTCAGGATAACGATATCTGATTACTAAGATAATTATTCAGTTTTATATACAATAAAAAAAAACATTATTTAAAGTAGTTATCCTAATCAATTTATAAATTAAGCAAAAAAAATTCCGTTGATCAAAGGGTCCACCATGTCATGGTGAACAATCGTCATGTCGTGGCAGAACAGGAAAAAAAATGCGGATTCGAAGATCAACACGTCGTGGAAGAAGAATGCCATGGTGTGGCGCCGCAACAGAATGACGATTTTGTTTCCTCGAATTGGGTTTTGTGCAAGTTCAAGCAATGTACATTCAACTCTTAGATAACTATACGCTCTGATACCACTAATGAGTTTTAAATGTATTAACGCGGATAAATCTTTAACACTTAAGGGTACATGCAACCTAAAGATCTAAGTCGTAACACTATTGATGTAACATTCTATTGAACAACTAAAATCTAGAAAAAATCCTAGGTATTTCGAAAACCAGAATAAATTTTAGGGTTTACATACCTTGTTCATTGTTGTAGTAAACAATCAAGAATTCTTTCTTCTTTGATTTGGAAGCTAGCACCACAAGTGTCGTGGCTCGGATGGTTCACACCCAACCATATCAACAAGAAGTTTTTTAGAGAGGAAAGGGGGTATGAAATTTTCGACTATCTCTTGAGAAAGAGGAGTGACTGAAAATTTAAGCCCAATGGGTCTTTTTATAGTGTAACTTGGAAACCCTAAATAACCCTAATTAGAATAAAACATTGTTAATTCAAATCGGTAATTATCCAGCTTCCTAATTATCTGTAAACAATATTCCAGATTCCCTGGAACACCCGAATTTCGTCCAACCCTTCCAAGGAAGGTTATGGAACCTCTCTTGTTTAACTATTGAATAATTACACTTTAACCATTGCACTTTTAATTAATACAATTAATCCCAAAATTAATTCCAGATAATTTATGATTAATTATTAATTAAATATTATTATTTTTAATTAATATATTATTTTCATAACATATTAATAAATTCATTTATTGCTATTTATCAATCACATAATAAATCAATAAATCAGTCTCTCTCTCTAAAAATCAAGCTTTTTAATTACTAGGTTTGAGGGCAACCCAAAAGGATTTTGCTAATAATTCAAGTTTATACTAATTTAATTATTGGTTTGGACACCTAATCCAACAAAAGGCTACCCGCTTAGCCCAAGAATACACTTATTCTGCAAAACATGTAGCTCAGTTTGCCGACTACACTTATTCATACATCGAGTATCACTACTCGACAAAAAAGCTACATGCTTAGTCCAAGAAAACACTTATTCTTCAAAACATGTAGTTCGGTCCGCCGACCACACTTATGAATACATCGAGTATCATTACTCGAAAAAAAACTACCCGCTTAGCCCAAGAATATACTTATTCTTCAAAACATGTAGCTTGCTCCGCCAACTACACTTATACATACACTGAGTATCACTACTCGACAAAAATGTTACTCGCTTAGCCCAGGAATACACTTATTCTTCAAAACATGTAGCTTGGTTTGCCGACTACACTTATGCATACATCGAGTATCACTGCTCGACAAAAAGGCTACCTGCTTAGCCCAAGAATACACTTATTCTTCAAAACATGTAGCTCGAACCACAGACTACACATATACATACATTAAGTATCACGACTTGACAAACGGCTACCCGCTTAGCCCAAGAATACACATATTCTTCAAAACATGTAGCTCGGTCCGCTGACTACACTTATGCAAACATCGAGTATCACTACTCGACAAAAAGGCTACATGCTTAGCCCAAGAATACACTTATTCCTTAAAACATGTAGCTCGGTCCGCCGACTACACTTATACACGCATCGAGTATCACTACTCGAAAAAAAGGCTACCCGTTTAGCCCAAGAATGCACGTATCTTCAAAATGTATAGTTTGGTCTGCCGACTACACCAATATATCCATTACACATCAAAATACCCAAGAAACATGTTAGTTGACACCAAGTATCAACCAAGATATCTATCTAACATCTGTTGATGCCAATAACAAAACAATCATCACCAACAATAGTCAATGTACCAAAATAGACCAACCACATAATCAGAATCGGTTAGGCACATAAGTGAAACAACAAGTTCACGCTTGCCTACGAAAACAAGAGCATAACCGACTCACATATCCTACACTATCAAGACTTGCTAAGGAGATGAGAACGCAACACGCTGTTCTCCTCGAGACAAGATTCATACTTCGCCTGGACGGACATCCCTTTATTTTCTAGAGAAGTTACCTTGGCCGCAGCATCCCGATAACGTATTGATAAGTCATCATACATCTCTCCCGCTTTCACCAACATTTCCTCGCTTGCAAGATTCATGTCTTCGGTAACACGTACATTTACCTCCGCGGCTAAAAACCGGTCTCGCAAAGTTAACAACCCATCAAAAATTTGAGATCTCTCCCGAGTACGACGGAGATAATTTTTTTTGCACGAGCTATAAACCGACATGCTTCGTTTAGCTCTTCCTCAAGCAATACACAAGAACGACATCCACTACGATGTTGGGAAAACAGAGTTAACAGAACAAAGTAATAACAAACAACGTACATCATAAATGTAAATACGCAACGCACGCCAATCCATTTACATACCAACTGGCTTGGGGGCCACACGACCAAAGGACAAGGGAGAGACGCATTGAGGGCCCACATGGGAAATCTCTTGGAGAAACTGATCAAATTAATCATCCGAATGGACTAGCCTACGTTTTCGATTGGAAGAGACACCTACGGGCGACGCAACTCTAGCGGAGCTAGAAGAACCGACCTATACAGAACCAATAATAGGGCTAGATGTGTCCAAAAATTGCTCGATAGTGAAAGCATTCGACCCAAAATGTAGGAGCACAGGGGGCGATTCGGGTCTCACATTCATCTAATCCACATTTTGGTTAGGAACGATGTTATCCACCACTATGGACTCGGGTGGGATATCACCGGCCAAATAAGATGTCAACTGAAAGGATAATTTACTCCCATCTATAACAATAAATGAGCATAGAGAAAACACCCAGAGGTAGAATTTATATGAAATTACCCACAACCAGGAAAAAGAAAAGACAAAGGAACTCATGATAAATCTAGTAAAAAGGTAGACAAACTTGCATGACATACATATAACTGGACAAGATGAACTTTGTAATAACAAAGAACCTCTAAAAAGAAGCGAGACGGGGGTAACCGTAACCCACACACAAGATGTCGAAGGTAAAATCCAACCTTACCATGTGAGCATCAAGAACAAAAGAAGATGAAGATGGAACTTGGAAACCAAGTACATGAGAAAGGTTATATTCATGACTATACCGCTCTATCATGCTTCAATCCACTTTGGACGCCACTGCAGACATGTCGTCACCCATACCAATCACAGTGATGGTAAGAGTCAAAGGGAAAGTATGTAAGGAAGTTTCTACAAGAACAATCAGGATTACCCGATAACTAATCAGAGGGGCCGGTTAAAGCATTTAATACAGGAAATCTAATCAAAGCAAGCAAGATGACGTGCGATAGCGCAAACATTTAATCCGTAACATGCGAAGGATTTTACAGTACCCGAATGGATTTAGAAGTCTGAACGGCAAAAATATTTCAGCAATATTCTTTCACCATTCAGACTTGGGGGGGGGGGGGGGGGGGGGCTCAATGGTGTACCAGGCCGGTAGTCCGAGGAAACCCACTACCGACCTGGAATCCACCAGGTCGACTTTACAATCATTGCTACTTGTTTCGGGAAAATATGTATTTGAATATACCGTACGTAAGCATCAAAATCGTATCCCAGAAAATATGTCGAATAGTACAAAGCAAATAAAATAAGAAAGGAAAGGACAAGAAGTGTGACCGCTCGTAGACTGGGTAATGAATGGAGGGCCGGTCTAAGAAGTGGGCTTAACTAACCATGAACAACCTATAAATATCATTAGGAGACATGCTAACAAGGTAAGTAAGGAGAACTCATATTCCTTGACACAAAAGCAATACCAAAGGGTTGCAATCTAACTTAGGCATTAGAGAGCTATACCGGGGTCCAACCCTCGGTATGGCTGTCTGACCTAGTATTTGTTATTCTCACGCAGAATGGATTCTTAGACACTTAAATGAAGAAACCCTCCCAAGTGAAAGAGTTCATCATGCGCCTGGAGTTCGCCGTATCAACATCCAAAATGTTTAGACATTTATATATAACTTTTTTTTAATAAACTCGTATAATATATGAGTTTCACAATATATATATATATATATATATATATATATATATACACTCCTTCCTACTACACTCCATTCTATTTTGACTATTTTCATTGTGGATTAATATATAGAGTTCATTCTCTTTATTAATTAACCTTAATTTTCTCTCTTATTTTATTGGGTACAAAAAAATAGTTCAAATATAATATATATATATATATATATATATATATATATATATATATATATATATATATATTGATTTCTTTTTATTGTTTTATTTCCTAATCATATTTAATCTTTAATCTTGACACATATAGATCCGATATTATTTCACCATCGTTGTGTGCCCTGTGCTATCGTTGTGGGTCGTGAAATGATTCACAATTCTATGTAGGGGTGTTTCTAAATGTTACCTCTTAGTTTGATGAAAGTGTCTCGTTTAACCGTTACGTGAATAGCCTTAAAACTTGTAGCTTAACTTTATACGTCCAAGCTATCAAGTCAAAGTTATGTTGTATAATTATATTATCATTTTATAATTATAGCATTTAGTTATTTTGTAAAAATTAAACGGACAGAGTAACGACAACATATAATAATTACCGATTATACGGGTAAAGTAACGACATCGTATAATAATTAGTGATATTATACGGGCATAATAACAACGTATAATAATTAGCGATTATACGGGTAGAGTAACACCATAGTATAATATTTAGCAATATTATATGGACATAGTAACCACAAGTTATAATCATTTAGGTGTAGAACTAAATTTCTATTATATTTTAACCGGTTAATATGATACATCTTATAGTAGAAAAATGCAATAAATGCGCTGCGAGGATACATTATTGACCCTATGGAGTGACATCAATGTGCAATTGGGGCCAACTCTTCCCTTGTGGGACTTCATGAAATGTAAAATTCTATTTTACGAAAATAACTATTATAAAATGAATAAAAACAATTACATCGAATGCAAAGAATACTTTCATCATCATATCATTATAGTTCTAAATAAAAACATATTGTTAACGTTTCTTTCAGTTGAAAAACTACCTAGTCTTGGATCAACTCATATTTCTAATACGGAATAAGTTTAAAACAAAACATATTATAGGTTCATTACCAAAAGGACTACAAGATTAATTTTGTCTATTAAAGGTCGTTTCTTTAAACCACATAATTACGTTTTTTAATGGTTTATTAGGTTCAGCAATGAGACATCTTGGGACCACTTCTCTTTGCCCCAGCTCTTGCATAATATTAGAGACAATTGCAGGCTTCTTCTTCATGCATGGTACCTTGATGATGGCACACTTATCGGAGATTCGGAGGAGGTGGCCAAAGCATTGGACATCATTACGGTGATTGGCCCAAAATTAGGCCTTCAGCTGAATATCAAGAAAACCAAGCTCTATTGGCCCTCGTGTAATGGTAGGGAGTTACATGAGGAGCTATTCTCGGCTGACATAGGAAGGCCGCATTTGGGGATGAAACTTTTTGGGGGAGCTGTCAGTATAGATGCTAGTTTCATTCACATCTTAGCCATAAAGGGAGTCGAAAACGCTGTGAATTTGATGCCCTTCTTCCATAATTGTCTGACCCCCAAAGTGAGCTTCTTCTGCTTCGATCTTGTATGGGTATTGCTAAGCTTTTCTTTGGGTTGAGGACGTGCCAACCCATTCACATAGAGGAGGCGACAATATTCTTTGACAATGGGTTACACGGGGCGATTGAGGACATTGTGGTTTGTGGTGGCCCTTTCTTTGGTGACATACAGTGGCACATTGCTTCCTTACCCATTAGGTTTGGAGGTTTAAGTTTATACTCGGCAGTAGAGGCTACTTCATATGCTTTTGTTGCCTCAAGGGCCCAATCTTGGGTATTGCAAGACCACATCTTACAGGATAGGGACATATATGGTATGGATTCTGATTATGCTTGTGCATTAGCATCTCTTCCTAACAAGCTTCCAGATTTTGACCTTAACATTTTTACTACTAAAGACACCCCCCTAAATCCTAGAATACACTGGTGAGTGCCCTTTTTCATAAAATTGTACAAGATATGGAAGTTCATCACAGCGCGGCAGAAAGCAATTTTCCAGTGCTTACATGCACCACATGCTCAAGATTTTCTTATAGTTATCCCTATATATGGGCTTGGCCAACATATGTCTCCCGTGGAGTATTGTACTATCCTCAAATATCGACTCATGATTCTCATATTCCTAGCTGACGAGATATGTCCGGTGTGTTGCAAGATATGTTTGGACTCTTTTGGAGAGCATGCAATTCACTGTAAGGAACTCCCGGGGTTCAAATATAGACACGATATGGTTAAGGATGTTATGTTTGACATATTTAAGCATGTCGGGGTTTCCGCTAAGAAAGAGGCACCTGTTAACTTCTTGACTAACCCGACATAAGGAAGGTTAACCCCCAGACCGACTGACATTTTGATTTTTGGATGGGTCGGAAGGAAACACGCATGTGTGGACCTTACAGGGATATCCCCTCTTATAGGCTTGAGGGTTGGGGGTTTCACGACGGGACAGACTACTTTAAAAGAAGCTACAGGCAAAGTCATCAAACATGAGAAATTGTGCATGGAAAATCAACATGTGTTCATACCATTTGCATTTGATATGTTTGGTTTCCTCGCACCGGATGTGGTAGAGCTTCTTAATAGAGTACAACGGATCATGCATGGTAATGTTATATCCCCTAGATCTTCGGATGTAATTTTTAAAAAAAATTAGTTTTACCATACAAAAAGGCTTAGCGGCGCAGCTTGTTGCTTATTTGCGATCTCACTCATGGTACGATGATAATTAAATGAGCAATGAATGGTGACATATGTAACATTTAGTGTTCATTTATTGAAATTTAATGATATTTTAGGATACTAACATGACACATGTCATCATTTAAATGGGTAGGAGGATTGGTAGGTACAAAATTAAGGTAGGATGATATTTAATTTCTCATTTGTAAATTCTAATGTTTAAAATTTCAGAAATTAAATTACCTCCTATTTTTAAGCCTAAAATTATTTCTATCCACTAAGCTTATGACAAATCACCATTCAATTTAATTTTATTTAATATATTCTTAAAATTTATATAGAAAAACAATTTAATTTCTCTTAAAATTTACGTGTCCCTTCAGTATTTTACGAGCGCATATAATGTTAGGCCCTATTAAACCTTATTAAAGAAAACCCCCACCATCACAACTCATTATTACTTTATGGCATGCTAATTATTTATCATTCGTTCCTTTATTATCTAACCTCTTCCAATTAATAATTGTTTGAAGTTTTAAAACTATGGTCGGTCATTTTATACAAAAAAAATATCTATATTAATCGATACTTAGCCTCATTATTACCAACTGATGGCTATCCGAGTCGATTCACAATCAACTCAAGACTGTCTTCCATTCATGACCAGATTGGACAATTTTATATAAGAATAAATAATCATAAGAATACATGATAAAGAGATATAGGAGATGGGTTATAGTGTCGCCGAATTTGGTATAAGCATATGCATGTGGTGCAATAAAAACATCACGAAATTATAGTTCTAATGTAGCTTGGTAGAGTCAAGATGGCTGCTCCCTAACTCCAACTGCACATGCTATGCCAGGCTCTATGTCAATGGAGAGTATGTTCTTTCTTTGGGACCCCTGTCACAATCATCTAGGGACCTTGTGAAATAACAAAGATTTGGACACATGAGATCCACATATAATTTGTCATTGTAAAAAGTTATATTTAATGGATTTGGTTAAAAATCAGTCATTTTTTTGCGTAGTATATCATATCAAATATTATAATTTTGTAACATGAATAAGTTATTTGATGATGTTAATCGATCAAAGAATCTTGAAAATATTAGGATTATGATTTTAGTTGCGTCGATCATCAGCAGCATCGCTGACTGTTCATTGGAAGATAAAGATGGGAAATTAGGAATACTCGTGTACAAACTTGTGTTGCATGTATGTTGACACATGATAAACCGACCTTTTCTTTCTATTTCAACATTATTATACTAACAAAGATGTGTCATATAACATGACAAATACATCAAATGCTCTTCTAGTTGTCGAGATTTTATATGGTCATATGCTTTGGCCTTTGGTGTCATATAACATGACAAATACATCAAATGCTCTTCTAGTTGTCGAGATTTTATATGGTCATATGCTTTGGCCTTTGGTTTTTCTGGCAATTTTTTGTATTTTATAAAGGGTAAATAGCACAAAGACATTAAGTTTATACTAAAATTCTAATTTGACACTGTGTTTTTTTCGTCTTAAATTTGACACTGTGTTTTCTAATTTTTTACAATTCTAACAATTTGACCGGTCAACCCAGTTACCTACTGACGTGATATGATAATCTATCAGTTTTGATAACGTAAGATGCTGATTAATACATTTACCACCATATAATAATAGTAATAATCAATATTGTTGCAGAATCGGTGATTGATCGTTTGATAATCTGCAATCGATTATAATTAAAGGTGTTTGGTGGAAATTGGTTAATATCGGTCGAACGCGGTTTAGTTGTCATCGGCGGTCCTTGGCGCTCATAGTAGGAAAAAAATTAAAAATCAAATTTTCAAATATTTCACCAAAATTTTTAAAATTTCAAAATTTTAAATTTTCATATATTCAAATATTATACCAAAGATTTAAAAATTTAAAAATTATAAATTTTCAAACATTTATTTTCTTAGGATATATTAAGTCTTTAAAAAGTTTTAATAATAATTTATTGTCATTGACTAGCCTCGTCTATACCAATTAATATATTAATATCAGTCGATAGTCGAACCACCGTCAAAACTTTTTTACGAACATGGTAATAAATAAAGGATAATGTCACTATAGCACAATGAACTTTTGTGATTTGTCCGACTTGACCAATTATGTTTTTTTTTTCTGCGCATTAGGTCATCTAACTTTTACTGTACATGTCAATTAGGTCATTATCGTTAGTTTTTAACCATTCCTCCGTTAACTAGTTATCTAAATTACACGAATGGCCCCTATGGTTTAAATTTCTTTCGTAATTGGTCGTTATCAGCCATGTTTCAAATCATACGACTAAAACTACCACAATTTTCAAACTCTAGGGACCAAATTGTAACATTGTCATCCTCTTCCCTAAATTCTTTCCTCTATTACTCTGATAAAGTCGCTAGGGCTCCGTTACATTACACTCACCAGCCCTCGAGAGGTAGCCGGAAGGATTCGTAGATGAAGCATTGGCACTCACTAGCTGTCGAGATGCTTCCCTGTTGTCTTCCATCAATTCCGTTTTTCGTTCGGTGGTACAGTGGGACAGCGTTTGGAAGAGTTTCACGCCGTCGGAGTACCTGCCGGAGACGGAGGACAGTGGTTCAGTCACATCGAAAAAGGAGATTTATCTGCATCTCTGCAATCATCCAGTCATCTTAGACGAAGGAAATAAAGTAAACTTTTGAATAACTTTCGTATTTCATTTAATTTGACTCTGGTTAATTTCATATTTTCTACCAATCTTCATAAACACGAAAAATGCTCAAAACAAATTAAATTTAGAGGTCTCGAAATGGGAAACAAGTTTTAAATAGTATCGATCTGATTCTCTTAATCCAATTTCAACAGAGTTTTTGGTTGGATAAAAGTAGCGAGAAGAAACGCTACATGTTAGCTGCGAGACAGTTATCAATCGCTTCTTCCGATTCCCCAAATTGTTGGATATGGATGCCAACAACAGAATCAAGGTAATATTAGGCTACTCGCTCATAGCTATTAACACCTCAAAAATTATTCCTCTATTTGAACTCCTCGAATCTCGAATTACAAATTCACAGAGGCAGCCGAACTGATCTGTGTGAGTTTGCTTGAAATCATTGACAAAATCAGTATTTCAATCTTCTCCCCTGATACAACTTACGTTGCTCTTCTCATGTTCAAAACAACACCGAAAGCTTATGGATTTGAGTACCAACCGGTGGAGGTCTGTATTGGTTTTCACGGCGACCGGAGTCAAACCCGGATGGTGTATCTCGACCCTGAAGCAGGATGGAGACGAGGACTCTGATCAATGAGAGGAATTGGGATGTTTAGCAAAGTAGGATTTGCGAATTGGGATGTGCCTCCGCCTTCTAAAGAGAATGGTTTGGAACAAAGAGACGATGGGTGGTTTGAGATTGAGATCGGAGAATACTTTAATGGCGGTGGTGATGCGGCGGAACTGGAGCTGCATGTGGTGAAGGTGAATGAAGGGAATTTGAAGACTGGTCTTGTTATTCATGGTATCGAGTTTAGGCCTAAAAAATTGTAAGTAAGAATTAAGAATTAAGAAAGTAGTTATTGTGTTGGAAATTGAAAATCAATTAGTTTGGTTTATTGGAAAACAACTGTTTTTTTTTTGTTTTTTCGTTTAGCGATATGATATGGTTGTAATTCAGAAATTGTAATGTAGTGAATATTGTTTGGGATTTTTTACATTAAAAAGTTCCGAAAGAATTTACACTTTGGTCCCTAGAGTTTGAAAATTGTGGTAGTTTTAGTCGTGTGATTTAAAACATGGCTGATAACGACCGATTACGAAAGAAATTTAAACCATAGGGGTCATTCGTGTAATTTAGATAACTAGTTAACGGAGGAATGGTTAAAAACTAACGATAATGACCTAATTGACATGTACAGTAAAAGTTAGATGACCTAATGCGCAGAAAAAAAACATAATTGGTTAAGTCGGACAAATCACAAAATTAAAGATCATATTTTTTTATTTGAGTAAATTATATTTGCGGTCCTCGATTTTTGTGACTTTCGCAATTTTATTTTTTAAGTAGTTTTGGTTACTATTTGACGTTTTATAACTGTTGATCTTTGTTTCAATGTTCTATAACAATTTTAGTCCTTGTACTAAGTAGAATACCTATATTATCTTTTATAAAAAATATATAAATCTTTATAAATTATGGTATTCAACACTTTCAAAGCCAACCCCAAATCAATTATGCTTCCTTTTTCCTTTCACCTTCTCATTCTAAAGATCCTCTTTCTCTTTCCAATGACCCGTTCACTCCCATTTTCTTTCCTTTTCTCGTGACGCATTTTTTATTGAAGATTAAATTACACGAATGATCATTTAGTTTTATAGTTTTTCTCTGAAATGATCCTTACAAAACTTTTTTCCATGAGAGGGTCTCTACGGTGCAAACCTTGCACACAAATGGTCATTACCGTTAATGTCCGTTAGATTAATTCGTAAAGTTGAAAAGTTTTTGGATAAGGAACATTTCTACCATTTTAAACTTGCTTAACCACCATTCCTTAAATTTTTACATAAGGACCATTTGAAATACTACAATTTTAGTCTCTTCCATTTTTTTCTTTTTACATTTTCAACCATCTTTTTTATACAACTTTGTTATTATATATTTTTTCATATATAAATAATTTTTGTTGTCTAGATTTTATCTAAAATATTTAAATTAAAATATGTAATTAAATATTTTTGTTATTACTTTTTTTATTTAAAACTATTTGAAGAGTAAAAACATCATTTTATTACTTTTTAGTTTTCATATGATGTGTTATTATAAAAAAAAATATGTTATTATAGAAATAATAGTATGTTGCTATTTTATTTTAAAAATATAAGTATGTAGTTTTAAGTTTGAAGATAAAAATATATTTCGGTTTTGATTTCATAATATAAGTACACAAAATTTTATATTGATTTGATATAATTTTTTTTGAACGGAGCTTCGATATAAACTTTTGATATTTAATTTTAAAAAATTATTTTTGAATATATTCCTTAATATGACACAAACTTTTCAAAGCAAAATTAAAAAACGTTTGTTAGCTAATACTTAAGTATGCTACTACAAATGCTAAGATAATTAACGATATGAACAATATGATATTAATTCAGTTTAATTCATTTATCTAATAGAAAATAAAAATATTTTATATATTTATAAAAATGAATTAAACATAATTAATGTCATATTAAACGGAACTAAATGAAAATAATATGACATTAATTTTGTTAAGAAAATTATTTTCCCTTAAATAAAACAAATTAAACAGAATTTAGTTTCATATTATTTATATGGTTAGTTATTTTAGCATGTGTAGCAACCAAGTTAACTATTAGCTAACAAATGTTTTTTAATTTTGTTTTGAAAAGTTTATGTCTTATTAAGGAATATATTAAAATTTTGATAAACTAAATTATTTTTGTTAAATTTAATATCAAAATTTTATATCAAAGCAATATAAATTTTACTATGCTTATATTATGAAATCACAACTGAAATATATTTCTATCTTTAACACAAAACCACATACTTAGATTTTAAAATAAAATAGCAACATACTATTATTTTTATAATGACGTATTTTTTTATAATAACACATCATGTTTTTTTCATAAAAATAAATATATTTGTATAAGATAAATAAAGATAAATCTTAAAAATTACATCATATAAAAATTAAAACGTAATAAAATGATGTTTTTACGTTTCAAATATTTTTAGATAAAAAATAGAAACGAAAATATTTGATTATGTATTGTAATTTAAATATTTTAGATAAAATCTAGACAAAAAAAATTATTTATATATTTAAAAAATATATAATAAAAAAGTTGTGAAAAAATATGGCCTAAAATATAAAAAATAAAAAATAAAAGACTAAAATTGCAATATTTCAATGGTCATTGTGTAAAATTTCATAAATGGTCATTAAACAAGTTTCATAAAATGACAGAAATAATGTTTATCTAAAATTCTTTCAACTTAACAGATTAATCTAATTGTCATCAACGGTAAAGATCATTTTTGTGCAAAGTTTGCTTCGTAGAGACCCTCTGAGGGTAAAAACTTTTGTAAGGACCATTTCAAAATAAAGCCTATAAAGCTAAAAACTTTTGTAAGGACCATTGAAATAAGAAGATATATTAGATCACAAACAACATAACACTAGGAAATACCTTATTGAGACAAGATAAACTAATGTTTAAGAAAATGTAAACTTTTTGTAGAAAATAGAAATCATAACAAACTATTACCATACTTAAACTATAATAAATAAAAGAAAAAATTGTTAATTATAGAAGATCTAGGGTTTATTTTATTAAAAATAAGGAAGAATATACACTATATTGTCTAAAAATATTGCATATTATGATATGTAAGCCTGATCTTTGAGAATATTCATCCTTTAACTTAAAAAAATAAGTTCCATAACCTTCTACTTCCAACAACCTAATAACTTCGACCAATCTTGAAATGAACTAGATAAACCATACTTAGTCAAACATAAATTTTATAAAAAAAATCCTTTTATAGTTTTAATTGGGTTTAATATATATATATATATATATATATATATATATATATATATATATATATATATATATATATATATATCAAAGTTGTAAAAGTCACTAGGCGGTGGTCGGACGATCGGTTGGGGTTAAAGAAATAATCGGTCTAGGTGGAGATTAATCGACGCATAGGTAGAGACCTTTAATGGTAATATAATTTATTTTTTTAAAATTAAATATTACAGATATCCTAACAAAAAGAAGTAAACAACCATAAAACTTTGGCATATTCGGTCTTCTAAATATTTAAATCACCATATATAATAATTTTTAGACTAATTGGGGATTTTTTAACAGTTTGTCATCATTAATTATAGTTTAGTAATTCAATATCATAAATTTGACTACTTAGGGAATTTTTTGAAAATTTTGACTGTTTGACCTTTTTATCGGTTTAAACCCTTTAGACCACCTAGGACCATGTAACACCCAGTTCTAGGTAAGCACCATTTTGCAATTTCTGATTAAATTCTTAAAGTTTAAACCCTGGTCAAGAAATGAGCACTTAGGTGTCACGACGTGACCCCAATTGGAAGAATCACTCATACCCTTGAGACTCACGACGCGATCCCTTATGGTTCACGATGTGAGACCTGTATGTGAGGTAAACCCTAGTTTTTGGGGATTTATTCCGTATTTAAAGGAAGTGAGGGCTAGGGTTAGCCCACCCTTAGCCTCCATCACCTCCTAATACTCCCCCTTTAAACCCTAGCACCTTATAGTTGATTTTGAGCTCATTTGTGGTGATTTCTAGCAAAGAAGAAAAAGAGGACGAGCATCTAGTACACCATCTTAGCATTCAAGCCTCACCACCATTCATCTTCACACCTTATGGGCCCTTGTGAGTTTCCAAGTTCAATGCTTTATGGGTTAATAAGCTTAGATCTATGTTTTTATGCATTATCTTTCATGTCTAGGTTGATATAGTGTTTGGGGTCCATAAAGTTGCCAACTTTATGGATCTACAGTGCCCCTTTGATGATATAAGTGTTGGATCTGAAGTATGGTTGGGTTTTGAGACTCATACGTGAGCTCCTAATACCATTTTTTTTCCTTTTTGTACCCTAGCTTGTGTTTGGGACATGCATGTCCAAAAAGCCATGATATTTATGATGTTCTGAAGTACAGAAGACAATTTAGAAGTTTTGGTTGCTTGTCTAAAAGGATTAAGAGCTTATCTATTAAGTTATTCAGAGCACTTCTCAAAAAGTGAGCACTTATGGCTCACAACATGAGAATGTAATAACCCGATTATCTTGTCTTATTAGGTCACAACATGACGACTAGATAGTCACGACTTGACACGACTTGATGACTGGCTGTGTGACTTTTGAGTATGGATTTTGACCAATGAATGTTGACTGTTGACTGAGTTTGAATTTAGGTCAAATAGAGTGATTTGAGTAGTAGATTAAGGATTTGTCCATGTTTGTTGTATGGGTGACATGCAGATCCCGTATTTGGATCAGCGTTTAGTTCAACTATCTTTCAGACATTGAGGTGAGTATTCCTCACTATACTTGTGGGTTGAAGGCATCAAGGCCGAACCACTAGCTTATGTATCATGGTATTTAGGATGATGTTGTGTTGGTTATATGTTAGACTATTAGATATGTATAATTACATGTATTCATTGGTGATATGTTAGAATAGTGTATATGTATGATTACCTATACTTACTCGTTATTGGTTATAGTTGTATATGTTGACATGTTATTGTGTTATGGGGTTGAGGCGGACCTGCTTTGTGCTGAAGGCCAAGATACCCGAACGACCTAGTTGATATTATAGACCCAAGGGAGCAGTCCAACTTATGTTGTAGGCTCGGGAGCGGTCCAGCTAGTAGCTGAAGGCTCAATGACGGTCCAACCTAGTGTTGCGGGCCTAGTTGTGTGCATTGTATTATTATGTTGTTGTGTGTGGTATTTTGAGGGAACTCATTAAGCTTTGACTTACAGATTGATTTTATGGTTTCAAGTACAATAGCGGACAGGGGCAAGACGAAGGCGTGATTGTGCACATCATTATGAATTTTTATTTGACTTATAATTTTGGGATACTCTGATTTATGATTACGGTTTTGGAAACTATGTTTCTGTGTAATTTATGGATTTTAGGGTGGTTTTAAAAAAGCAAAAATTTTGTCTTGATTTTTGGAATATTACAGACTGCCTACAGTCGCCTAGAAACGACTTGACCTAACTCAACTGACTGGCATTAATCCTAGACAGTAAGAGGCCGCATATGCCAATTTTTACAACACTAATATATATATATATATATATATATATATATATATATATATATATATATATATATATATATATATATATATATAGAGAGAGAGAGAGAGAGAGAGAGAGAGAGTTAGGTTCAAATGTTTTTACTATCTATTGTGTGCTTGTAGGATTGATTCTGGACCAATCATTTTAGTTATTTTAAAAAAGTAATTAATGCATATTAAATGCTGAAGTTCTAATTAATGCTCATTATATCTTTAATATCTAATATGCATTAATTACTTTCTTAAAATAACTAAAATGATTGGTCCAGAATTAATCCTACATGCACACAATAAATAGTTTGAACAATATAACCTAACCCTATATATATATATATATATATATATATTATATATATATATATATATATATATATATATATATGGGTGCGATCAACATAGAACAAAAAAATCTATTAATTCTTTTAAGTTACTATCCAAAATAGAACAAAAAAAATCATAGAACCATAAAACCACCAACAAAAATCAAAATCTATTAATTCTTTTAAGTTACTATCCAAAATAGTATGAGATCATTAAAATACATATTTATGGTCATTTATGAACATTTATATGTATATGTTCATTTCTAAACATATGTATTTGTAAATATCCAAACATAGGTATATGTACATAACTTGTTGCCAAATTAATATTCATAATTGAACATTTATACAAAAATTCATAATAAGTCAAGTTCATACATGTTCACTTATGAACATTTATACAAAAAACAAAAATTCAACAAATATACACTAGATTAATTTGATAATTTAACGTTCATATTCGTATATATTCATAACTGAACATTCACACAAAGTCATACATGTTCATACAAAATCAAACATGTTCATACAAAATCATGCATGTTCATAACTGAACATTTATACAAACTCTTACATGTTCATACAAAATCATCCGTGTTCATAACTGAACATTTATACAAACTCATACATGTTCTATGTTCAAGCTTTGTTACATTTCTAACTTTTATACAAATTCACGCATGTTCATAACTGAATGTTAATATTCATATATGTTCATAATTGGACATTTATATAAAATCATACATGTTCATAACTGAAAGGAGGACGCTTTCTTTAGCTATTTGATATTGTTCTTGTGACTTCTTGAGTGTAATGAAAACCTTATCTCGAACCATCCATGATCACTGCACCTAAAACATGAGATTCGTTCAAACAAAAATGTTAAAATTTCAACAAATGATGACTTTATTACTCAATTTCAATACATATTCACCTATGAACATATGTCCATGAATGAACAAATGCCCATGAATGAACACTATTCAATAAATATTCACTCATGACTATAAAGATTACTAAATGTTGAAAATTTAAAAAAAAAAGAATGAATAAAAAATAAAATGAAAACACAAACTCACAATAGGTTCAAGTTCTTGATATCCCCCAAATAAGTAGGAATCTCACTATTGACAATATCCTTTCTGTTTAAGTCATTTTTACAATGTGAAGACAAATGTGACTTTATAAAGATATGTTAAAATGAGTAAAAATATACACAGAGGGTGGTAACTATTCATTTATGTTAAGACAACACCAAAATAGAAAGCAACAGGTAGCAGCCAAGAATAAGTATGAACAACAGACAACCAACCACTTATGTCCATTCCATCTCCTTCAAAAATAATCACCAATGCATTCTTTAAAACATGAAAAAAAATATGAAACAAAAATACAAACTTACAATATGGATTAATGAGAAAACATGTGTCCTTCACTTTGAACAAAGTGTTCAAACATATAAATTATTAGATAGAAATAAGGAGTTGATGGGGGCTTAGGAGAAGTATGCAGGGGACCTATAAAAGATTTTAAGTATGTCTATTCTTTTGGTGATAGAAGATTTTATTGATCACCATTGGTTGGTTACAAAGAAATTAGGTGTTAATGGTGCCTAATAATCACCGTCGACTAAACCCTAATCCATCAGCATTGCCATAAATCGCTGACGAGGAGGTCGCCTTCAGATTTTTTTTCCTTCCGATCACATAAACATACTACACATACACACATTCTTAGCACATAGATTAACATCACCAACATGTTATTAAAGATAAATCAAGAGTTTATGGCACTTTATTATTGTTGTTGAAGAAACCCTAGGAATATCAACATCACCATGATCATCAGATAGGAGGCCTTTCATCCTCCTCGAACCCTTGTAGATGATCAGTGGCCAAAAAATATGAGATACAGTGGTGGAGAACTGGAGATGGCGAGCAAGACATGAGTTATCGTGAATTTTTTAGGGAAAACTTATTTATGGTGATAAAAATAATCAATTTAAAAAAATTTCATTCAGTTTACCTAATTAAGCAATGATTAGATGGACAAGGGTGCATAATTTACTATGCACCTCTTTAATCTAGATCACTTAGATAATAATCCAAAGGCTATAAATATGGCTCTATGGTTTTATGATTTTAAAGTTTGTCTACATTCTAGATCATTTAGTAATAATCCAAAGGCTATATATATATATATATATATATATATATATATATATATATATATATATATATATATATATATATATATATATATATATATATGGTTCTATGGTTTTATGATTTTAAAGTGGTTCTACATTAATCTTTCTTTTATATATATATATATATATATATATATATATATATATATATATATATATCACTATTGTAAAAATCTTGACTAGGTCCCGATTAATCTCCGATTAATCCCTAGGCGCTACTCGACTGATTAGAGGGCGCCTAACGATTAATCCCTACATACATAATGATTGAAATAGTATAAACGATGAAATTTTAACATTTTAAAGAAGTTTTATCTCAATGGAAACTATTTGAGGCATGATTAGTGTTGTATTAATCATATTAACCTATTTTGTTATGATATTAGTGGTATTTATGAACTTTGATATGATATTAGTCATATTTAATTTTTTAAAATTCAGTAAATTAGCAATTAATGGTCCCCGATTAATCTCCACCTAGCCGATTAATCGCTTAACCCCAGTCCACCGACCAGCTAACGTCTAGCGTTTTTTACAACCTTGATATATATATATATATATATATATATATATATATATATATATATATATATATATAATGAACCTTTTAACTAGCACCCCCTCTCCATAAAAGGGATTCATCAAATTCAAATTTTCTGTAAGAATTTTTTTCATATATCTTCAAGTAATTGGTGCATATATCAAATGTATGTAACAATGAATCAACCTTAACAATTCTAACAATACCATCAATTACCCTTTCTTAAAAAAATATACATCCACCTTAATATTTTGGTCCTTTTATAAAAGTTAGAAGTAAAGTAAATAATATCAATATTTTGATCCTTTCATAAAGTTCAAAATCAAAGTAAATAGTATCACTAATATATTATCATTGAAGTTATCTACTAACCCAAACTTATTCAGTCCCATTCAAGAACACATTTAAAGTCTAAAGTATCTCACAAGTAACAGTTGCAACTCCTCTACATTTTGATTTAGTTGAGGACATGTAAAATTGTCACACCCGCTAGATAGGTCTAGAAGATTAAAAATAATAGGATAATTGTTTGAAACAAAGATAAATAGATATTATCAATGGAAGGTTATTTAGGGAAAATAATATATACGAAAGTCATAGTAGTCATTAAACCAAAAGTGTGCATATAGAGAACATCCAAATCTAACTTCATATGAGGAAGTTATGATTTTTTTTAAGATTCAACATAGCAGTGCACGACACAAAAACCAAAATAGAAATCGGTTGATTGTTAGCCGAAAAAATCTAAATGAGAGTTGAAGATCTCGTAGATACAATTCCATTGATATTAAGAAAGACGAGAACAAATGTCATATGGAAAAGTTATGATTTCTATACGGACTTTAGCAGTCTAATCCTAATACGAAAAGTGACTTGATGGGATAAGATGACTCTGATTATGCTGGTGATTTTTTGAAGTATAGGTCACAGACGTGCTACACATTCACTTTGTTATGATGTTTTGACACTTGGAAGTCAACGTTACATGATATTGTTCCTTTTTCTACAACTGAATCCGAGTACATGTCCATGAAGAAAGGAATAAAGGAGGAGATATGGTTGCAGTGGATGATTCAGAGCCTTGGTCTTAAGGTGGAGATGCATGTCTTTTATTGTGACAGTTAAAGTGATATAAGTATTTCTAAAACCATGTGTATTATGAGAAGAAAAGGCACATTGATGTCAAGCTGAATTTCATTAGGGACATTCTAGAAGAAGACAAGTTTTCAATACTGAAGATTGATACCAAAGTGAATCCAGCAGATATGTTGACAAAGTCATTGCCCACAGAGAATTTCAAGCTTTGGTGGGACTTGGTTGATGTTCGCAGGAAGTAGGTCCCTTCGGGGATGGATGGCAAGAAGTGAGAGGAAGTTCTTGGTTAAGGTGGATAGTGTTGAATGTGAATTGAGAATTTGGAGCATTCGTATGGAGCATTTGATTTCAATAAAGCACTTGGAACTCAATGGAGCACTTGGGGTTCATGGAGCATGTAACAAAGAAATGGATCATCTAAGAATGGAATGAATCATCTGACAAAGGAACGGATCAAGTGTCAAAGGAACATATCATCTAAAAGGGGGTATGGAGCATCTAGAAGAGGTTTAGACTACTTAAAAGTGGAATGGAGCAACTGGATGCATAGTTGTGCTATTTTATTAAATTATGGACTAAGTGACAAGCATGTTGTGCCATTGGCATACATGTGCCAAAATGGAAGAAGTTGAACCAACCTGGAAGATCTTGCACCATCTTGGAAGGAAGCTATACCACTTAGAAGGAAATTAAGGCAATATTGAAGGATGGTGTGGCATCCTTTCAAAAGATAGGCCATCATCATGGAATATGCGCCATCTTGGTGCAAGATACGCCATTTTGGTTCCTTTATGAGACATGTTGTCCCTGATGAGCCACACATGATATGAAGTCCTCTATGATGATCAATATGGTTCAAGGATGCTCAGAAGTTGGTGATGCTCAAGGAATAAACCATGGTGTGCCACCATGATGGATATTAGGCCACTAGTTTCCATGATGCACCACATGTGCATAATGATGCTCTACTATGGCTCATGGTGCTCCATCGTGTGAATTTCTGATACTCATGTGTTGTATGTTATGGATGAAAGTTCAAGAAGCTACTTCATAGCGGACTATGATTGGTTGAGACTATTCATAGGCCTATGATTGGTGCTAACTATTTGAAGTAGATCTGAGGATTCTAAAGTTTTATACACGATTATAGCACAAATTTATGTATTTCATTCAATGAACTTTGATTACACCTAGGTTTTGTAGTTGTAACATCTCAAATTTGCAGGTATTTTCAAATCCTTTCCTTGATATTTCATTTGTGACATTTTGGTCCTTGGAGTTGTTTGGAGTTAGCACTAAGGAGCCCTAGTGGCATTTTGGAAAATTTAGAGGGCAGGAAATGTACGTTGCGCGTACATGTGGGTACGTTGGGCGTACACATATGTATGTTAAGTGTACTAGTGTCCGAGTGAAACCCTAAATTTTAGGGTTTGAGGAGTATTTAATCATCATTATGGACCAAGTGCCCTTATCCTTTCAGCCTCCAAGTCCCTCAATTGTTCTTGCAAAACCATAGCCCCTCAAGTGAGAGTGACAGTCGTAAAGTGCGTCTTTGGTGTTTTAGAATCAAAGGAAGTGCGTCAAGAAGATTGGGAACGTGAAGGAAGGCTTGGATCTAGGGTTTTGGCATCCTTTTTCATCATCCAAAGGTATAAAGCTCATACCATTATGGTTGTTTTGCTAGATCTCTTGTTGGGTTCTGTATTGCTTGTTTTTGGTCACAAATGCTCTATTTTGAACATGGCATGTTCTGGATGATTTGAGTTATCCTTTCAGACCCTTAAAGGGGTCCTTCATCATAAAAATGAGGTCCCAATGGCTAGAAGTGTCCTATGCATTTGGTAGGAAGGTATTAATGGGCTAAGATCTTGTATTAAGAACTTTTGGCCGTCTAAAGTCATAAAGTTGGAAACTTTATGACTCTAAGGTGCATTTGGACCATGGATCTTAAGTTTGGGCTTAAGTGCTTAAGGCATTAAGCACTTACTGAAGTTTGAACTCTGTGAGGGTACACCCCACGTAGAAGGGAGTATGACCCGCATACGCGGTCAACGCCACCGTTCCCAGTCAATCTGAGGCTTGCATACGCCCTGCGGGTACGCCCAACGTATGCCTTTTGTTGGGATTCGGATTTGGGCCAGTTTGGCTTGGGCCCTTAATGGACTTTCTGAGCAGGAGTATTCTGGGCCATTTAGGGATTTCGACCTTAGGATGAGGTCTATTAGGGATTTGGGCCCAATTTGGAAAATTGGGCCAATTATGGGCCTTATACATTTGGATCTTTTTGGATCAAGGTTTGGACTTGGGCTTTGGCCCAGTTAAGGAAGAGTTAATCGATAATTATGGGTTAATGGATTTGAGGTGATAATCTGATTATTAATTGGAGGTTTATTTATTATGATAGTTTGAGGTTTTTGTGAGCTAGCGGTCGGAGGTTCTATTTGATACATCAGTGTGAGGTGAGTTTTCCTCGCTATACTTGTGGGTCGAAGGCACCAATGCGAGACCCTTTGGATTGTTATCTTGATTATCGTATGATTGAGTACTATAGTGATATGTTGATCTGAATCCTGGTAGACAGGGTAATACTATGCTTATTGATATGTATGATTTGTGCTTGCTTGTTGATTGATATTATATGTTTATATATGTCGAGATATGTATGTGTGGTTGGGTTGAGGTGGTCATGCTTTGTGCTGTAGGCCAACAGACCCAGGGCGGTCCGGATAGACTGAAGGCCCGCGAGACGGGCCAGTCAGGCCAAAGGCCAGAAGAGCGATCCAGATAGGCTGAAGGCCCGATAAGGCGGTCCAGTCATGATGTAGGCTTTGTGTGCATACTGTTGTTGGTTATGTGTATGTGGTGGTATTTTGGGGAAGACTCACTAAGCTTTGGGCTTAAAGTTTTTTAATTATGTTTCAGGTACTTCAAATGATTATGGGAAGATGAAGGCTTGATCGTACACCTCCTCGAGTTTTGTGTTATGATTTCTTGGAAACTCTGATGTGAAACTAATTTGAAAACAAATTGTAATGAAGTATGGTTTTGTGTTTATTTAAAAAGTTTAAAATTTCAAAAAAAAAAACAATTATGAGTGTTACAGTAGTATTTTAAATAGTATGGTTCTATAATGTGTAAAGACATAGATCTATAGGTTGCATGTGCACATAATTAGATTATATATTAATTCTGTTGTACATATATGTTTAATGTAACCTATAAACCCCATCATTTAATTAGTGCTTATAGTATGTAAGTGAATATTAGATAATCATACTATGTCAATTGGAGTTAAATGAAGAAAATTAGGGTTGATTTATACTTGTTCGTCGGACGCGGCGCGCCTCTGAGCTGGAACGACGTGCTTTTGGGTTTTTTTAAAAATCCGAGATTTGCATGCCTTTTTGGTTTAGGATAATTACTTGATAATTAATTGTGATATTGATCACTTAAAATTGAATTCTTAATTATGTAATTGGATATGTATTAATTTGAAAATCAAGGAAGATAATTGTGGAACCTAATTATTTAATTAACAGATAATTATGATAATCATAATCCATAAAATATTACTAATTTTAATTATTTGAGTATTAATAATTTAAAGTTAAATTGATTAATTAGATTGAAACCTTGTAATTTTAAAATGTTTTAAAATACACCCTTATATTGGGGTTTTTAGGTTACAATTACATTGTACATGCGGAATTTAACTTAACACTTAAGGATACATGCAACCTAAAACAAGATCTATGACTTTTCACTATTAATAGCAACATACTTTATGAAAAAAAAAACTTAAAGTCTACGATTATAAAAATCATAAGTAGAAAAACATACATTTTCTTAATTCCAATTAAGCTATCAAAAACTTTGAAGATCTCCTTCTAAGTATCCTTGAAAACAACTCCTAATTGTGTGGTAGCCTCTAATGCATCACACCAGAAACCCTAGAAACCCTAGGATCGAATATAGGAGAAAGGGGAAAAGATGAATCTAATTTCTTGAGGTATGAAAGGTTATGAACGAATTTGGATAGGGGACACCCCTATCTATACTTGTCAAATACCCTAGAGACCCTAAATTTGAATAATAAAATAATGGTATTTTATCCATATTCAAATTCTGTTTCCTTATCCGAATTGGAGACTTCCAGAAACCCTAAAGAGGGACTCCAAAACCGTCCACCTCTTGGAAGGTTCTAGTTGTCTCTTTTGCTCAACCATTGAAAAATTGCAGTCAAACCCTTGTACCTCTACTTAATTCTAATTAACTCATAGTTAATTCAAAATTAATTTTTCCTAATTCTTAATTAGTTATTAATCTTTAAAATCAATATATCAATCATATATTATATTAATAATTCATTTATATCTCTCTTATAACTAATCCAAGCCATTTCTTAGTTATGTGGGCAACCCAAAAAGGATATTACTATTATTTTTTAAGATTATACCAATTTAGTTAAGACCTTACACACTTAATCCGACACCTTGTATATTATAAAAGTTAATAATAATATACGTATAAGATTAATAATTGTTATTCAATTCAAAAGTATGTTTCATTCACGAAGTTATGCTATAAGAGAGGTATAAGGAGACAACCTATAAAATCACCGTCGAATGAGTGTCGTTTTCACCCCCGCTTCTTTGCACAGTGGAGGTTGTTAGTCGAAAAGGTTATGATAGGAAACTAATCACATTAAAAGTATAATATAAATTACTAGAACATTCTATAAAATATCACTCTAGTTACTTTAGGAAAAATGTGAAATTGTATGCTAATCTATGAAAACACACATTATTTCTTTATGAGTCGTTAGTGCAACATACATGGTTAACTGACACACTAATGAAGAACTACAAAGATTAAATTATGGTACAAAATTGATTTTATGATTGTTGATGGAATGTGTATGGTTAATCGTCACATCAATGTGAGATCGTAAATGACATCGAGAGTGTCATGCCTGTTAGCATGGTTATTCACATCTCGTTTGTGATTCTCGGCATCTCAATCACAAAAGTGAGAGTATAACCTGAGATTAAATATGTCATTGATAAGATGAAATGAATCTCAAAAGATCTAGGAGTTTCATATAGATTAAAATTGGTAAATAAATCTTACCTACCTAAAATAGATTCTTAATTTGATTACGACATCCTTCTTTATAATTCGAATAAAAATATGGATCATAGCTGTAATTTAAAACCGGATTAATAATTAAGGATTGAATTGACTTATTTAAACTTTCTATTTTAGGTTATATGTAAATCCTCTCCCACCTCCTTGTGCTCATTTGAATTGTAGCTTCTCTCTATTCTCCTTCAAGAATTGCTCATTTTCTATGGAATCCTCCATGATTGAACGATCTTAAAGATGTCCTCGATGAGCATATTCCTCAAATCAATAATGTGTAAACCTTGATTAAGTTGTTATTCCCATAAACATGTAGATTTTTCAAATAAGGTCTCTTGCATTATTATCTCTATGTCCTCGCCAAAAGGATCTTTTGTGAACATGTGAACATATGAAATGAATTTTCAATTAAGTGAAATGTTTCACTAAAAGGAAATGTAAGAATGATTTGAAAAATCATCAAAATTCCATAACTGCATTCGAGTTAAGGAAAGGTTTTGTATTTGCTCAATGAGAGTTCCATAGACAAACACAAGAATCTCAAGGTTTCCGCTGACAATAGTCTTGTTATAGATCTTGTACTCGGATCTCCCACTAGTTCTTATGATAATTTAAAATTGATTTATCATATGAATAATATGGAGAAGACATCAATGAAATTCTTAAAACTTCTCCAAACTGTCGAAACCGAATTGATTAGATTTCTTATCCAGTTCCAGTTGTCGTCCTTTTGGATGTTGGCAGAAAGAAGAGGAAACATTCGAATCCTAAATTGAAAGGAACGATTCCAACTGGAACTTCCCATTATAAGGGAATGGAATTAGTATGTCCTCTATTCCATGCAACCATTATTCAAAAGAGTCAAGTTGTTATTAATGCAATGACAAGGATCATAAGAACCGAAGCTTCCCTAAGTACTTGGAGATGATAAAGTCAAATGCCAATTTGACTCTACATCATGTGCTTGAATAATAAAACTCCAAATACATCCAATTTGTGAATCCTAGAATCATAATCTGGTAATCACATTTGAATGGCATTATAGGATCTAAAGGAAAAGGGAAATTTAGGCAACAAGAGCTAAACCTAATCATTAGAATGGACGAGTATATCATGTCTTGATGATTATAGATTTCAAGCTTGTGCTTACTAGTGGTGTTAAGAAAAGCTCTAGTTATTTTCTATTACTCTTCGGAAATGTTTAGAAACCTAATTTCATTTTATGCATTTTATAAACATGAATTTTATTTTTCATTTGATAATATAAAGGTGACAATTATAGTTTATAAAGACGATGGTTTTATGTCTAAAACATCTTGTTGCAAATGGAATCCATGAAACTATAATTTGTGCTTCTAATAATAGTAAGGTTAAGTTAAATATTGATTCCTATAATAGTTTAGATAAGAACAAACTTGTAGCATAATTTCCTTGGCCATATATGTAAGCGTTTCATCGCCAAGCTCTAATTGTATCGGACTTGGAATCATTCGACTTTGGGTCAGATGATGTATGTGAGTCATGTTTATTGGCAAGATTACTTAACCACCATTCACATGAACCTGTAATAAAGGCAAAGGATTGTTGGATCTTGTACACACTAATGTGTGTAGACTCTTCAGATCCATCACAAGGGATGGCAGCCACTACTATGTCATATTTGCGGATTGTTTCAGTAGATGTGATTATGTTTATATGATTAAGAATAAGTCCAACACCTTAAAAAGGTTTTAAAGAATACCAAAACAAGTAGTAGGGAATCAATTGGGTAGGAATATAAAAGGGTTTCCAATCTGAAAGGAATGGACAATGCCTTAGTTTCAAGTTCTACTATCATCTTAGATGTTGTGGAATGGTTTCCATAATTTTCTTCTCTAAGGACACCATAATTGTGTTGCTAAAAGGAGAATCGAATGCTATATGGTTTGATCTATGATGAGTCATGCTTTGCTACCAAGTTTATTATCTTTTTTTTGGAATATACAATTGAAATATTTGAGCATTTTTTAACCTTGTAACCAACTAAGTAGGTTTGAAAGCAACTCATGAAATGTGGACTTGGAAATTTTCCTCACATTTAGGTCTAGTGTTGTGAGGTCTTCCATTAGATGAGAAACTAATAACCAAATTGAATCAAGATCTGAGAATTGTTACACTTTTGAGTCTTCACTAAAGACTTTTAATATATTTTTTAAAGACCCATGAGAATGTGGTGCTTTTATCTTAAAAGGAATGTTCCTTGAGAAAGAGAGAGAGAGAGAGAGAGAGAGAGAGAGAGAGAAGTTAGTGGGAGTAATATTGATCTTGAAGAAATTAGAGATATGACCAACAATTAACCTATAGTTGGTGCTCGCTCTCAACATGAAGTTAACATACAAGTTGATTCAAATGACTTCGCCTTACTTCTTCGCGGATCTAGTAGAGTTAGTGCACCTCCCAAGTTTTAGTATTTTCATCTAACTGAGGAACGAGACATGTTGATTAGTAATAACACACTAATCAATTTGAATAAACTAATAGCTACTAGGAAGAAATGGCAAGCCTTGAGGCTGCCAATAACAAGGGTCTAAGGATAGCGAAATTTAATTCATGAAGGACAAACCATGTTTTAATTAGTTGATCCAAATCCTAGTCATATGACAGTGGGTTGCAATTAGAACTTCAATATGAAGACTAACAAGGATATGAATATACACACTTTCAAGGCTAGTATGGTGAAAGTGGTTTTGCTTAGACTCAAGAAATTGATTATGAGGAAACATTCTCACCAGTATCTGAGAAAATGGCTATTTGGTTATTGTTACCATTGTTGCCTTCTATGATTCTAAGATATGGTAAAATGGATGTTTAAACAAATTTACTTAACAGAAAACTTTCAAAGGACATATACTGGAGGAATTTAATCATATAAAGTATCCAAACAAGGTGTGTAAGCTTGAAAAGTTTATTTATAGATTTAGACAAGCATCGCGTAGCAAGCATCTGAGCTTCACTGAGAAGAGTCAAAGAGTATTGTTTGTTTCTAGAAGTATAGATGAATCTTGAGTACATGTCAAAGCTAATATGATTGTCACTATCTTCCTGATGTTGCATTTTGATGACAATACTACTCATAGGAAACAATGTCCCTAAATTGCAAATTGTAAAAGTTTGGGAATTATTTCACTATAATGGAATTTGGGGAAGCGAAATTAATACTTGGTCTTCGTATCTAAAAGTATAGACCAAAATGTTTAATAGAACTCAGCCAAAGCACATGTATGAATAATGTGTTGAAAAGTTTCAACATGGAAAATTCCAAGAAAGGATCTCTTTATATGCATCATAGTAAGGGCTTGAGTGAATCTCAAAGTTTTTGTTTCTAGTCATGAAAATGATAAGATAAGTCGAATCCTATATAATTTGGATATAGGATCAATCATGTATACTATGAGTTATGCTTGTTCTGATGTCTCGGATGCTTTGAGCATTATGAGAGAGTGTCAAAATTTTGCACAATGGAATCACAAGACAACTATCAAGAACATTATGACAAATTTGAGAATTAACAAGGACTGGTTGCTTATCGACAGTAGAGAACATGATTGAGAAGAACTAATGTAACATGGATTTTAGGTATGAATCTGAGTCATGAACATTCATATTGAACTATAGTGTAGTAAAATAAAATGTTTCATGTAGGAGATGGTGGTAGATTCAAACAATATGAGTCGAATTACTTTAGTACAAGTGAAGTATCCAATTAGTGTACATGGACTAGAAGAGTTCATAGTGATTTTGGAGTTGTTTTGAATAACAAATTGCCATTAGAAATTTTTTGTGAAGATGCACTCACGTTGACTAATGATTCTTGAAATCGTAGAAGGTCAATGCATAAAATGAGTAAATTCCACTACATCTAAGATAAAGTTGAGGATAGAGATCTAGTTGTGAAGTAAGTATCGTCCGGTGATTTGTTCACGATAGTAATGACCAAAGGAACCATGATATGCATGCTAAGAGTATAGGCATGAGAAATGAATAAAATCTTAGTTGTTAAATCAATAAATCTGTAATTCTATGGTGAATATATAATATCCCTATTAATATTCGGGAGTATGATACCATAGACAATTGGGTTTTTATAGCATTTCATTTTGCGTGTTTCTTCCTGAGTAATTGATTTACTCGAAACACCACAGTCGTTCATGCTTTCGGGAAGTAAGTAATTATTTAAGACTGTCATGGAGTTTTAGTACTTGTCCATAGTGATTGGACGTGACATAGAGATTGTTGCTAAACTCATGAGTACTTAAATATTGATTTTAAGTATTGGTTTCACTCACACTTCGAAATTACTTCATGGATTTAATCATGAGTAATTCTAAGACAATATATTTTATTCTTCAAGCGGAGATACACAAGTTATAATTTGCAAGTCTGTTGTGCATTGGTTCTATGTAAACGGATTTGTAACTTGATGTCATAAAACATTGTTCCATGTATGGCATGATGAGTAAAGGTTGTAATTATGTAGTCAAACTTTATTCGTTCCTTTTTTCTTAACAGTAAAAGTGATATTTTTGGGTCATCAGTGATTTGATGTTGACATTAACGTACTAAGCTCAGTCCAAACTAAATTGATTTGTTCAATTTGTAGTTTGATTTTATTCATCATAAATCAGAAATCAGGAAACATAATCTTGTACTATGAGATTGATTTGTATCAATGTATTGTGTCCATACGATATCTTGTTAAATGAAGGAATAGTTGATCCCTTATCTAAGGGCCAAATTTTGGTTATATCAGAGTTTGGAAGTGGCTTTGGAAAGCACATTTTACTTGTTATTCAAGGTCCATATTAACAATTATAGTTGATGACTTTTCCAAGTGGTAGACTGTTGGAATAGGTGTCCAAGGTCATAACTAAATTGGTCAAAGTCAAAACTAAATTGGTATATTCTTATGAATAAAAGTAAAGTATTTTTTAGGTTGCCCTCAATAACTAGAAATAGCTAGTGATGACTGTAACAGAGAGATAAAATGATTTATTAATTTATTATATGATTAATAAATTAATTAGAAATTGATTATATTTAATTTAGAATTAACCATAATTAATTGGAAATTAATTTTGGATTAATTGGAATTAACTAAAGGTACAAGAGTTGAATTATAATTGTTCAATAGTTGAACAAAAGAGACAATTCTAAATTGTTCCTAAGGGTGGACATTTTTGTGGAGCTTTTAGGGTTTCTAGAAGCCTCCTAGAGTTGATAAGGATATCTAACTTAAATAGATAAAATCAAATTATTTTATTATTCAAATAAGGGTTTACTCTAGTGCTCCCCTAGTTATAAATAGGACCTCGTAGGCATCAAATTTCATGGTTATCACTTCTCATAAGGAGGATTCTAAAGTGTTATGTATGATTATAACACAAAGGTATGTATTTCATTCTATGGATTTTGATTATACATAGGGTTTGTAGTAGTTTCAATAGTATGTTGCTATAATGTACAAAGACACAGATCCATAAGTTGCATGTGCCAATAATTAGATTATGTGTTAATTCCATTGTGCAAATATGTTTAATATAACCTATAAAACCCATCAGTTAACTAGTGCTTAAAGTATGTAAGTGAATGATAGATAATCATACTAAGTCATCAAGAGTTAAATTAAGGAAATTAGGATTGATTTAGACAAGTTTTGGTAGCTTAAAAGTGCTTAAACCTCAAAGTGGTGTTGTTTGGGAATTCAATCAATCATGTGGAATTGCAAGAACAAATATACTCGATCGATTAAAAGGATGTGACTGTTTTTGTAACTTGTACATTAAATACCAAATCAACTCTAGTTTGCTTTAATGTTTTTCAATAATCCTAGGGATATTATATAAATATTAAATGAGATGTTTAGGATTAAGAACTTTGTTAAGAAAACTAGAAATTAATTAGTCAACAAATACTCAAGTTATGCCTATTCTTACATGTTAACTAGACATATAAACAACATTGGAAGTGAAGTAGTGAATTACAATATGTTGAGGTGGGTTATTATCCAAGTATACATGACCATATTCTTATTTTGTGATTAAGGTTTTTCTTATAATTGAGCTTATATATATATATATATATATATATATATATATATATATATATATATATATATATATAGACACACACACACATATATATATATATAGTGTGTGTGTGTGTGTATATATATATATATATAATTTCTATTAAATATTATAATTAATACGTGTTGACTCACAAAAATACTTCTACTATGAATTTTGCAAACAAGGATTTAATTATTGATTTTGAAAGAATTTTCATCATGATCATTGCATCAACTTAGGATGGGATGAGACTTGTGTGTTGTTGTGAAACCTTGAATTATGGGAATACGGTCCCATGAAAAATGATGTTTGTGAGTTGTGATTAACACTCTAGAAAGTCAAGATCGATCGGATGGAATTTGCAAACTCATTCTATGGTTTCATGCATAATAATCACATGTTACCATAATCTACAAATGAAGCCTCAAAATGGATTTAGAAAAAGATACTAATACCTTTCTTATGCTTCGAGTTTCCATCTTGATGTACCCTTAGAGAGAAATGGACTTATGAGTGTAGATACTTGGGTAATGGGAAGTAAAAGCATTGGGATTGCATTATCTGTGTATGATGATTTGTTATTGAAGAGCTATAATGTTGATTTAGCAATGATTATATTCTACAAATGTTGATTTAGCATTATCTATATTCTACAAATGTTTTTCCTCAAAAGATATTGATACTAACCTTTTGATAATTAAATTTTTTATGGGATATGACCTTGGGTTTGGATTCTTTTTTTAACGGGAAAATATATATTAAACATGAAACAGCCTAGTAAGGTGCTAAGCAACAAAAAGATTACACAAAGTTTATATCACTAATTTGATCTTCTAACCAATCGACACAATTAATCGAACAGTTGTTACTCTATTTGTTAATCAAGAAAAAAGACTAAAGACTTAATGACTATAAATAAAAGATAGTTGTCGGTTTCGACACAAGTATTCACCAGGGTTTCCATACCTCATCTAATACCTTTAGGAATTGACACCAAGATTACTCACTAGGATTTTTAAGTAGAACCTGCATATTTTTGTATTTATTCAGATTGAAAGACTTGGTTCAAGACCGAATGTGGATTTTAGCTTTCATATATTTAGAAGATAATGTAACTAAGAGTTCAAATGTATGTAAGGATGTTGACTTTGTTAGAAATTCGGGGTAATAAAAGGCTTGGAAATTCTGAGAACCGTGTGTACACTTTCAGATTAAAGTATTTGAGTTATACTCCCAACCTTTAATCGGATAAGACTCAGAAGAGTTTCAAGAATAGAGAATATGAAGTATGATTTTCATGATTGTTGTACCGGATAAATGATGACCAAAATGATTAAGTACTTCATTTGTTTGAAAACTATCAAGACAGTTTTCTTTGTCCAAAAACTACTCCAACTATCAAAACAGTCATAAAATGTCACAAAATCGGATCCTTAATAAAAGTCAAAACAAAGTCAAAAAACTGGATTCATTTACGAAAAAAAACTACTCCAACTGTCAAAACAGCTCGACCCCAGCCAGGGGCTCTGCCCCTTGGACCCGCCCCTAGGGTCGCTGCCCCCGAACCCTCGTTCATTTAGGGGTTTCGCCCCTAAATGATAGTCTACTTTGAATCTTGAATGAACTTAAACAAGTGTGCACTCCACACCTTCCTTACTTGTTTGATATTCATCAAGATTGATTTTTGGTCAACAAGTCAATCCATTACACTTAAATACACATTGATGATACAAAATCAACAACAGACTTTACTGTTGCCTCTGCCAATTAGTTATATTTTCGTATGTATTAACAGTTTAAGCATTTTTTTAATGTGAAAGACTTGATCGTTTGAGACCTTTATCCACAATTTGTTTTACAGGTGACACAAAACCTTTGTTTTAAAAAAGACAATTCTCAAATAACCCGTACAATGGGTGTTTTACATTCGCTTGGAGTTTGAAGAGTTAAATTCATTTAGGTTTCATTTTTATTCTTCTTGGAAAAAGTTTACGCCAAAACCAATTTGAGTTCAAGTTGAAACTATAAAACGATTTCTACATGAAAAACGAATTTGGAAACAAATAAACCGGACCTCAAAACAACTTAAAAACATGATTGATCATCAAAACAAGAGGTTGATGTTCTAGCTAAAGCTAAAGCCAAAACACAATCGGCCAATTCTAGCAGTTTGGACAATCTTATACTCGGTTGCTACAAGCCTACACTATATGTTTTTGTTGTCGTTTTTGTAGATGAATTTTTTTATTGGGTTATTTAATGGAATGTTTAATATATAATTTTAAGAAAAAACTTAAATAAATTATAGGATAGCACCTTGCTTCATTTCTTAAATAGAGAATAAGTATGATAATACCTTAGAAAAAACTACAAAGATAGAGTTCTTGATTAATTTAGGAAAATAGACTCGATTAATTCGGATATTATATCATTAATGTTGTCTTACAACTTTAATGCAGGTCGTGGACTAAGTAAACACCCTCAGTTGGTATTAATCTTTATTGAAGAAGAAAAAAGATATTACAGATATAATACACTGAGGATTGGACGTGGCCAAACCTAAACTGCATGCTCCATCACCCACTTCCACCGCCCAAAATGATACTTCTCTCTTATTCTTATTGGCACTGATAATTCAGTAATAATTTTATTCTATTTTTTCATTTTACATAATTATTATTTGGTAGTATTCAGTATAGAACGACAATTTCTATACGTACTTCTCCCCTAATATTGTGTACCTCTACATGGCTACATGTGATTGTAATAGTGTTTGTTATGTGACATGTATGTTAATGAAGAAGATACTTATAATACAACCCTTTTATTCTTATTCAAAAAGCTTATTTTGTCTTAAACTATTTAACTTTCTGAAATAAAAAAGTTATTATATGTATAAAAACCAACTAATTCTTTCACTCAAAATATATAATGTTTCATTTATATAAGATTTCTACATAGATTATAATATTTCAAATAAAGCATCATCTCTTGTCGCTATATTATAAAGTCGGTTGTAATTTGTACAGGCCGGTCTTGAAAAATAAAATATTCTTACAGGTTCAGGACGAACAAGAAAAAGGGGCCCTTATCTTTATTATAATTTTGTATTTTTAAATAAAAATATATAATGAAAAAAATTGGGCCCTATGCAGCTGCCCACTTCCCCTCCCCCCCCCCTAAGCCCCCCATGAATTTGTACAATAATAAATAATTCAATTCAGAAAAGTCTGCTCTATGCTTGTTTCACCATGAATTCTTGATTCTTGTAGTGCCCTCTTCTTTATGTTGTTCTTTGGTTGTCTAAGGTGCTTTTCATCAATATTTTTTTCTCATTTTCATATTTTTAACAATTTCAAAAATAAAGTTTGCATATTCATTTCTATTTAAATTTCAATAATAATAATAATAATAATAATAATAATAATAATAATAATAATAATAATAATAATAATAATAATCGTACTTAATTTCTAAGTTATTATCCTTAACTTTTTTTTTAAAAGGGCATGTTAGTATATATCTGGGATGGAATCTAGGACCTCCTTGTTAGTAACTCCTAGTTAGACAATTTGTTATCCAAGTGGGCTAGCCCCAACTTGTAGTTATTATCTTTAACTAGTGTTATATATGTTGATAATAATTTATCCAAATGAAATTAACATTAATATGAGGGCTTAAATTATGATTTAATATAAGTTAGTAGGTAAAAACAATGTAACGTCCCGAAAATTACAAAGAGATTTTTCATTTTCAAAATAAATTAACCAGTTAAAATCTTTGTTTCAAAAACAATCAAGTAACATTTGTTTGTTAAAACCACACATTATCATAGTCAAGTTTACAAAACCGCAGAAACGAATATCTTCGATGTGTGTGTACAATCCTACCAAGCTATTCTTACGAACAATCTGCAAAATGTTTAATCTACAACTATAAACATAAAGCTTATTGAGTCCCCCAATATACCACATATTCCAACATTCATAAAATGCATAAAAGCAAAGTCGTCGGCTCTAACACTATACAACCAAACCTCCTATCTAGGGTGGACACATGAATACATAGTAGGTGTTATCGTGATGAAATAGGTGTTGCCGATACATGAAAATTAGGTAAAAGTAGGTGTTGTCGGTGCAACATCGGGACCTTGCTAAAACCCCTACCTCCTATCCACACATATACATAACAATCATACGAGTCATCTACCATACTCTACCATTAGATCTAAACCACGACTGCTATTGGATTTCAGTATTCATACAATCATCGGCCTATCGCCAGAACCATATCCATACCTTGGCTAATGCTAATACTAACGATCGCCTCATGAATATGTAGCCTCATATAGTCGGGAGCCAGATAGATAGTTGAACAGATGATCTCACCTAAAAGCCAAGGTTGGTGTCGAGGATTTAAATATCTTCAAATGCCTAGGAAGAGCTAGAAAAAAGGGCCCTTATTGATATTATATATATATATATATATATATATATATATATATATATATATATAATATTAGAAAAATTAGGCCCTATGTAGTTGCCCACTTTGCCCATCCTCAACACACCATATGCTGAAACCCTTAATCAAATAAGAACACGCAAAAAGGCTTTAGAGCAAGAGTTCTCAGGCTATCTAACTTAAGCTACAATTATTCCCTAGGGTATCAACTCAATAACCAATCAATATCATCATTTCCCTATCCATTCCTGACTATACAAGTGTTGTGATCCAACCATAGTCTTTCATACAGGTGATGTGATCTGACCATAATCTTTCATACAAGTGTTGCGATCCAACCACTATCGTTCATTTAGGTGTTATGATCCAACCACAATCTTTCATACAGGTGATTTGATCCAACCACATTCTTTCATACGAGTGATTTGATCCAACCACAATCTTTCATACCAAAAGTCCTAAAGACAATCTAACATAACATAACAATAAGTGTCCTACACTACACATATATAACAAGAAGCTATCTAGGTCAACTAGCATATTTGCCCTCTAATAGTACCTTTATCCTACCATACAAAGGATATTCAATGGGATATGTGGCATAATGAGAAAATCACATAAACTAAACAGCCGAAGAAGCACAACAACACTCTCATGCCTTGCACTGCTTAATCCTGTAAACTGACTAACATCAAAAGAGATAAATCCTCAATCAACAACCAAAATCATCCAAGTTTGACCCCAAGTGAAACTGGGCAAAAGTCAACGATCAACCAAGTCAACAACCACCATGGCGTGGAGACATCTTGGCTATGTTGTGGGCATCACAGGACAAAACAGTCGACTTGCAGGACATCACCACATCGTGGAGCTACCTTGGCCATGTCGTATGCATGTTTGAACAAAACAATCATGAAGTTGGGCTCCACCATGTCGTGGTTACTGGAAGATTCTATAAGTCTTCATTAAGAGCTTAATCCTTATAGATCAAGACTCAAAACTTTAGATCTAATCCTTCTCATTGACTTAATGGATAAAGCTTCCTACTTTATCCATTAGGATCTCACTCCAAGGAAAGATCTACTACCCTAAGTCTATTAAGTGCTTAATATGTCCAAAGCAATCTCAAAAGCATAATATAGACCCCAAACAATAAGTTTTGGAGTTCCTCAAACTACAAGAGTATCCACAGAAGGGATCAAAATCATCTAAAATGATTCATTAACTCAGAAATTAGAAAAGGGTGATGGATCCAAGCTAGATCCTTACTTCCTTGCACCAATATGAACTTTCTCTTTCCTCAAGCTTCACCAAAATCTAAGAACAAGCTCTTAAATCAAGCAAACAAGCTCTAAATCATGCATAGATGCTATGGTTTCAAAATAAGGAGATGGAGGCTGATGAAGAAGACCTAATCCATGAATCAAGATGCTTAAATATGGGAGAAACCCTCAAACATCATGGGTTTGGGTTGTAACATTCACCACGTCATGGCAAACTTCATGCCACGTTGTGGTGTCCATTAGGATACGTGTACATAAAAAGCCATTCCATGTAGTGGTCATCACCACCTTGTGGCATAAGGTTTCGAAATGGGGAGATGGATGATGCTTTGGCCAAGCTGCCGGCCCAAGCCGCCACCACCAGCAAAATCTACCTATCGCAACTCTAGTCAACTAACTTGATTTGACTTGGTAATTTTTCCAAAAGCAGTTTACAACTGCAAAGTCTATAAATTTCTTCACCATTGTCCAATTTTTGAATAGATGAGCATATATACTCATACATGTTACCTATTTGGAAATTCCCTGTAAAGAAAATCTAGCGATTAACATACTTTTATAAATAAATAAAAAGACTAATTATTTTTATGTCTAGACCTTTAAATGTTCATCATGAATTATCTCGAGTTGAGAGTAACTTGGGATTTATATGGAAGTAGTATCAACATAGAAATTGATTATATCAACTAGAATTCGTAATTGGTTGCTTTACATAAAAATAGTATCAATACGGAAATGACTATACCAACTAGAATCCATAATTGGTTACTAATATTCTATTTAGTACCTCATTTCTAACAACATACTCCAAAGTATATTTGAACGGTCATAACTATACATTATATGTAGAGAATAGTTATTGGTAACTAATAATTTATTTCTTCACTTCGGGGATCGTGGGCCGTAAATCGATTATGTTAAGACTTTGGGGATTTGAAAAAGTAAATTTAGGCCTTATTGAAGGTTGACAAGTTTGGTTATGAGATCGAAGTCCTTAAATCATGAGTGGGAACCAAGGGTGAACTGGGGAAGGATAAGTGTTAGACTTCTTGCAAGGATTATGGTTTTGAGTTTAACTTTTGTTAAGCCAAAGTTAACAAGATAAGGTTGTAGAACTCTTCAAAACATTTATGTGGATATAAAGAACGTTGAAATTAGAGTTGGAACGAATGAGTTATCGTCATTTGAAGTTTAAATGAGCTGCGAGACTTTCTCCAGTACGTTGGGCGTGCCTGAATTACGATGGGCATAATTACACAGGGTACAAACCCTAATTTTTAGGTTTTGAGCCCTATTTAAGCAACTTAACTTCTGGAAAATCTCTCCATATTCAGGCTCCATCTTCTCCAAAGCATCATCTCGAAACCCTAGCTCCATTTGTGAAGATTTTGAGCCTCTTGAGTGTTTGTGAGTGTTTTTGATACATCTTGAAGATGAAGAAGAAGTCCACTATTGAAGCTTGGTGAAATTCAAGCTCTTGGATCTTGAACTCATTTTTCATTCCTCAACCTTAGAAGGTACAAATCTTGAATCTTTATCACTCATTTCACTAGATCTAGAATTGGCTCATGTTTTGGTTATGCCTTGGTCCCATGGATTGGATCATGTGAGTAGAAGTTACTCCAGAACCTTTGAGCATCACTTCTTGTCATTTCGGAAGATATTAAATCATAAAAATTGGATCTTAGGGGTTATAGTTCACCCATGCATGAATTGTTGACCTTTTTATGAAGTTATGGACTTGTGGCTTGGTTTTGGGCTCCATCGAGTCATGCAAAAGCTTAAAGTTGTCAACTTTATCAGTAAGACCTTTTTAGGGGTTAGATCTGAGCTTTGGACAAGTTGTATTAAAGGATTAAGCACTTAAAGTGGAGTTTAGACATCAAAGATTTACATTGGGCGTATCACCTTGGTACGTTGCGTGTAACGAGTTTCGACCCAAATCCCTTTCTTCGATTGAGTAGTACGCTGGGCATACTGGGGTGGTACACGAGGCGTACTCATTAGAAAGATGTTTGGTCTATTTTTTGGCCTTGGGTCATTTTGGGGTTGTGCCATGGTTATATGGGTTAAGTATGGGAAAGGTAAAATGATATTTTACTCTATATCGAAGGTTATAAACCTTCGATATATCTTTTTATTTCAGTGTGCATTGTATTTGTATCTTGATGTAGAAGTCACAATGTATGTTTTGAGTCTGTTGATAACGCTATAAATAGTGTTGTGGTCTTGAGTATTAGGAAGATAGATTTCTTACTTTCCAAACTTGTATTGAGATTGCTTCAAAACTAATATGAGCTTAAACATAATTATTTAGATCATGTGTTCATTTCCTTATCGTTTGATTCATGCTTGAAGTTCTTAATTTCGCTATGTCATTTCATTGAGATCTTACACAGATCTTGGATTGTAAAGATGAAGATGATTTGTTCTTCCTTTTCAACACAAATGTTCTTTTTTAGTTTTCCTTTTCGACACAAATGTCTTTTTTTTTTACAACAAGATGATTTAACTAGAAACCAAGCTAGCAAGAGGCTAGAATTACAAGAAGGTCAAACATTCTCTAGTCGGACAATCGCACCAAGATTTTCAATTCAACAATTTACCCTCTTTACATCTAATTTTTATCCAATTGAAAAACTAGAGTTTCATCTCACTCGATAGATCATTGACCGTTCCTCACGACATTGTTGAATGTACGTTCATCTTGTATTTCCAAGTAAATCACCTTGTGGACATGTTTAAATTGGATGTTGTTTGGATTTCGTTCTTGCTTTCTTCATGTTTAAATTTGATTTCACAACTAGAAATTAACAAAAGCCTAACCTAAACTAAAACAATAAGACAAGGAGCACGTTATTTAAGTTGTATGCTTTGTTTTGTTTACGAGTTTGGTTTCTCATTTTATTAAGGTTGTTATGTACTCATTAATAATGAAATGAATGAAACTTGACCAATCAGTCGGTATAACTAGTATATTTTTCAGTGGAACAAATGTCACAGAAACTTACATTTTGATAATACAAATTAGAGAAAATGATCATAATAGCCATTTTTCAAATTTTTTATCATAAAATAGCCACAAAAATGACCAATTTAAACAATTTTTGCAGGTGGACCGCCTACGAAATGTAGATTTTCGTTGTTACCTTTGATTTCTATTTTTGCAAACTTCGAATATTCATTATTATTTCATAGGAATTATGTTCTAGTCGAACTTGTTTTCATTGTGTTCTCTATAATGAGAGTTTTTCGTTGACATATTACACTCCAAATTTAAATATCGGAAAAGCATATACTTTTTTAGCTTCAAAATAGGATAGTCAGTGAAAAATATTAAAAAAATAATAATAAAAAAACTCAACTTTGATCATTCATAAATTTCGCATACGAACTCCATTCAAACTTAATTTTTTTCGTTGTATTCTTTGTAACAAGTGTTTTTCATTGACATATTACCCTATCAATTTCGATGTGGGGAAGTAATATTTTTTTAGCCTCAAAAAAGATTATTCCTTGAAAATTATGAAGAAAAAAACTTCATAGCTTTTACAAACGATATTCATAATATTCATCATATCATTTGTGCTCTCCCAATCATATATATATATATATATATATATATATATATATATATATATATATATATATATATATATAGAGAGAGAGAGAGAGAGAGAGAGAGAGAGTTAGGTTCAAATGTTTTCACTATCTATTGTGTGCATGTATGATTGATTCTGGACCAATCATTTTAGTTATTTTAAGAAAATAATTAATGCATATTAAATGCTGAAGATGTAATTAATATCCATTATATCTTCAACATGTAATATGCATTAATTACTTTCTTAAAATAACTAAAATGATTGGTCTAGAATCAATCATACATGCACACAATAGATAGTGAAAACAAAATAACCTAACCCTATATATATATATATATATATATATATATATATATATATACATATATATATATATATATATATATATAGAGAGAGAGAGAGAGAGAGAGAGAAAGAAAGAGAGAGCTAGGTTCAAATATGGATTGACATCTATTGTGTGGTCATGTCGACAATGTTATTATGTAAGAATGAAAAAGAAAATATGTTGTTTGATAATATGAATACGTTCATTCTTACATAACTATTGTCATTATTACGCATTCTCACTAATTAAGTCGTCTATAAGGTTATTATAATTTTTTTTTTATTATTCTCATTTTGTCAGAATGTTATTAGAATGTTTAGAGTCGTATTTTGCAATAATGAAAATGAGTGAAAAACGATGTGTGAGAACAAAAATGAATAAAAATCAGTGAGAATGCATGAAAATGACAATAGTTGTGTGAGGTTGAACGTATTCACATTACTAAACAACATATTCCCTTAAAAATTCTTATAGTATAACATTGTCCACACGTCTTCACAATAGTTGTCTATCCACATTATAACCTCTCTCTCTCTCTCTCTCTCTCTCTATATATATATATATATATATATATATATATATATATATATATATATATATATATATACTAGTTTATAACCCGTGGGAACTACAGTTATATAATTAATTAAACTTTTAAAATAAAACTAAAAATTATTAATCAATTATTTTTAAATAAATTATTAATTAAGAGATTTTTTTTAGTTATATAAATTTTAATAATTGATTTAAATAAATATGTGAAATTATATCACTTTATAATGTGTATTAAGTTTATTTTAATTTTTATTTTAATGTTATTAATTTAATATAATTAGAGTGAGAAATTTAAATTTTGAAATTTGAAATGGAGAATTAATAGGTTTACAAATGTCATGTATTAATTAGGAGATATAATATGATGACACATGGCAAAATAAGAATAAAATATGCATTAATTAGTAGGCTTAATAAGATGACACATATTAAAAGGAGAATAAAACTATTCTTTTATATATATATATATATATATATATATATATATATATATATATATATATATATATATATATATATATATATATATATATATATATATATATAAAGAAAAAGATTTTTGACAGGCCACCCACATTTTTATAGATGGTGGTATGCAAAAATTATGGTTAATTTGGTCATTTTCTAATTTTTATGGGCTATTGTTTTGTAAAAACTGCTGTTATGGTTACTTTCTTTCTAAATTATATGGTTCAAGTATAAGATATTTTTAAAGTATTTTAAATAGTTTTTTTTACTTATTTGTGCATTATAATCTTAATCTTAATATAACACAATACTCCAATAAACTTAAAATTTGGAATGGTAAGGGTACGTTTAGTTGTGAAAACTGTTTTCATTTTCTAAAAAAATATTTTCAGAAAAGAGAGTTAAGTTTTCATTTTTAGTTTGCAATAAAAATTTTACAAAAATGCGTTTGGTTGGAAGTGGTGAAGTTTTTATTTTCCGCTTTAGAAATTTGGAAAACTTTGGAAAACTGTAGAACTCGCTTTTCTAACTTACATACAATTTGAAAAATTGAAAATTTTCGTTTTCTTAGAAAACTTTGGAAAAGTGAACGAACCAAACACGTTTTCAAAATTTCCATTTTTCTTGGAAAATTTTTCTAGAAAACTAGAAAATTTTCCACAACCAAACGCACCCTAACCTTTCTAAAATACAAATAGTATAATTCTCACTCGTAGTTCCTAAATAATAAACTTTATGTCTGATTTTTCTTTTCTATCCATCATATCAGGATTGTTAGCCTTTTTTTTTTTTGTCACTTTCTTGTTAAATACATAAGAAAATATCATCACTATCAGTTTTCTTTCTCTTCCTCTCACTCTCTTCACCCTTTCTTCTCTAATCCGATGTCATGGATCTCAATAAATATCTGCTTACATAGGTAATATACACCACGATATCTTCAAATATCTCATATGATAGTTGTTTTATTCCCTATGTTATTTTTAATATATTCCCCACAGTACTTGTAATAACAAATAAACAACTAAATAATATATCTTCAACATATAATTCTTGTTGTCCACCATTTGCAAGTTCATCAAACTTACAAATATAATAACGTTAATTGTTTTGGAGTAACAAAAATGTTAAACCCAAAACATCTTTTCATACAAAAAAATAAACAAATAAAAATTATGCATACTATATTTTGGATCTTGTGAAGTTACCTTGACGTTAAGGAATGTAATTAAGATGATACTGGTTATGGTCGTCATCCTTCCAATGATTTTGATTCCAGTAAGATTGATCTAAGTTTCCTGTTAGATCAAACAGACCTTCATCTGTACTGTGTTGCCAATTTTCTATCCCTGCAATTCCACCGTTGTTTCTCCTGCTTCCATAAATGGATAACTCAATGTCCGCCGCCTGGTCCATGAACCCCATTGTTTCCACCGTCCATTGAATCTGGTTACAGTTATGATTCCCAACGACATCCTCTGTGTTCTTCGGCTGCAACTGGAAGGATGGAATGTCGGATAACTGATCCGTCGATGAGGTCATCATGTTGGTAAACGCTCCGATCTCCGATGACTTGTTTCCAGCTGATGGGTTGTTCACCATTATAGGATCGAAGGTAGTGATTGGAGTAGAAGACTGAGGGATATTGAAGAATCGTCTGGATGATTCATTAAAATTAAGCATCATCGCCGGGGTTGAGTTTGTAGAATTACTCCCTGAGGCATCCGTCGTGGTAATACTCGTCGTTCTTGTTGCCGTTCTATTCGGCGTTGAGCTGTCGCTGCTTGAGTTTTCTGAATTCGAAGACTTGCGCTCGGCGGCGACGGCGTCGGAGAAAGGGATGCTAATCTTAGATTTTAGCTTGCTTGAGCGCTTGGCTTTACGGATGCCGCCTCCGACGGGAACGTTGCGGAGTACACCGCCTTTTGTCCAGTATCGCCGGCAACTTTTGCAGAAGTGGCGTGGCTGAGACAGGTTGTAGTTGTTGTAGTAACAGAATTTTGTGTTTGAAGAGTCGCAACGTGGACACTTCAAATCCTGGTGGTGGTGCCGATACCGTCTGTCTCCTCCTCCGGCGAACAACGCATCTCCTCCGCCGCTGCTCTCAAACGAATGTATATCCTGCATTTCTTCGAATCTTATTTGTTTATCCTTAGTCAAAAGATCTGATTATAATAAGTGCTTCTGAGCTTAGATGCCGTTTTACGAATGTAGCCCTACCCCAAGTAAAGAATCACAAATTGCTCCTGTGTCACTACTAACTCCATTAATGATAATAATTTAATAATTAATTAAGTTTAGAGTTACAGGAATAGTCCATTTGGTTTTGGATAATTTGAATAATTGGTCCATTAATTTTTTTTAACTTTTTTATTAACTCTTATAGTTTTTATTTTATGTTTTTGTTATATGTTTGGTCGTGTAGGAATGAATTCATACGTAAAAAGTTTGTATTGTCTTGTTTATTTTATTTTTAATTAATTTAATAATTATTTACAATTAAAGAAATTGTTCGGTAAACATATGGGTCATTTTCGATGGTTCGAACTTCAATGATTGGACTCAAAACATCTGAATGACTATTCGTTATGATGACAAAGAGTATGTCCTAGACAAAGAGCTAAAGGATATTGATGTTGCCACTGCTAGTCCCGAACAAATCGTTGAACACACTACTCATGAGAGGGATGCGACAAAGGTGTCGTGTCTAATGATTGCAACCATGATTGCTGAACTGCAGAAGTCCTATGAGGACTACTATCCTTTTGAAATGTATCAAGATTTGATGGAAAGATATCATCAAAGTGCTCGGCAGGAGAGGTATGAGATCATTGCCTCCATGATCACAACCAAAATGAAGGATGGTGAACCCATCATGTGACATCCTCTAATTTCTCGGCCAAAAAAGACCGATTTAATTTATGCTTTTTAAAATAAAATCAAAGAATTTTTTTTAAAAGATGTTGCGGAATTGGTCCCCAAACAACATATGATAAAAGTTTATCAAAACCCTTCATTAAGAAGGTATATATTTTCCATATATATCAAAACATCAGGATGTCATGTTCCGATACAGATCAAAAGCATAAAAAAGACATTATAAGCCTTTCAACAGTTATTTACAACTACTGGCCTATAATCCAAAAATCTCTCGTCGTCCTCCGACTATGCTCGGGGTCCACTACCTGTAATCATAAAAACTGAGTGGGTCAGGCTTGGGAGTCTGGTGAGCATATAGGGTTTTCAACCCACAATAATAATATACTTATTAAGTTCACCAATCAACAATAACCCTGATTACCTATTCCCGTTATCCTCACTTTACGTCCCTAAGCACCTATCACAAGGGACCTAGCCTAAGGATTATCATCGGGATGGACATTACTGCTAAGGGGTTTCCTCAGCCATACATGTCCTAAAGGCAACCATGAGGGGGGTGGAGTACGCCAATGAACATTTAATTCATCAACACCTACAAGTTGCGAACCTGCTAGTGTTCCACTGGACTGTCTAGAAAAGTCTGTGGTCGTCATCTATACTCCGCTAGATGACTACAACAACAACAACATCGAGGCCTCTCACCATTTTAACACACATCAACTATTTCATCTACCCATGTTCTACCCAACATATTTTGTAGATAAAAAGCATATACAGTTTAAAACTTGTATAAAACATCAATTCAACAACCACCTCAAATAAACAATTAACCTATTTACACATAACACGTATTTCAAGGTAAATACTTCATATCTATGTGTAAATTGAAAGTAACTACACACTCACATGATTTGATGATAATCGGGCAGCAATTCGTTTCCTAAAACGATCGATTCTAATAAAACCGGGAGTTTTATTGAGAAACCGGGCTTTGTAAAAGTCGGGCTTCGAAACCGAAAAGATAAATTTTACGGGCTTCACGGGCACTTCGTAGAGTATTATGTGGTTTACAATCGATACCGGGGCTTCGGGCAAGGTTAAGGTGAAGAAAAGATGAAGAAAGGGGTGAAAAATGGCAATTATTCAATTCTGCCCGAGAAGGCTCGCAGGTCCCCTTCTATTTATAGGATCCGAAGTCGGCTTCGGTGGTGGGGTCCGCAGGCGAGGGTGCGCAGGTGCGAGGGACTTGGTGGCAGCTTCTGATTGGACCGCGGACTCGTGACCCATGTGCGAGGCTCGGAGCTAGGCTATGCGAGGCTCGGAACACGCGGCAACAGGGCGAAGCTTCGGCCGGAGAGCTGGCTGCTTCGGATTGGGCCTCCTCCTTGGTCGAATCAGGATCCAACGCGTGGCTTCGCATGACTCAGCAGCTCGGTGACTCAGCGGGACATGTGGCACTCTTTTAGCGAGGGTGAAGTGGCAAAGTGTGACTATGCGAATTTTCTCGATTTTCGCACTAAATCTTCTAAAATCCATAACTTTCGCATACGAGCTCCGTTTTTGACGTTCTTTATATGCACGCGTAGCTAAAATTACACTCTACAACTTCTGTTTAGACTTCGTCGGCTAATTTTGAATTTAATTTTTTTTTTATTATTTTTAACAGACCGGGACAAGAAATTCGTTAAAAATTCATAACTTTTTTATCCGACGTCCGTTTCCGTCAGACTTTTTACGGTTGTGCTACAAATGACGAGACCTTCAATTCTCGTTTAGGTTGTGTCGGCTAAAAATCGCTCTATCTAAAATTCGAGTTTTTAGCTGTCTACTGCTAAGTTAAAACTTCGAAAAATCATAACTTCCTCATACGAAGTCAGATTTGGGCGTTCTTTTTATCGAACTTCTCGGTTTAAAGAATACTATGAATTTCATTTAGATAACTAAGGCTAAAAAGTAGTTTATAAAAAACTCACTTTTTATGACATTCAGCACCGTGTCGGTTTTGTCGCGAAACTTCGACAGGTCATAACTTCTTCGTTATAACTCGGATTTTTGTATTCTTTATATCCCCGAAATCCTTGTTTCGACCACTACAACTTTATGTAAAGATATTGGGCTTATCTCACACTTTAATTTTGACGCTTATTTTTATTCTTAATTAATTAAGCCCTAATAATTAAGCATAAAACACATAATTCACATAATATTCACATAATTCCTTTTCATTTCTTCAAAATGAGTTACAAAGGTTAACCTAGACTATCACCTCAATATAAATGCCTAGGCTAGAAACACGAGTGTTACACATCACGACCCATTTGCAAAAGATGCAGAGATTCATGGACCGCTTGCTTAAGTTGAATGTCAATTTTGATGAAAGGTTGGCCATAGATATAATTCTACACTCTTTACTTTCTTGTTATGATCAGTTTCGTATGACCTGTCATATGAACAAGGAGGAGGTCACTCTTAGCAAGCTTCAAGGCCTTCTGAGGACTGCAAAGAGCAACCTGAAAGGCAAATCAGTTGTGTCTACACCTACTACTACTACTTCTGCCCCTATACTGGCAATCGGACATGGGAAGGGAAAGAAGAGGAAGGCTCCCTGCAAGAGTCGCAAGGGAAAGTCTCTTGATGGACCCTCTTCTAGTGGGGCCAAAGCTGGTTCTGCTAATCCCTCTTCCAATCCGAAGGATGTTAACTGCTACCATTGTCATGAAAAAAGGGCACTAGAAATGAAGTTTCCCCAAGTACTTGCAAGACATAAAGGCTAGCAAGATCAAGCCCTCCTTTGTAGGTGTTTACACTATTCAATCTAATTACTCATCACATGCTAGTTCTTAGGTCCTTGATATAGGTTGTGGATTTCACATTTGTTCTTACTTGAAGGGACTAAAAAGAAGTAGGAATGTGGAGCACGGGAAGATATACTTAATCATGAGAAATAGGAAAAGTGTCGCATGTAACTAAGATTGGAGTTTATTATTTATTGCTTAGTAATGGTTTAGATTTAGATTTGAATAATTGTTGTTACTTGGCCGATATGGCGAGAAATATTATTTCCTTTCACAGTTTGTATAAACAAGGTTTTACCTTTTCCTTTAATAACGAAATTGGTGGTATTAATGCTTATTACAATGGTGTATTTTATTTTGAAGCATTAACTTGCAATGGTATATATGAAACTGTGATGGTTGTAGATATCTTAGGAAATAATGTGTTACACATTGATTCTTCCAATGATTTGGATAAGGCATGCTTAAGGCATTGTTGTCTTAGACATGTCAACATGAAGCGCATAGCCCAACTCCAAAGGATGGAGTTTTGGAGTCATTCGACTTAAATTCAGATGACACTTACAAATCTTGTTTACTTGGAAAGATGACCAAGTCACCCTTCACTGGTACTTGTGAAAGGGGTGAAGGTCTGTTGGATCTCATACACACTGATATGTGTGGACCATTCAAAACTGTCACAAGGGATGCTAACCACTTCTATGTGCCTTTTACTGATGATTACAGTAGATATGGTTGTGTCTACTTAATCAAGCACAAGTTAGAAAATTTTGAAAAGTTCAAAGAGTTTAAGCAAGAAGTGGAGAATCAATTGGGCATGAAGATAAAGATGATGCAATCCGATCAAGGAGGAGAGTATCTTAGTATCGAGTTCCTTAACTATCTTAAGGAATGTGGAATTGTTTCACAACTGACGCCACCTAGAACACCACAACTTAATGGTGTGGATGAGAGGAGCAATAGAACCTTGCTAGATAGGGTTCATTCTATGATGATTCGAGCTTCATTACCTATATCATTCTGGGGATATGCCTTAGAGACTGCTGCCCATATCCTTTATCTAGTCCATACCAAAACGGTTTCCAAAACACCTCATGAGATGTGGACAGGGAAGGTTCCCTCGTTAAACCACAACAAAGTTTGGGGTTGCAAGGCTTTTGTGAGACATGAGACTCATGAAAAGCTCGAACTTCGAAGTGAACGATGTATTTTCATCAGCTACCCACAAAATTCCTTTGGATATCTCTTCTATCGACTGAGTGACAATGTTGTCTTCGTCGCGAGGAGAAGAGTCTTTCGTGAGAGAGAACTTATACGCCAAGGGGACATCGGGAGGCAAATTGACCTTGAAGATCTTTAAGATTTAAGCGGTGAAGGAACCTCAAATACTAGCAATCAACCCGAGGAGGAAACTCCGGTTGATTATACTGACGAATTCGTACCTCTGAGGCATTCCAATAGAGTTAGAGTTACACCTGAGTTTTATGGTTTCCATATTACTACAGAAGGTGATACATTTATCAGTGATAGCACACTGGTAAATTTGGATGAACCTAACAACTACAAGGAATCCATGGCAGGCCCCAAGTCTGCAAAATGGAAAGAGGCTATGGACAGCGAGATTCAGTCCATGTATGACAATCAAGTTTGGAACTTGGTTGACAATGTACCGGGTCATAAGACAGTCGGGTGCAAATGGATCTTCAAGAAGAAGACCGACATGGATGGGAAATTACACACATATAAGGCACGACTGGTTGTGAAGGGCTTTACTCAAACTTCGGGAGTTGACTATGATGAGACCTTCTCACCAGTAGCGAAGATTAAATCTATAAGGGTTATGCTAGCCATAGCTACATTTCATGACTATGAAATATGGAAAATGGATGTCAAAACCGCTTTCCTTAATGGATAGTTGGATGAAGATGTTTACATGAGTCAGACAGAGGGTTTTCTCAATGCAAAGTACCCTAACAGAGTGTGTAAGCTTGAAAAATACATTTATGGATTAAAACAAGCATTTCGCAGATGGAATCTTTTTTTTGATGAGAAAGTCAAAGAGTCTAGATTTTCGAGAAGCGAGGATGAGTCATGTGTATATGTCATAGCTAGTGGGAGCATAGTGAGCTTTATGGTGTTGTATGTGGATGACATACTGCTCATAAGAAATAACACCCCAACCTTGCAGGAGATCAAGTCCTAGCTTGGGAAGTGTTTCGCTATGAAGGACCTCGGAGAAACTGCTTATATTCTAGGGTTAAAGATATTGAGAGAAAGGAGTAAAAGACTAATAGGAATTATTCAAAGTATCTACTTGGACAAGGTGTTGAAGTGTTTCAGCATGGAGAACTCCAAGAAAGGTAACCTACCTATCCTAAGCAATACCAAACTGAGTAAGACCCAGAGTCCAAGTATAGAGGTTAAGATAGCATAGATGAGTCGGATACCATATGCTTCCGCAGTTGGCTCGATCATGTATGTTGTGACTTGTACTCGCCCTGATGTGGCCTTTGCTTTGAGCATGGTCAGCAGATATCAAGGGAATCATGGTAAAGCTCATTGGACTGCGATTAAAACCATTCTTAAGTACTCGCGGAGGACTAAGGATTGGGTCCTTAACCTTGGTGGGAGTGATGACTTGAGAGTGACAGGATATAGCGACGCCATCTTTCAAACTGACAGAGATAATTTCCTATCTCAGTCAGGTTGGGTGTTTACCCTGAATGGAGGAGCAATGACATGGAAAAGTTCCAAGCATGATACTATAGCTGATTCAACGTGCGAATCAGAGTACATAGCAGCAAGCGAAGCATCGAAGGAGGCGATATGGTTGAAAAACTTCATCGAAGACCTTGGAGTCATTCCATCAATAATGAAGGGGCAGTTTCCTTAACCAAGGAACCGGTAGATCATGGTAGATCCAGACATATCGACAGAAAATACCACTTCATAAGACATCAAGTAGAAGAAGGACACCTCGTGGTAAAGGGAATATCTTCAGATGACAACCCAACAGATCCTCTTACAAAGGGACTAACTTGGGTTAAGCACTTGCAACATACAAGGGTCATTGGGCTAACAGACGATATTAGTTTTAGTGGTTAGATAAATAGATAAATTGTAATTGACATTTGATGATTAAATAAAAGGGATTTTATTTATAAGTAAAGTTACTGTCTTGTGCCAATTATTTACTATTGTTTCATTTTGCATGTTTTGACTTCCAGAATAATAAGATTTATTCAAACTATCCAAAGTCGGTCATACGTTGGAAGTAAGTATGAAAGAAGACCGTCATGAGTTGGCTTTTAGATTGTCTAAGGAGTTAGGCATAACAACAGTTTTGCTACACTATTCATGAGTACTTCTGAAATAAGATTTGAGTATTGGATCAACCCGCGCTCACCTGAATTACTTCAATGGAATTTATCATGAGTAATTGTGAGACGATAATATCATATAGTCCTCAAACCAAGATATATGAGTTATTGGCTACGAGTTGGTTGTGCATTGATGGCACAAAAACGCATCAGTAACTTGAAGTTATAAAACATGTCGTTGTGTGTGATTTAATGAGTAGTTAGTACAAGCATATAATGTCGAAGCTTATTTGTTCCCTTTTATCCTAAGAGGATTAAAAGCGATATCTTGGGCCCCTCGATGATTCTGTTTTGACTTATGTGTCGGGCCCAGTCAGAACTAAATTTTTGTGTTCAGTTATGTTCTATGTCAGACGAATCGGAAATTAGGAAACAAATTGTTGGACAGTAAGTATGATATTGTTCCATGTATTTGTCTAGCTGATATCTTGAGAACAGAGGAGTATATGAGCCCTTATCTAAAGGATGCGTCACTGACTGGGTGAGAGTTAACAACGGTTTTTCAAAGCTTACGATTGCTAAGTCAGATCTTGAAGTCGCATTGGCAGTTATAGTCATTAGACTTATCCAAGTGTGAGACTGTTAGATTTGGTGTCTAAGCCCATAACTATAACTAGGATGTACTTGAAACCGATTGTAGCATGGTCCTTTTTGGGTTGCCTTCACCAGTGCAATTTGATAGGATGGATTTTGAGAATAAGGTTATTTATGGTTTATTAATATATTACAAGTACAATATATTAATATGAAATCATATTATTTAATTAGTATTGATCAAGAATTAATTTGGAATTAATTTTGTGGTCAAAAGAGACTAATTAAATATATGGGGACTGATTATATAAATCAATGATTCTTATAGTGTGGGCCAATGATCCATGATTATGTAGATAGGCTAAACTAATCCATGGAGCATGAGAATGTGGAAAGTCATGAGTCATTAGGGTTTAGAAAGTGTAACCCTAGCATGTGCAACACTATAAATAAGCCCCTCCTAGAGACAAAATCAATTGCCACTTACTTTTCAAGAGGGTGAAGTTGATTTTGTGCTAGTAACCTATTCTATCAAGCCTCCTCTTGCATATTGGTGTTTGTGAACCAATAGAGGCATCACACTTGAGGTGCTCAAGATTTCAAAGGTCAAGAACTCTACCCTACTTAAGAGGCAAGCATCCAAACTAAGTTTATATTGTATAGCTTCAATTGTATGCTAGCTAGGAAGAATGCTTTGGAAAAATTGAAAATGCATGTATAATTAGAGAAAACATAGATCCAAAGCATTTAGAGTTGCATGTGCACCATAGGAGTGTTATAGTGCTCAAAACCTAACAAAACCCGACCTTAGATCAATCTTGGAGAATCAATATGAACCATGAAGTTAATCAAAAAGATCATTAATCCTAGGAAGTGGGTGATGATTCGTCACAGTCAACTTGTTCAACTCCCGTTAATCAATGTATATATGTTGAGACCCATCCTTCTTCTTCACAAACAGAATTGGTGCTCCCTAGGGTGAACTTCCCGGTCTGATAAACTGCTTGCCTAGCAGCTCCTGGTGCTGAGAGGACAACTCTTGGATCTCTGGTGGTGCGAGGCGACACGACGCATTGCCAATCGGGGCCATACCAAGGATCAAATCGATCCTAAGCTACACCTGCCTCACGGGAGGCACATCGGGTAAATCCTCTGGAAAAACAATTGGAAAATCCCTGATCACTAGTACATCTGAAAACAAAACTCTCCCTTCCACTTGAGTGTCAACCACATGTGAGGTAGCTCAAACAACCATGACGGAGATACTATCTAGTCCTGGTATTCGAAAAAAAGGCTGAACCAACCCTTGTACCCTCGCCATAAACGGTCGGTTCTCCCCCACTTGGTGTTCGAACCCCCACTATCTACCTCTTGCATTTAATCAAAGCTCCAAATCTGCTCAACTAGTCCATTCCCACAATCATGCACACATCCCCCAAAGGAATGGGAATCGAGTCAATCAGGTAGAGCACCCCGAAAATCTCTAAGGTACAATCACGAAAGACACTCAATGCAGCAACCTTGTGTTCGTTGGCGATGGAAACTAGCAATGGACACTCCAAATCCCCAGGGGTCATATCGAAATCCCTACTAAAGGACAAAGATACAAAAGATCGACTCGAACCCGAGTCAAATAGTACAAGAGCACGCAGGGAATTGACTAAGAGGGTACATATCAAAAATACAAACATAAGCAAACAAGAAATAACTTGACATAGTAATAAATGAATACATACTAGTAACAATGTCATGCACTGTCCTGACCTCTTCTGTTGTGAGCTGAAATGTACGACCGCTAACCTTTGGGGCCTCAACCCTCCCATGGTGCCCATCTATGACCTTAAGAGTGTTCTGGGCCGATGTTGCACCAGCCTCGCAGCAAGTAATGGATAGTTGGCCTTCACATGGCCAACTTAATCATAATGATAGCAAATTATGGTACCTGATAGTGGATCCTACTAACAGCACTCCCTCGCAATATGGCCCTCCCTGCCATATTTTTGGCACCCAGTCGCTTATCGGCATGCTCCCTCATGCATCTTCCTGCACTTGCCACAAGTGCAGCCCCTCTGACCTCTAGATCATGAATCAGTCGGCTTAAACTGCTTCAATGCTAGCTGTGTTTGAACTGGGGCCTTCCTTTTCTCCTTTTTTGGGGTCTCAATCTCAAGATCCCTCCTCTGAGCGAAAGACTGCAACTCGGAGAGGTGACTATACATCTGGGTCAACACAAATTCATGAATATCAGTCTTGAGCATGCTCAAGTAGCAGTACATAAGAACCTGCTCTGAAGCAGCATACTCAAGGAAGAAAAGGGCTCTCTCTATAAAAATCTTAGTGATCTCTGTCATTGAATCTGTCGTCTACTTCATTGGCAGATACTTTTAGGCTAACCTCTCCCTCTAACATACTCAGCGGGGAACATATCAGTAAACTGCTCCCAAGTCACTGCAGCCTTCTCTTCAAGAGAATAAGCACCGGTCACCAGCTTCCACCTATCCTCTGCCCCCAAAAAAATAAGGTTCAAGGTGAACTTGACACTCTATTCCTTAGGGCACGAGCATGTGAAGAAACAACCCTCCATATCATATATCCATCTCATAGCAATGATCGGGTCCTTGAACCCATCAAATTCTAGGGGCTTTGTGTTGCTAAAGTCCTGGTACTAAACGATCCCTCTCCCCTAGAGTCCTAAAGTAGCAACATTTGCATTGGTTGCGCCAGCAGCAGCCTCAATGATGGCAACATAGCACTCTTCAAACAGCTCAATCATGGCGGTCTTGACAGACCCAAACATCTTCGGGATCACCTCCCTAGTTTCCATGGTCACCTGAGTGGTGATCATCTCATGAATCTCATAATCAGCCAATCCTAGCCTCTCCCGGCCGTCAGCTCCTGATCTCGAACCTCTAATGATCATCATACTGAAAAATAAATTAGAATACATTAGAAAAGTCACAATCCATGCTACACATTACTACTGAACCACTAAATCCTCAAATTTCATGACCTCCTTGATACACGTACGATTCATGTGTTTTCAGTAGTACGAGACCATACTACCTTCCACACCTACCTGTATTTGTCTCGAAGGATCATCACGGACCTCCCGGCTACAAAGGCTAAAAAAAACTAGGATATATATACATATTATACCCACTCTCTTGAGAGTGGCTAATTATTCCTTATGTTACCCTTCTAACAACCTTAATCACTTCTGAAACTTCCAATAACCTTGTAGTCGCCTTGTGTATGCTAATCATACATAACATTGGATTTGATAGACAATCGAATAAGTGATTCTACCCTAAGCCCACAACCAAACAAGGAACATGAAATAAGGCTAAATCAAACATTCTCAGGCTATAAAATCTTAATTATATATAATTATGATGCACACACTAAGCAACCGCAATATAATGTCAATTCCATATAGCACATCAAAAAATTCTCCTAGGCTAAAAGCATCATAAATCATGAAATTATATCATGTAATTCATGAATATCCCTAGCCTACAAACTAGCAAGAAATTCTACCATATCATCACTACGCAAAACAAGTGTGGGTATCTTGGAGAATACTTTCCTTGGGTCCGGTTGATTGTACGAAATCCGATTCTCTCCTTTCATTATCTTGAATTTAGTTATGAAAAATATTTTGCAGTTCCTTAGTTTTAGTCTGGAATCACACAAATGTTCATCCAATTCTCTCAAACCAAGGCTCTAATACCAACTTGTAACATCTCAAAACCATGGTAAAAGAATTTCATTTTATAAAACATTTCCATAGAACCATAAGATATAAACCATTGTTTTCAAATCAAATTTATAGAATCAGAGTATCAAAAATCTTTCAAAAACATAAATCAACGAGAGGATGTGTACGATCATGCCTTTACATTGCCCTAATCATCTGATGTACCTGAAAACATTAAAACCAAAATAATTAAGCCAAAGCTTAGTGATTTCCCCAAAAATACCTCATACGATAATACACATACAAGCTTGCATACTAGGTCCATAGTCATCAAACTGGATTACCCTCGGGTCCATAGTCATCAGACTGGATTACCCCCAGCCCACAGCCATCAGAATAGATTTCCCCGACCCATAGTTATCAGACTGGATTGCCTCGGGTTTGTTGGGTTACAACACAAAGTAGTAAAGCCTCAACCCAACCGCATTATATCGACATATGCAAACAATAATCAATAGCTAGTAAGTACATGTAATCATACAGATCAACCAATCTAATACATCACTACAATATCGCAACATCATATATACAAGTATACATAACATGATCTAGTGGGATGGTATTGGTGCCTTCGACCCACGAGTACAGTGAGAAAACTCACCTCAAAGTTTAGAAGATAGTTGAACCGATCACAGATCCAAAAACCAACTCTACGAGTCGCCTATACAACAAATATGGGTTTAGTCTCAAACTACAGCCCAAAATCCTCATTTTTACCTAAAGTCAAACTTTCTCAAATTCAACGGTCAACAGTTAAAAGTCAACAACCGGTCGCCACGATGTGGACAAGCATATGCGATGTCATGGGGATAATAGGACAAAAAAGACGCGACTCGACCAAACGCCATGGCGTGGTGACTAATTCCCCACGTCATGAGGATCGCATAGACCAGCTTAAGCCATTAAGCTCTTAATCCTTTTCCCCATTCATTCAAAATTTCCATAATGCTTCCATACTCCCAAAAGATCATAAAAATCATAGCTTTATAGACATGCATGTCCAATGAATGTCTTGAGCTCAAGCTAGGTCAAAAAGATGTAAAAATGGGTCAAGATCAAATGTAAGACTTAAAAACTCTACCAATCTTCAGATCCATAACTTCTAATTACAAAGAGAATTTGAGGATCCAAAAACTTGGAAACTTTATGGAACCCTAACCTTACAACTAGCCTAAAAATGAAGAAAAGCTAGATCTAAGCACATGGAGTCATAAAGCTAAGAACTTGAGGACTTACAAGAGTCCAGAAATGTGCACAAAGAGGATGGGTAGAGTCGTGTGTTGAATCAAAGCTCAACGGCCACCTTCTTCTTCACCACCAAACACCATAAAAGCTCAAAGGTTAAAAATGGAGGCTAGGGTTTGCTTTAGAGGCTAAGGGTGGACAACCCTAACTATCACATCCCTTAAATAGGGGCACAAACCCCATATTTAGGGTTTTTCATTAAACAGTTGCCACACCGTGGCCAGTATACCGCCACATCGTGGCAACCACTAATGATGTGCGTATTCTCAAGCCATGGCCATGTCTTGGGAACGAATTCACTACGTTGTAGCCACCAAAAATCCAAAACTCTAAACATTAATTCCTTAGGAAGAAATACCGGAAACTTGGCGTTACATTGGAAGTTATGAAATGTTGGGGCAAAAGGTAAATAAGAAAATTTTAGCATTCGTAATTAGTCTTAGGGATTAAAAGTGTGAAAGTGGGCAAAGAATAAATGTCTGAAACATAATAACTTTACTATTCCTATTACCATTCGTAATTAATATTATATATATATATATATATATATATATATATATATATATATGTTGGATTAGGTGTCTAAGCGTATAACTATAACTGGTATATACTTAAATTGATATTAGCACAGCTCTTTTGGGTTGCCCTCAAACCTAGAAATTGAATAGGATAACTTTTAGAGAGAGCGATTGATTTATTAATTTATTATATGGTTAATAAATTAATTAGAAATCAAAATAAATAATTTGTTAATATATTATGATAAGAATATATTAATTGGAAATAGTATTATTTAATTAATAGTTAATCAAAATTAATTGGAATTAATTTTGGGATTAATTGGATAAATTAAAAGTAGGAGGACTAAAGGTGACAATGCTCAATAGTTGAGCATTGAGGAATTCTAGAACGTCCCATAGGGGGACGAATTCTAGAATCTCTTCTAGTGTTTCCTTGGGCTTTAAAGGTGTCTTGGATGCCTTAGGGAGAAAGAAAAAGGAATTAGGGTTATCTTTGAGATACATGTCTTATCCAACACCTTCCTATTACCTATATAAACCCCCATTAGGGTTGAATTTCATCCGTGCCTTCATTCCTTAGATGAATTCCGAAATTTCTCACCTATCTCATCTCTCTCTCTCTCTCTCTCTCTCTCTCTCTCTCTCTCTCTCTCTCTCTCTTCAAGCTCCTTGCTTGCTATGGTTTGGGTGTGAACCATTAGAGCGCGACACTTATGGCGCTTGCTTCCAAGAGATCAACAAGAGGTTTTCTTTGTTATTTTCTACAATAACAATCAAGCTATGTTTCTCCTAACCCTAATTAATTCAAATTAAAATATACTAGGTTTCTTTGTTATTCTAAGTTGTATGTTCAATTAGAGAAAACATAGATCAAATTCTAGGGTTGCATGCACAAATAAGTTTTTTTATTTGATTTGCATAAAACACATTAATGGTATCAAAGCGTAGGTTTTGTTTTCTATTAAATTGTTGCAATTTTTGAACTTGAACAAGGAGAAGCAAAACAGAATTGGCATTCTATTCCGCCACCACGACGTAGTGACCTGCGAATTCGTCCGACCACGGCATGGTAATTACTTACCACGACGTGGTGCACAGTCAGATCCACGGAAATCAAATTTTTTGCTTATCTCATGAATTGATTAGGATAGTTACCTTAAATAATGTTTTAAATAAGTAAAACTTAATAACTATCTAAGTAATTTGATATCCTTATTATGAATTCATGATTGGTTTACTTTTGAATTAAAATTAATTTCTTAATTTTCAAATTTTAAAATATAAACCCTAATACTTTGAAAAGTTTAAAATACATCCTTATGGATCGTATTATTAATTTAATTAAGTAACTGATTAAAAGATGATTAATAAATTCATAAAATAGTTTAAATTTAATTAAATTAAAATTTGAATTTATTAAAAGATTAAACCCTTGTAATTTTAAAATGTTTTAAAGTACACCTTATAGTATGTATATAATTAAAATTTTAATCTGTATTATATGTATAAGAAAATGTCATTCGAACTGCTAGTACACATCATTCACGAAGCCATAGTATAAGGGGAGTTTAAGGAAGCGGCCTATAAAATGACCGCCATTGGGCATCCATTTTTACCCACCGCTCTCTTGTATGGTGGATGGTCGTTATCCGAATGGGTTTGATAGGACAATTAATTCTCATTAATAAGTATAATGCGATTAAAAATTAACTAAACTATTTTCAAATCCCACTCATAGTTACTTTACGAAAATGTGAATTTGTACACTAATCCATAAATTGCACATTACACTTTATAAGTCGTTAGTGGAGCGCGTTTATGGTTAACTGGCATAATAATGAGGGACTAATAAAGAGTGGTAATGGGTGTCTCGAAAATTATCGTTGATTAATGGAGTGTGCGTTCCTAACCGACACATTAAAACGAGATGATAAATGACATCGAGAGTACCAAGCTACTTTGCATGGTTATTCACATCTCGTTTGTGATCCTCGACATCCCAATCATAAAAGTGAGAGCATAATAAAGATTAAACATCTCATTGACTAGATTAAATGAATCTCAAAAGATCTAGGAGTTTTATAAGATTAAAACTAGTAAAAGCCTTACCTACCTAAAATATATTTGAATTTTATTACAGCATCCCTCTTCAAAGTTTGAATCGAAAATATGGATCCTAGCCTTAGTTTGAATTTATGGGTTAGTAATTAAGGACTAAAATCAACTAAATTGAATTGTCTTCCTATTATAGCTGTCAAGTCAAGACAATAATGGTCTAACTCATTTTTTTGGAAATAGTTTTCCTTCTGAAGATGATCATCCACATTCTGATCAAGGTGAAAGTATGTTCCCTTCTACGAGCAATGGTGGCAATGGATATCATGCTTCTGCAACTCTTCCTCCTCCTCTCTAGTGACTTTCCCCATGTCTTGAGTTGAGAGATACGAAACTACTCAAGCCCTATTGGCATGTAAACATCAAGATGGAAATTCTGTGTATACACATGTTCTGAAAATGAAATTGTACATTGAAAAATTGGAAAGATTGGGTGTCTTTTTATCAAGGGATAAAGCTATTAATTGGGTTCTCCTTTTGCTTCCTGAGTCATATAGTCAGTTCATTAATAACTTTTATATGAGAGACCACGACGTGACCCTAATTGATCTGACACATATGTTGATTTTTGTTGAATCATAAATGCTTAAGAGTACAAGTGAAGAAAAAGTGTTTGAAGGATCTAATTCCAAAGTTTCCATGGACATTGACGATGGTAATAATGGTGGTCCAGAAAAGATTTCTCTTCTCAATGGAAAGGGATCGGCCAATGTCAAACTGTTTGATTGTATGGTAAGGAGAAATGCTAGTTCTGAGATAGTTCCATGTGCTAACCGTAAAAGGTCCATATGTTTCTATTGAAAATTAAAGGGACATTGGTTGTGAAGCTGCCAAGACTACCTGAAAGATCTTAGATATGGTAAAGTCAACTTGTGTGGCTCTACTTCAGGTACATCCATTATCTAACTCCATTATTTTAAGATTCCTATTCATAGACTCTTAATACACGGTGTGATGATCACATTTTGATTGTATTACATGATCTAAGAGAAAGAAGGAAGCTTAGGAAGAATGAGCAAATTCTAATCCTGAGAAATGGATTTCAGCCACATGGTTCGATGATCAGAATTTGGAGTTGTAGCTTAGGAGTTATGATAATTTAATATATTTCTTAGGAAATGTCTAGAAACATTGTTTTCATTTATGCAATGTAAGGACAAGTTCCAATTTTTCGTTTATTATCAATAAAAGTGAAATTTTGGATTATCTAGTTGGCTTACTTTATATTTCCTTACAATGGCATTTATGAAAATGTTGGTTACATTTCTATAATTGACAATGTTAATTGTGGATTTGATTCTTGTTATATCGTTTGTGGTATTGTCATAATTAACCAAGTGAAAAGGAATTCTCATCACCCAAGTTTCAATTGGATAGAAACTTGGAGTCATGCAATTTGAATTGTGTGATGTATAAGAATCTTGATCGTTGAAAGATTATGACTAATTCATTGATCACATGTTTATGTGAGTCAAGTGAAGGACTAATGGATCTAGTACATACTGATGTGGACTATTCAGATCCACCACAAAGGATGATAACTTTATTCGTCATGATTTATTGATGCTTTATTAAACATGATTATGTTTATAAGATTAAGCCTAATTTTGATACTTTGAAAAGGTTTCAAAGAGTAGCTGAACGAATATGAAGAGTCTACTAGGTAGAAAGATAAAAGTTTCTCCAATCTGAAAGGAAAGGAGAGTACTTTAGTATCATGTTTTATGATCATCTTAATGATTTTGGAACTATATCACAATTGATCCTCAAAGAACATCTTAGTGCAATTGTTTGACTAAGAAGAGGAATCAGATATTGTTAAAATGGCTCAATCAAGAGATGAGTTATACTTCATATCCAATCAAGTTTTAGAGCAATGCTCTAGTTACTAAATATCGTATCTTGAAACTTATTTTATACTAAGTAGGTTTATAAAACCTGATGAAATGTGGAGTAATAATGTTTTCTTACTCTAGCACATTTGGAGGAAGTTGTGATATTTTGGTTAAAAGAAAATGATGAACTAAGGCCAATTCCATGAAGTGTTTCTTGTCGAGAATCCACACTAACTTTTGAATATTTGTTTTGCTCGTCAACGAATGTTCCTTGAGATAGAAACTTATAAGTCAAGAAGTCACTAGGAGTCTCATTGATCTTGAAAAGTTTCTAGAGTCAATCGAGAATAAAACCTTTCAATTATCGCTAGCACACGACCTGGGGTTAATAACTTATCGTGTTAAGTTGACACATTCTTGTTTCTGTGCACCTTCCAGTTGGTTTAGCAATGCTTATGGGTTCTATGGTTCTCATTTCACTACAAAAGGAAGAGCATGTTGGTCAATGAAAGTACATTTGTCAATATTGGTGAACTCCTTAACAACATGGAAGCACTGGTAGGCCCTTGTGCTAACAGATGGCAAGAAATTAAGAATAAGCAAAGTTTAGTCCATGAAAGCTAAATTTGAGTTTGGTTTTGTCATAAACCTTGTATTATGATTATAGGCTGGAAATGATAGACTCACATGGATGGGAACAAGTACACCATAAAATCTAGGTGGCAAGAGGTTTCTCTCTAATTCATGAAAATGATTATGAGGAAACACTTTCACTAGTAGATTTTAAAGATCTAAAAAATATCATTATGGCTAGTGGTTGTGTTAATTGCATTCTCAAATTCGCAATATGATTACAACATCCCTTTTTATAGTTTGAATTGTGAGAAATGGCAAGGAATTGTGTGAACCTTCAATACATATGGTTATAAGTTCTGAAAAGGTTTGAACAAGCACACATATGTTATCTAATGAAGGTGTATAAGCTTGAGAAGTCTAGTTGAAGACTTATCGAAGCATCACGTACCAGAAATCTGCACTTTAGTAAGAATGTCAAAGAGTATTGATTTCTAGAAGTCCAGTTGATTTATGGGTACATGCCAAAGCTAATGGGAGCATAATGTTATGCTAAGTGTTGCAAGTTGGCAACACTATTTGTAGGAAACAAAGTCTACAAATTTGCAAATTGCAAAGTTTAGAAATTGTTTTGCTATAATGAGACTTAAGGGAGAGGGCACTCATACTTCCTTTCGAATCTAAGAGTTTAGATTGAAGGTTTTAATAGAACTTAGTCTTGGACATATACATGAATATCATGTTGAAATGATTCAACATAGGAAATTTGATATATGGAAAATATTATAGCAAGGGACTAAACAGATATCAGTTCCTTATGTAAGACATCGAGTCCCATATGCTTCGTATATAGGATCGTTTTTCATATGTTATAATATTGGCTTGTTCTGTTTTTTCCAAATGCCTAGGGCATTGAGAGGAAAAATGACTAGAACTTTGTGTGACTAAAGTTGAACAATTTTCAACAATGTTTTGAGATTATACCAAAGGATCGGTTGCTTGTGGATAGTTGGAATTATAGTATTGTTTGGAAGGACCATAGTGACATGTTTTAGATTGGGATGATTCTCAATCAGAATTGATGGTCATATGGGTGTATGGAAATGTTTCCATAGAGGGATTTGATTATTAAAATCTACATGTGAGTCAGAAACGTTAATGTAAGGAAGGTGTTCGAGGAATGTGCCTTGAATCTGAAACTTCATTATCATGGAATTTCTTGTAATAACAAAGTTCCAATGGATCATTTTATGACATCGTTGGATAAGTTTCGGTGACTTTGACGCCATGTCATCAAAAAAAGACAATTCATGTAAGGTTGAACTCTAACACATTTTAAGTAGGGATAAAATTTGGAATTATGAAATGAGCATCATTGGATTAGTGTCCAATCAATATGTTCACAAAGGAAGGACCATAGAGAGACAGTATGTATGTTTATAACATGGCATGACTGATGTTTAATTCAAGTGTTTAGTTGATTACTCGAAACATTATACATTGAATAAAGTCTAATTAATATGGTGATTAAATAATAAGGGTTTTATTTATATTCAATAGTTTGAGACCATAGTTAATTAGGTTATTATTGTGTTTCACTTTGCATGTTTTACTTCCTAGATAATTTAATTATTCGAAATTCCATAGTCACTCGTACTTTTGGAACTAAGTAGCAAATTAAGACTATCATGAATAGAATTGTAGATTGTCTATGTAGATTAGACATAGCAATAGCTTTGTTGCAATGTTCATGAGTACTTAGAAAATGGGGATTTTGAGTATTGGATAAATCAACGCTCAGAGAATTACTACATGGATTTTATCACGAATAATTTTGAGATGATAATATCTTATATTCTTGAAACGGAGATATATGAGTTGTTGTTTATAAATCAGTTTTGCATTGATAATACGTAAACGCATCAGTAACTTGATGTTATAAAACGTATTGTTGTGCATGATTTGATGAGTAAATGGTACAAGAATATAAGTCAAAGTTTATTCGTTCCTTTTTTCCTAACGGGAAAAGCGATATCTTTGGGCCCCTCATTGATTTGGTGTTGACTTATAAGTGCTTGGCCGAGCCCGGACTAAATTGATGTGTTTAATTAGAAGTCTGAATTCAGTCGTCACAAATCAGAGATCGGGAAACAAAACTTGGACAATGAGATTGATTGTAATCATGTCTCATGTACTTACGATATCTTGTAGAGCGGAGGAATATGTGATCACTTATCTTAGGACACATAACTGACTGGATCAGAGTTCGACATCAGCTTTTGGAAGCTACAATTTGCTAATCAGTTTGGAAGTCGTACTGGCAATTATACTTAAATTGATAGTAGCACCATCATTTTGGGTTGTCCTCAAACCTAGCAATTGAATATGATAGCTTTTAGAGAGAGATTGATTTATTAATTTATTATATGGTTAATAAATTAATTAGAAATCAAAATAAATAATTTGTATGAGAATAATATATTAACCGGAAATAGTATTATTTAATTAATAATTAATTAGAAATTAATTGGATTAATTAAAAGTAGGAGGATTAAAGGTGACAATGTTCAATAGTTGAGCATTGAGGAATTCTAGAACCTCCCATAGGGGGGGATGAATTCTAGAATATCTTCTAGGGTTTCCTTGGGCTTTAAGGGTGCCTTGGATGCCTTGGGGAGGAAGAAAATGGATTAAGGTTATCTTGGAGATACCTGTCTTATCCAACACCTTCTTGTCACCTATATAAACCCCCATTGGGGTTGAATTTCGTTCATGCCTGCGTTCCTAAGAGGAATTCCGAAATTCCTCACCTCTCTCATCTCCCTCTTCAAGCTCTTTGGTTGCTAGGGTTTGGGTGTGAACGATTAGATGCGCGACACTTGGGGCGCTTGCTTCCAAGAGATCAACAAAAAGGTTTCTTTGTTATTTTCTACAATAACAATCAAGATATGTTTCTCCTAACCCTAATTAGTTTAAATTAAAATATACTAGATATGCTAGGGTTTCTTATTTGTTGTTCAAAGTTGTATGTTCAATTAGAGAAATCATAGATCAAAATCTAGGGTTGCATGCACACATAGTTTTTTTATTTGATTTGCATAAAACCCATATATATATATATATATATATATATATATATATATATATATATATATATATATATATATATATATATATATATATATATATATATATATATATATATTGGTTGAACATCTCCCATTTCCATTATTGCCTTCTAGATTATTTTGTGTTTGTATTAAGTATACTTATCCAAATTATTATTATTATTATTTGGTAGTGGTTTTTATTTTCTATTGTGGTACTTGACACCTTAAGTTCCTTGAATCAATATCGTGCTTACCGGTTATTACTTGATCGATACTTGCACCGGTAAAAACGGTAATATGATATAATCAAGAATCCATAAACACACAACACATTATAAAGATGCAAAAAAGAAAAATAAATAAAATAAAGAATTAATATGGTTCACATGGTTAGAGTGATCGGTTAATCTCCCGATGAACTAAAGAGGTATTTTATTATAATCGTAGTCGTCACATTTGTTTTCTACTTATAGGGTATATATATATATATATATATATATATATATATATATATATATATATATATATATATATATATATATATATATATATATATATAGAGAGAGAGAGAGAGAGAGAGAGAGAGAGATCTGTTTAAAATGATAAGTTAACCTAAAAAGTGTTTATAAGATGCACTCAAAACATCATCAACCAATCTTGCTCATTTATCTAAACACCACACTTACCGAGCACCATAGACATTTCCATTGAGCACCATAAATGTTTGACCGAGCACCACAAACCTTGTACCGAAAACTGCGATGTGACCTCAGTCGTCACTCCATTGTTAAACCTTAGTGGTGTCCATAAGGTCAAAGAAAATATCAGATTTCACAAATCAGTTGTATAATAACATTTTGTAACCATTATGCAATATTTTGACGTATAGTTACATTTAATAAATTTAATTTCTTAAAAATTTATATATTCCTCATTCCAAATATATTCACCAAGATATAATACTTTTTGGTTATCAATATATTAGTCTACCTTAAATTTCTTATTCATATAGTTGAACTCTAGTAAAAGTTGCCAACTATGTTAGCATCAAATATTCATTTTTGTATCTTTAAATTTCTTTAACTTTTTTTTTTTGCATTTCTTTTGTGATATTGACATATAACGTTAAGTATATTTTTGGACCACCTAAAAGGTAATATGCGTTTACATTTTAATAAATTTTTTTATTTTAATTATTTGATAATTTATCTATAAAATATGACTTAACATAAATTATTTTCACATGATTAAAAATCAAATTACACATTTGTAACCTTTACGGTTCTTACTTCTTACAACATACTACATTACTACTCATAAACTAAAATCATAATGAATACAAGTTTATAGTTTGTGGGTCTATGAACTCATAAATAAATAATAAATTGTAAAATGAAAGGTCCTTAAAGTCTTCTCGTGTTGTTAGTAATTGTTGCACGACAATGGCCAAGTGTGAGTAATTGTCGGAGGGGTCATCAAGCAATCATGGTTGATCTTAATGAAAAGGATTCAATCACCGAAGATATAATATGCTTTACTATATAATAAATACAATTTTTTTTGGTAAGTTTCGTAATCAAAATTCGAACAATTTGGATTTCAATATCAATGATTCGAGCAAGTTAGTTTGGTTTAATGGTTTGGATGGATGTGGGCATGAGTGGGTCCGAAAGGGTTCGAGTTGTAATTGATGGCAAGCACATTGGGTCCATGGACCAATATTGGTGCTGACGAGTCCATACCTCTAACTTCCACAAGCCCCTCCCTACTTCTTCTTCTTGTAAGATGAGTGGACCTCCACTTCTCAACCATGCTAGTAATTGTCTTATCATGTACAATCAGAAGGGAAAGCATCTTTGAATTTCATAGCATCATGAGTCCACTATAAAACTTGTAATTTCATTATATACATATTTAAGTTGAATCTGTTTATTTTTATAACTATTTCTATTGTTTTAACAAAAAATTTCAACTCAAATGGATCAAAGTTAATTCATATTATCATGTATTAATGTATCTTTTATATGTTCTACAAAGAAAGATCGCATGTGATCGTTAACATGTCATTTAACCGTCTGTTATGATATTGGATTTTGATTGTATCGAAATTTTGGATGAATTATGTTGGGGATTAGAATGTAGGTTGATGGTGGATAACCAAATTTCTTATGGATCGTGTAAGTTCACTTTTTGAACTGATATTTTCACTCTATGTATAGGTTACAGGGAATTCAGTTTAGGATAATTCAAAAGGGCATTTGTGTATCTAGACATAGAAACACAAGCGAAATCGTCAGAGGGTACTGAGTTTGTTTCAGAAGAAGAGTTTAGAAGGGTTCTATCCACGGCTCAAAAAAAGGGGTTGTATATATGTATGACAAATTAGGTTTTAATCTTCTGAATCAGTTAGGAAAATCTCGAAATTAATGGTTTGATCAATGGTTTCCAAAACTGACAAGATTTGTCAATCTTACCATAATCACCCATTAGAATTCGGTTTTTCCATAATGAAACTAATTCAAATTTCCGAAAACCTTTCGGGAGCTGCCTCTCGACCTTATCTGCGACCGGTCAGTGGGACCACCGCCAGTGGCACTGCCTTTGGACCCCGCTAGGGGAGCTGCATCTAGGACCTTGCAAGGGGGCGCAATCCCCTTAACCTCCGCATTTATGTCGTATTGGCTTATAATTCGATCTTATATATACATGCACTCCGCATTTACCCAACATATAATATAGAGTACAAACAATAAGCTCTTTAGCTCACATGTCAACTTCAATTATACAAAATGTTTTATGGCACTAAAATCACCAACAAATTCATTAAACATTGGTGCAAGATAAATATCAATAAGACTTCAACACATTTGATTTTTAATTTATTATGTGGGTTGAAATAGTCAACCATGACTACAGACATATACATACATTTTGGCTTCGTTGACGTTTTATGATTATTTATTCTATATTGTTGTTTTTATCATCCGGAACAATATATCTTTGATTATTAAGTCTAAAACAACGAAATTTCATAATATTTGGCATCAACCCTTACTTTCTTCATGTGTATTATGGTATTCAAATGACTAATACCTTTGTCAAGATATCAAGAGATCTTTTGATTTAAAATATGCATGACATAGATGCATGAAAAGCCGAATATGAATAGGAGAATAATTCGAATATACCGAATTATCATGAAAACATGAAAGAATTGTAAAATATGTTGCATGTTATTAATTTGAAGGAACTTGATTTTGTAGTTGAAACCGTTGAATACATAATGACGTCTTAATTATGGTTTTGTAACTATATATCATGATATTTTATTATATTGTAAACGTAATACTAAATAATTGTGTTAAGAATGCACGATCAAAGTAATGTTAAATCCTTGACGTAATACAAAGCATTCTTGACATCATTGACTGATTTATAACAAATGTAGCAATGAGACATATCACTCTAGTCGTTTTGGCTATCTACTGGTGAAACCGTCTTTTGAAAATCAATATGTTGTGTTTATGTGTATACTACTAGCACTAACCAAGCTTTGTATCGTTCAATTTCACCAGTTTTGTATTATATGTAACACCTTGTTCAGGTAATTTCCTTTTATAGCTTTAGTATGAGAATTATTTGCAAAATTGGTCCCTTTGGTCTTTTTAATGAAAAAGCGTAGGTGTTGAGTATGTTGGTCGTATGTTGGGCGTACGTGGCGAAGACCCAAACCCTAATTATTATGGTTTGGACCTTATTTAAGCATCATTATCTCATTGAGACCCTTTCGTTCATCAGCCTCCATCCCCATTTTCATCCCAAGCAAACCTTAATTCTCTTATGTGTGCATTGTGAGCTTGAATGTGTGCTTTGCGGTGTTCTTGAAGGAAGGAGAAGGAAAAGAAACCATCTAAGAAGCTCAAGACCATTTGGATCCAGAAGCATCTCACCCTCAAGCATCATTTGGAGATATAAAGCTCAAATATTGATGAGCTAGTTGCTTAGATCTTGATAGTTTAGATTTTGTGTACATTTTTTGTCCCATAGTTTGATCTAGTGGAGTATGAGCTACTCCATTTTTTGTCCCATAGTTTGATCTAGTGGAGTATGAGCTACTCCAGGTCCATGTCATGTATTTTTTTTGTAGTTTTGAGTTCATAAATTCATAAAAGTTTTGGCACTCTCATTGATCCATGCAAGAGTTTGGGAGTTTTTGGTGACTTTTGGACCAAGGTTTTGAGTTTTCACCCTCTTGAATGCACGCAAATGTATTTTTTTTGTAGGTGTTTCTTTTTCTTATATCACATTGATGTCTTTTGTTTTATGGTTGGGTTATTATGTGGATGATTCAACGTCTAACTCACTTGTAACAAACCTATTTGGAGTGTACGATGACTGTATTCATATAAGACCATTTTAAAAAAAGATGATATGTCATATGTGGTACCTCATTTTTGTTTTATTCTGATTTTTTTAGAACGGTTACACCACCCACTAATCTACTCTTAATCTACACATTTCATTTTGAATGGGACTTGAACCCTCAACCTTTGGCTAAGGGCATATATCCATCAAATCCTGAATGTTTCGTCTCTAATGGGACTTGAACCCTCAACCTTTGATTGAGAGGCATCAATCTATCATCTTCTGATATCGCTACGTCAAAGGCCATTTGGTTTCAAATTTTATTGGAAAATGGTTGTAATAGTATCTTTGTGCAATCTTTGATAGGTTTGAATTTTTTTTTCTTTACGTCACACACACCCTATGGCTTCCTTTTCTTAACATGATAAGATTAAAATATAGATTATTGCGTCCATAATGAGAGACTAATGGTTGATGTATGAAATGTCATAAAAAGGTTCAAGGTTCATACATTCATGTTTACCCCTTACATAATGGGCTTTGAGGTTGGTTCGGTATAGGTAAATACAAAAAAGTGGGATGTATCCGTTTTTTAAATATAGATGATTCATATTCATTTTCTAGCTATAAAACCATTCATATTACATCAGTTTAATTATCATTATTCCAATACATCCATATGTAAAATAATATACATCAATATGTAACAACATATGTTGTGATCATGACCTATATAAAAAATATATCAAAAAACTCATATCATCATCCAAAAAGTAAGATATGTTAGAAGTGAGTAGTGCTCAATTGAACAAAGTAAACTGATATACTCACAAACTTATACTTGTAAAAAAGTTATGTTCTTCATCAGTCTTGTTTTCTGGCTTTTCGAAACAAAAGAATGGTTTATGGAATATTTTGATATGATGAAGATCCTACTCTTTGATTTCCGCAAATGAAAGTTTGATCCATTGGGATTAACCATCATGGAAATATGTGTCTCCATTATTAATCACAAGTCCAATAAACAACCAAACATTAATACTATTTTGTTGAGCCAATTAAACACCAATATCACTTTGTTTGAGGGAAATATCAACACAATTAATTGCTAAATATATTCTCCCCCACTTGTGATAATGAAAGACACCAAGATTTTTAACATGGAAAACTTCCTCAAAACAAGAAGTAAAAACCACGGGTCCAAGTCTAGGAACCAATCCACTGGCACAAAAATCGGAGAATACATGAGTTTTTTTTTCTAGTACAAATTATATACAAAAACGGGTACTCAAGAATAAAATAACCCTTGAATCAAAGATGAATAAACAAAGTTTCCTGGTAAACAATACCAACCATCTGTCACCATCTATCGAACAAAAACTAATGCAGAATTCTTTGAAGACTCCAACATTGATCTCCATCGTTCATATTGTATACAATCTAAATTTAATGATAATGCAACGCTTAACGAACACGTAACGACGATTCTCCCATGACCACACACATCTTGACGAATCAAATTAAGATATATTTTCTACCTCTCTAATGATCTCTCTCACTAATTTCTTTTATTCTTTTTTCACATAAGAATAACCCTTATTTTGGGATCCATGGGCTTCAAAAACTTGGTGAATGTTCAACATAGCATAAACACCAAATATAGTAAAGGGATAATGACTTGAAAGGCTAATGGACTTTCGATTATGCTCACATTTAGTCACTAAACTTTTATTATTATTTATTTGCCACTAAACTATTGAATGCTCACATTTAGTCACTAAACTATTGAAATTGTTCACATTTTACCCTTATGACCGGTAACAGCCGGTCATAAGGGTAAAATGTGAATAGTTTCAATAGTTCAGTGGCAAATAGATAATGAAAAAAAATTTAGTGACTAAATGTGAACAAAATTGAAAGTTTGTTTCCCTCTCAAATTATCCTAATATTATACCCAGAAAAAGGTATAAAAAACGAAAAACGAAACAAATATTATATGTATAAGTGTTATGTTATAAAACTATGCAATATTGAATGTATAAAAATTATCCTAATATTATATGTATGAATTTAGTGTTATAAAATTATGCAACATTTAAATTGACATACATTAAACCATATACGTTGTTTATAAAAGAATACATACATACATTGATACATTATATATGTTGATATACTCCATGTATTGACATACATCATATTAGTATATTTACAATTAAAAAGGGTATCGAAAATTTCATATTACACACATAATACATTTAGAAGTATTTTTAATATTATTATTCTTTTTAATTTTTCTTATGTAACTTGTGTTAACATATACATACATATAGTTGAAAACATACATACGGTCAAATATATAGATACATAAATGGTCCATATTATATTACAGTTTCAAAAGTAGCCCCAAATATAAAAAGTTATTATAGAAATTTCCCCTCGTTAGTTAGAAATTTTTTATTTTTATTTTTTTCATTTTTAACGATTATATTTTAAAAATAAAATGGTATAGTATTAATTTGTCTGTGAGTTTAAAGCATCTTATTTTCTTTAAAGAAGAAAAAACAATAAAGAATATTATGATATTTTTTACTTTAAACATACATAAAATAGCTTTCCTTGACCAGTTTTGTACAGGAAACACACTGAGTCAAATAAAAGCTGAAACTGCCCAAGGAACTAACCAACACCATCTGAGAGAAGAAAAGAAGTTGATTCTTTAATAAAACTAAGCAGCAACATCAATTTTAAATATATTATCAATAACTATTGGATTTACATTAAGGACGTTGTCTTCATAAAGATTTCAAGCTATCTTGCATCAACTCAAACATGAAGTTAAGCATCGATATTTAGATAGAATCAAAACACCCTATTGGTAGCCAGTAATGTTAGATTAGGTGTCTAAGGTCAAAACTAAATTGATATAATTTTATAAACTAAAAACAAAATATGTTTTGGGTAGCCATTAATAACTAGAAATAGTTAGGAACAACTTAAGGAGCGTGATGAAATAATTCGTTTTTTTATACCTTTTTCGGGATATAATATTAGGATAATTTGAGATGGAAACGAACTTTCAACTTTGTTCACATTTAGTCACTAAACTTTTTTCATTATCTATTTGTCAGTGAACTATTGAAAATGTTCACATTTTACCCTTATGATCGGTTGTTACCGGTCATACGGGTAAAATGTGAACAATTTCAATAGTTCAGTGGCAAAAAGATAATGAAAAAAAGTTTAGTAACTAAATGTGAATAAACTCAAAAGTCCATTACCCTTTCAAGTCATTATCCCTATAGTAAAATAACACATAAAATTGGCAACCCAGGGAGCCCAAACCCAACAAAAGTAAGGTATGTTAGAAGTGTGTGGTTGGTTTGTTTTCTTTTAAACGGAAAATCTAACTTACTCTTAAATTACTTGTAACAACCCAAAATTATACTAAAATTTAAGCTTTTCAAAACCAATTCGGGTAAATAAAATTATTCAAACATCAACATAGTTCACAAATTGTTTTCAAAATGATTTCATATCAGAGTTCCCAGAAATCCCAAATCATAAAATGTGAGGATGTATACGTCACGCCTTCGCCTTGCCATGGTCACCTGAAGTACCTAAAACAAAAATCAATACATATAAGCTCGAAGGCTTAGTGAGTTACCCCCAAAATACCAATATATACCACCCAGCAAAATAATAACAAACAGCATGTATAATGAGCCTTCAGCATGACTGGACCGCCTCGCAGGGCCTACAGCCTATCTGGACCGCTCCTGAGCCTTCGGCATGATTGGACCGCCTCGCAGGGCCTACAGCCTATCCGGACCGTTTGTCGGGACTTCGGCCTGACTGGACCGCCTCCTTAGGGCCTATAGCCTATCCGGACCGCCCCGGGTATGTTAATCTACAGCACGAAGCAGGACCGCCTCAACCCAACCCCCAAACAAACAATCATGTGCACATGGATAACATATAAACAATAGCATGCATATATCAGTCAAACCGATCTAACAAATCATAAACATAGCAATGATCTTATAACCAGGACACCGACCTAACAGATCACTAACATAGCATCCTAACTACCAGGATGTAAATCAGTGGACATATCACATAATAATCCGAATACAATCCATAAAGGGTCGGCCTTGGTGCCTTAGACCCTGTTGATATAGTGAGGATAACTCACCTAGCAAGTAGTGCAGAACTGAACTGGGAGTCTCCCACCGCTATCTCACCGACCACCCTGACTGCCTAAAATGATGAACACTAAATTATTAAGTGGGATCTCCAAATTTGCCAAAGGGTCCATATTGTCCATTTTCCCAATTTGGGCCTAAGGCCCAATATCAATACACTAACCCAAGTCCATATGCACAAGCCCAATAATGGCCCAATTTTCCTAATTGGGCCTAACTTCCTAATTGGGCCTTACTATAGGATCCTTTATCAAAACTAGGCCTACTTCAAATATTCAGGGCCTAACAAGGCCCAATTCCAAATAGTCTAACAACGGCCCAACCTAAAGCCCCCAAGTCAAAAGTCCAAACTGAGGACGTACGCGGGGCGTACTCCTCCACTACGCTGGGCGTACGCCTGCACTATTTTGACTGCCATCGGGGTGGTTGACCCCGTACGCTGGGCATACAGGAATTATGCGGGGCGTACGCGAGGTTTCACCAAAACCCTAATAAGTGCTTAATGGCTTAAGCACTTAAGCCCAACTTCCAGATCCATCGACCAAATGTGCCATTGAACCATAAAGTTTCGAACTTTATCACTTTGGACGTCCAGAAAGTTCTTAACACATGGTCTTAATCCATTAAGACCTTCCTACTTCATGCATGAGACAAATCTAGCTATTGGGACCTCATTTTTATCACTTAGGACATCTTCTAAGGTCTGAAAGGACAACCCATTTCGTCCAAGTCATCACATGCACCATTTTGGGACTTTTGGGACAAGAAAGCTTCCATAAAACTAAAATGACTAGATCTATAACACACAAGCATAAAGTTCCAAGCTTTTTACTTTCTGGAGCTTCTAGGGCACAACACAACTTCAGATCTATAGCCTTGATCTCCTTCTCCAACTCCTTTGTGCAATGACTTCACCTTCAAAGGTTCAAAATGCACACCAACTCACATTTCTCACACAAAACTAGGGTTTGGAACGTTTTCTGGGATATGGAGGATGAGGATAATCAGAGGAATAAGCTATAAGGTTGTTTATATAGTCCCTAACCCTAAATCTTAGGGCTTTCACCTAACATGAGTACGCCCAGCGTACATGAGTGTACGCCCAGCGTACTATGGCATGCCTAGTACACTCAGCGTACCCTTATGTACGCTCATCGTACTCCTTCCTGACTCAAAGTGGCAACTTTAGTCCTCAAACTTCTCATGGCCCAACTCAACCAACTTCAGGGACTTCAATTAGCAACTTATAAAAGAGGAGGGATTCGAAATATACCTTTGAAATTCGGGATGTTACATTACTCATTAAATCCACTTATGTCTACGACATGACTTGAATCCTCAATCCTAATGAGGGAGGGCAAAATCGGATACCGTTGGGCTAGAAGCCTTTTAGTATGTGGTCAATTTGTTAAGGCTAAGGAGCCAAGGATTTGTATATTTAATTAATGAAGATGCATACATAGATATATAAAAGTAGCTAAATACTAATTACGAAACTGGTCATTATGGTAATTTGCAAATATAACATTGAAGAAGTTTGTTCGTGTGTGTGTGTGCGTCTCTATGTGTGTGTGTGTATACACACTCACACACACACAAAGACACACACGCACGAACAAGCTTCTTCGATGTTATATTTGCAATCAAGTATATGTATCTCACCTGATTTTTGCTGTTTGACATTATTTTGTTATATAATTCTACACAGTTAAGGTCACTTATTGATGGAAACAGGTCACTTATTGATGGAAACATATGGTTTTTTACAGTGTTAGAGGGGATTTTGAGTTTTGATTCCACCTGATATATTTTGAATTATTTGTGTTTTTAAAGGGACCGGTTGTGACATTTATCACGGTTTGCGTTCGTTTGTCTATTTAATGTTAAAAAACGTTCTTTTATTTGGAAAACTCTTTTGCTTAGTAGAAATCAAAATGGTGTTTTAAAGCAGAGAAAAAAATTCAAAATAGGTCCATTTTTACAACAAAAATTTTCAAAATAGGTCCATTTTTGCAAAATGTCATAATAAGTTAAAAGATAAGTCACTATTACACCATGTATTAACCATTTTTATGCATAACACTCCAAATATTTTCCATTTTTTTTGTTAACTTTGATTAAAAAAACGATAATACATTTTGATTTTCAAAATCTCACAATTCTGCAACAAATCTATGATGAGCAAGAACCATTAAGTTCCCAATCGACTTTCAATTAAAGAACACTCACTCACCAATAATCCTAACACTAAGATGTTTATTTTTTCGCCTGCAGATCTTCTTGACATTTTATATCAGCATTGTACAGACCACGCGCAGACATTATTAGGCTTTACAAACTGTTATATGAACCAATTTCTTCAAACCTCTTCAGATATTTTCTAGCCCAAAACACATATATATATCTTTGTTTTTTTTAAATTTAGACTTATTCCAACTTCATCTATGACAAACAATTTGAAAAAAAAAAGTTACAACACTTAAAGAAAAAAGGTTCGACGACACGACACAATTATGATCTTTGTGACAAATTTATAAATAAATAAATAAATAAATATATATATATATATATATATATATATATATATATATATATATGAACGGCGGAATTAGTGGTTAGCAGTTAGTATCACAATCGTCAACATCAAAAATAGAACTCGAAACCTCCAATCTAAGAGACAAAACCTCTACCAAAGTGGTCATAGTCAGTTTTTAACTGATTTAATTGAAAAGGTAAAATAAAAGTTTTCATTTAAAATCAAAGTTTATTTCCATCAATATTACATGTTAAATTCTTTTATTCTAATTATAATGTTTAGGTATGACTTTGCAACCAAAATTTCTTGGTTTTTTATCAAATATATTCATTAATCCGTACCATTTTATTCATTTTTTATTTAGTAACACAAAAAAATTGATCTACATTTGTTACATATCTATGATAAAGTCATTAAATTATTCAAAAACTCTTTTAAGTTTTTTTTAAATCAGTTTAATTAGATTTTTATTTATTCTAACAGCTTGCGGATGTTAAAAAAAAAACAATCGTCTTCTTTTACTGCAGACAGTAGCGGAGCTAGATGGGGCGTTAGGGATACTACAGTACCCCCAAAAAATTGTTTTATATATATAAAAAATATTATTTGTAAACATATTTCATGTTATTGTACCCCCAACTAATATATTGACAATGTTTGTACCTCCATATCAAATTTCTGGTTCCGCCACTGACTACAGAGCTGCAAATATGGTCCGCAAACTGCAAACATTTGCCTCAGAAAAAAAACAGCACCTACCTCTATATTACAACTGTTGTATCATGTTATCGTCTTCACTGATGAGATACATTACCGGGCAAAAACAAATCTATATTTCGAATCAATGTGATACATCGGTAGTTTCAAGGCCCAGGATATAACCCTGCAATGCCAGGGTAATTACTAATTCCTATACATGAATCTGCATTATTACCAATAATATGTAAGCCAAAAAAAGAAGGATACTAATAATAAACGCCTTCTCAGCCCTACGAAAACATGGTCAACAACATGGAAGTCCACCACCCACCACCACTACCACCACCACCTGCCGCCTCATTCAAGATTGACCCACCTCCAGCACCACTGGCTCGAAGGCAGTGAACCATAATGAACCACAATCTTCCATCTTGATGAGGCCTCTGATAAAGATACTGACCTAAATATTCCACAAGAGCCTACTCATCTTAGGATGCTCAGAGTCACAGGGTCTATGTCTACTAATGGCTGCAAGCACTCTTCTGGATTTGCATAAAAGTAATCTTCTTCTTTTGGTCTTTCGGGAACAACTTTTCTTTTTTTAGGGCTCCCCATTCGTGCCATGTGTGCATCCTTCACAGCACTTGAGAATTCCTCCCAACTCAACAAACCACTCGTGTATCCGTCTATCAATTCAACCAGAAGCTTTCTATCCAATAATATCGTCTTCTTGAAACCCAAGTATCTAAAAAAAAAGATTCAAGCTTTCTTTATGGGTCTGTTTGAAATGTTATTGTAAGAAAGATTCAAGAAAGATTGAGGCTTTCTTTAAGGATCTGTTTGAAACGTTATTGTAAGAAAGATTCAAGAAAGATTGAAGCTTTCTTTATGGGTCTGTTTGGATCAAAGATTGATGCTTTCTTTAAGGGTCTGTTTGAATCGTTCTTGTAAGAAAGATTGAAGCTATCTTTAAGGGTCTGTTTGAATCATTATCGTAAGAAAGATTGAAGCTTTCTTTATGGATATGTTTGGATCAAAGATTCAAGCTTTCTTTAAGGGTCTGTTTGAATCGTTCTTGTAAGAAAGATTGAAGCTTTCTCTAAGGGTCTGTTTGAATCATTATTGTAAGAAAGATTCAAGCTTTCTTTATGGGTCTGAAAAAGATTCAAGAAATTTTTATTGTAAAAAAGAATGAAGAAAGAATGGTGAAAAGGGTACCTGCGATGGCCTTCTACAACTTTGGCCATGTTCCCATCATAAGTAGGGATAAAAATGTCACTTTCTAATGATACAAGATAGTCCAATGCTGCCATCTGTGACGAATGGTTCTGGAAAAATTGTAGGTCATCTGCTCCTAATAACGTCTCTTTTCTAACCTGTTAGACCACATAAATGATGTTTAAAAAGTATTTGAGAAAACACGGGTGGTAAATTTGTAAAAGGTAAGGACTTAATGAAGAAGAAAGCTCGTCTTTCCTGACTTTTTCTTTATTCAATCGTTCTCTATTCCTTAAACTCTTTTTGATTTACTTTTTACCAAATAATCACATAATTTGATTTTAACTAATTTTACCATTTTTGATTTTTAACTAACCAGTTTTGGAAAAGCGGCTGCAAGGCTGGCCATTCTCCTTTGACCACCATATATTTCACCAGCCGCCACATAAATCTGAATGTCACTAGCAATGTCAAGTGCCCTTAGAGTAAGGGCAGTTTCCTCAGGAGTCAAAGGGCATAACCCGTCTTTTCTTTTCAACTCAGAGTTAATAATCTTTTCTTTCCACCATGGGTATGCATATCTGCCAAAAAAGTAGTAATTAATAATGAGGACAAGGAAGGTATTCATGTCTTTTGTATACCAAACACAGTACAACCTTGTTATTAAGTCTTGTCATGTGTAACTAACAGGGCCTACGAAAGAAAGAAGGTCAAACCTCATTCTGGTCAACTCATCCACCTCATCAGGATTGCATCCTTGAGTGCATCCAGAAAATGCTAACATGTCCATTTCATATCTAAGATGTAGCACTAGAAAGGGGCCGTTTTTTCTCAAAAGTTGCACCACACGCCTACCCAAGTATTCTATCTGAGGAGTAAATCTCAAAGCATTGAAATTTACTCGACACCTTAGCTTCTGAAGTTCTAGGGGTTGACCATTATTCGCAAGCCGAGCATCTGTTCTATTCAAATGCACAACTTTGAATTTCTTAATCAAAGGAAGAATCTGCAACAAGGTAAGGACAAAATTGTAACTATGCCATACATACAAAAACTTCAAAAAGAAGCCCTAGACCTAGAGAAGTACAACTTAGATTGGACCTCTCTGTACTACACAGTACGGTCTGTATCTAATTTACATCTCACATGATACTCTGAGGATGGACAGTGTGGGCCAAGCTCAGGGATTGCTGAAAGAATAATACCTGGTTATGATAATAAGAAATATCGGACCAGCTAACGGGAGGCATGGTATGCACGTATCCCAATTCCATTCTCTTTTTAAGCCTTGGAGGAAGTTGCTTAAGTATCCGTACCTCATCTCTCAATGAAGTAATGAAATGATCGACATCAAAAATGTCCTCAAACTCACTGGAATTCAAGATTTTTGGTTAAAATCAAATTCAAATCAAGAAAGTTCTCAATTTGACATAACTCACCATACCTTGGATCAGCCCAGAATGACGTTTTATCGAGCTCGGGAACTATAAGTGTAACATTTAAAAATCTTGAAATCGCAACCATATCACAAATCTACATAATGAAGAAATTATTTGAAACAATGAGAAACTAATTATGAAATTGATCCGTTTTGGTTAAGATTCATAAAGAATACACTCACTGCAGATCGCATTTGATTGAGTCCTCCGTTGCATGAAACCATTAGGTAACCATTGTTTTGGTAAACCCCTACATTCAATACCAAATAGATTCAAACATTAAAATTGAAAAGGACACCAAGTAATTGTCAAATTCTAAGGAAAGCCAACTAATTGTCTCTTATTGATGTTAGTTCTATAAACCCTTTTAAAGAAATAATAGAAATGCCACAAATGAAGAGATGATCATCATATTTTGTCATGTAGTTATCAGAATTCAGAAAAATCCAAGAAATACCCATAAAAAGGGTTGGGATTCATAGTACAATCATGATTAAAAAGTGTCAGAATTCATGTTTACAGTCATCATGAATATCAAAACTGAAAAAAAAAAAAAAAACATGAAGAAAGAAACTCACTCTTGGGAGGAAGAACCCTAGCAGGACCACTGGGCAAAAACTTGACATCTAAAGAATGGGAATCTTGAGTGACAGAAGAAGGCCAACCTTTTAAAACCCTAGGTCCCCATGTATCCCCTAAAGCTGTCAACTGAACCAAACAAGTCCACAACAACACCATTGTTGTGGCCCTAATTATCCACAACTTCATTTTCGGAGACCTTGCATTTGCCTTCAATTTTTCTACTCTACTCTCCCCTAATGTCTTCAATCCCATTGCCCTGATCTTAACTCCAATTCCAATTCCAATACCAATCCCAAACCTCTTTCTCTTATCTCTATCTTCTACGCTGTACATATCACTCCCATTCATCAACTACCACCACCAAACCCTTAATTATATTGTCGGTACAACAAAAGGGACGTATAGGAAGGATCTGAATTGGCGAGGAATTCAAAAACGGATAATGCTTTCGAGATCCAAGAATTTGTAAATACAGGAAACGGTAATTAAACGCGATTCAACTAGAATTCAATTGCACACTTACCTACCAAAAACGAAACAACAATTTACAAGTTTTAATTATAAATCTCAGGGGAATATGTACCAAGATTTCTTTCTTACACAAAACCCTGTGATTTTGAATAACACATTTAGAAGGAAGATCATAAATCCAAAAGCACCGTTCGATCTCAAATGGGCATTAAGGAAATTCTATTCGTCAAATGATATTTAACAGCCACCGACAACGACAAATTAAGAAATTAAGAAATTTAGAATCCGATAAAAAAAATGAGGGAAATATTGAGAAAAATGGATGCTTTGTGGGCGGCAGTTTTGAAAGGGTAGAGGTAAGGAGGTGGCGAAAGTAGCCAACGACGGTGGAGAGATAGACGACGAGAAAAAGATAAGAGGAATCGCACGGGGCGGTCTTCTGTATTTGTGTGATGAGAGAGATAGAGAGAGTACTGAAATTGCAAGGGTTTTCTTTTTTCCTTTATATACCAAAAGAAAGGATCACTCGGGCATTTATGTTGTCAAATATTTAGAAACGGGTTGTCCGTATTATGGCGATTTTTTTTCCACAAGAATTTTATTTGAAAAAACCCTGAATAGCGATCTATACAGAACCGGATCCGGATCCGGATCCAGTACAAGAATTGGGATATTAGTGGGCTCGGGAATCGGATCGATATAAAGAAACCGGTATCGCTTCAGATCTGGGTAAAATAGATTTAGAACCGGAAATATCAAAGTGAGGAGGGTGGTGGGTGGAACCGGGTCTTGAATTTTAGACCCGTGATATCTAAAAAACCGAAAATTTGTTTGGTTTTAGTTTGTAAGGAATTGTTTGGTACTTTTTACTTGTAAGCGGGGGTTGAAATCGGTTCATGCAATACTCAAATATTGTATGTCAAATTCTAAGCATCATGTTCCTGCAACTTTTATTAGACCAATATCATGTTCCGAAGCATCATGTTAAACCTGTAATGATGGATAGAGATATCATATATGTATATTGTTCTTTAAATTGTCATAGATGTGGTTGTGGTTGTAGAAGGTTCACTTAAATTGCTACTTAGAATCAAACAAAAGATGTTGAACCTTTAAGTATGGATCATTGGTTTTGACTTTTGTATCTTTAATTTTAAATAATGTATGTGGCTTTTGATTTTGAAGTGCATGGAAAAGTTAAGAAGAAAACCCAATATCAAGCTTTTTAAATAATATGGTGTGGTCACTAAGGGGTTGTTTGATAATGAGTTGACTAGTCCGATCAGCAAATTGGTCCGGTTAGGCCATTTGGTAGAGCCCCAAATTGGTTGCCTCGGTTAGTTATTAGCAATAGCTAACCAATCTCCTGATTCGGTATATGCAAAAAAAACATAGTTGACTAGGAAAGAAACCCAATTGCCCTTATTTGCCCTTCGTTCTTCCTTTCTGGTCCATTAACCTCTCCTCTGTAGCTCTCCTCAAACCTGTCACTCTCTCGAACTACTCTCTCAACTTCTCTTCAAATCGATGATTGAAGGGTGGATTTAATCGATTCCATTAAGTGGATTTCAATCGATTCCATAGTGTGGATGTTAATCGATTTCATAATCTTCTTTTGTTTGGTTCCTCATACGATCTTTCCCTCTCACTCAAGCCCTGCGATTTGAATAACACGATTCTTTGTTGCACTGCATCTAGGTTCGTATAATCTCTTTTCTCTCTCCGCCTCGGTTAATTTTGCAATCGCACTTCGGTGTTAGTTTCATCGGTCTCTGGACCCTCACTTTTCTCCCCATAAAATCCTTCGAATCTTCTTTGTTTCAGTTTTTGTTCTTTTTGGTTTGATTTTTGGTTTTGGCGGTAAACTCGAGGTATCCTTAATATTTGGTTGTTTGATTCTTATAGTGAACATAAAACAAGAGTTCTATAAGCAAATATTTGACTATTATGTTCCTGATTTTTACAGATTTCTGATTAGCTGTGAATAGTTGTTGAGATTTTCGATTTTCTTTGAATAGAGGGATATCTACAATGTGGATTGTTGTTATAATTTGGTGTTTGGCACCTTGTAGTACTTTGAATCTTTACTCCAAAGGGAAATGTTAGCTGATATAAAAGATTATGTGAAGCATAATACGAAATTGAAAAATATGCGAACCAAGCTAGATTAAGGCCTCAATGAGAAGAAGTTTGTAGATGATGTAATTGTTTTTTTCTCATTCCTTACGTTTTTGGTTTTTTGCTTTCCTACACAATGAAGAACTTTCCATTTTGTATAATTGAATCTAATAAGGTAAGCTATCATTTTCTAGATGATAAATTTAAGAGGGTGTATCAACACTTCAAGTTAAAGTTGTTGCAGAAGAAATAAGTTGCATTATTTGTGTAACATCCTAAAAATTAAGACTAAAAATTTCGATTTTTAAATTAATTAAAACCATTATCCAAACAACATCATAGAAACCATAGTGTATCAATAACATCCAAGTACATCATAGTGATACAAATATGCGGAACGACATGGTGTGTGCACTACAATCATCCAGGACTCTCCCCTTCGAACCAGAAGTACCTGAAACATAAAGTGAAAACCGTAAGCACAAAGCTTAATGAGTTCCCCAAAATACCACATACCGTACATATAAAACATATAATGGGCCCCGCTCGTCATCGAGCCCAGCCCAACATCCCCCCCCCCCCCCGCCCCCCGACATCGATCCCCACTTCGTAAACAGATCTGGCATCGGGCCCCGCCCGGTATACATGTAAACATATAAACGTATAATCATACAAACACATGCAATAATCACAAATATAATAACATACAGAATACTCATCGGGCCCCACCCGATAAACATATAAACACAAAACACATGCAAGAGTCACCCAGACAACTAGCATCCTAACATATCAAACATGGATCGGCATTGGTTCCTTTGACCCGCTAAACACAGTGAGGAAACTCACCTCTAGCTATTAAATCTCCTAAATGAATCTCGGTTTATTGGTCTGGAAAATCCCTATGTTAACATCATTAAATAATATCCAATTAATAATTGGATCTTGACCCATAATCAACAATCTAAGCTACTTGTCCAATATCCAGGGTAAAAGACCATTTTACCCTTTTTCTTACTTGGCCCAAAACCAAGGCCCAACCCTTTCTCTCCAAAAAGCCCAAATTCCTAAATGGCATCACAAGGCTAAATAAGGCTCAACTTCCAAATTGGGCCCAAAAATCATCACGGACCTTATCCCAAGAAATTTCGTAGTTTATCCATGACCCAAAGTCACAAGTCCAATGGCCCATCAAGGCCCAAATCCCTAAAAACCCAAGATAAGGCCCAAAAAGTCAAACCAAAAGTCTACCTGCTGAGTACGCGGGGCATACTCAGCTCATATGCTTAGCGTACTCCTTCAGGGGTCAGTACGTGCAGCGTACCAGCTAGATACGCCCATTGTACTCCCCAGCTTACCAACCCAACCCATTAAACAGTTAAATGGTTAAGCCAACATGCTAAACTATCATATATGGTTCTAAGTGGTGACTTAATACGTAAAGTTGACAACTTTACATCCTTGCATGACTTAATAGGGCCCAACACTCAAAAATAAGCTTAATAAGATTCTTAATACTTGCATGGACCAATACCTTACATAAAGTTTGCATTTTTATGGACAATGGACCTCAAATAAGCAAATATATAACATCCATACCTTCTGGAGTAGACCATAACTTCATATATGACTTAAGAGACCCAAAAAAATGCCTAAATAACACAACAATGGATCTACCGCAAAGGACCATCAAGATGAGAACTTTTTACCTCAAAAAGCTTGCTAAGGTGAAGATAACTTTAGATCTACAGGCTCAAGCTACTCCCAAGCAACCTCCAAGTGTTCCTTTTCTTCTTCTTCACCACAAAACACCAACAAACTCACTAACAAGCTCAAATCTCACCAAATACACTTAGGGTTTCATATATTAGGGCATAAGGTGATGGAGGTTGGTCAATAAAGTGTCAAAATGTGGTTTAAGATGTTTAAATAGGGTGCAAACCCTAAAAATTAGGGTTTGCCCTTGCACCACGTACGCCATGCATACTCCATGTATGCATCATGTACATGGGTGAATCTTTCGTCCGGAAAAAGAGCTAGTACACTAAGCGTACTCATAGAGTACCCCCCACGTACTAGCTAGGGACCAAAATGATAAGGATTTTGCATTAAAGGGCTAAAAGGAAACTTACCAAATTACGAATGTTACAATTCTCCCCCACTTGAATCAGCCTTCGTCCTTAAAGTCCACTGCCCCCAAACAAATCTGGGTAGTGCTCCCTCATTTCGTCCTTCGGCTCCCACGTCCATTATGATCCCTTGTGATGCTGCCACTAAACTTTCATCAACTCAAACAACCTTGTTCCTCAAGATTTTCATCTTCCTGTCAAGAATCGCCACCGGTCTCTCGATATAATTCAGACGATCATCCACCTGAATATACTCCAATGGAACCACCTTGGAATCGTCCACTAAACATTCCTCAACTAAGAGACATAAAACGTGTTATGGATCTGATTAAGCTCCTCGAGAATATCTAAGAGATAAGCAACCCGGCCTACCCAGGCCAAAACCCTAAAAGGACCGATATACTTGGGGCCCAATTTGCCGCTCTTCCAGAATCGGATGACACATTTCCAAGGTGATACCTTCAGGAGAACCATATACCCAGCCTAGAACTCAAGATCTGATCGACACTTGTCGGCATAGCTCTTATACCGACTCTGAGTTGTCTGGAGTCTACTCCGAACCTACTGAATCAACTCGGTAGTCTTGAGTACTACTTCGATACTCCTCATGACTCGTTGACCGATATCACCCCAATATATCGGGGTCCTACATTTCCTCCCATAAAGCATATCAAAAGGAGGTCGATCAATGCTGGTGTGATAACTGTTGTAATACGAAAACTTCGCCAAAGGGGGATACATCTCCCAGCTCCCACCGAAATCCAAAACACACGCCCGAATCATATCCTCGAAGGTCTAAACAGTCTGCTCGCTCTGATCGTCTGTTTGCGGGTGGAAATCCGTACTGAAATGCAAACGAGTACCCAGCTTTTCGTGGAACCTCTTCCAAAATATGGAAGTAAACCAAATGTCCCTATCTGAAACCACAAAAACCGACACCTCATGATGTGCCACGACCTCCCTGATGTAAACCTCAACCAACTTCTCCGTAGAGATACTCTCCTGAATTAGAATAAAATGTGAGCTCTTGGTCAATCAGTCTATGATGACCCAAATCAAATCCACTTCGGGCACAATTTGAGGCAACTTCGTAATGAAATCTGTGGTAATCTCCTCCCATTTCCAAATGGGGATATCTAATGGTTGCATCTTGATGTGAGGCTGCTGATGCTCGGCCTTGACTTTCCTGCAAGTCAAGCACATCTCCACGTACCAAGCTACATCTCATTTCATGCATGGTCACCAATAATCAGGACGAATATCTCTATACATCTTCGTCGCCCCGGGATGAATGGAGAATCTCGATTTGTGTGCCTCCTCCATGAGAACCTGATGCACACCACCCTAATACTGAACCCACGCTCTCCGATGAAGAGTCAGTAACCCTTGGTTATCATAATCAAAGGAAGCCCCTGACCCACTATGCACTCACTCTTCTGGTGCTCTTCCTTTATAGCCTTAACCTGCCCTCTCGAATCCGCTCCAAAAGTGGAGTAATCACGGTCATCCTCAAACAAATATCCCTGATCGGAGCCACGATCGCCTTGTGGCTAGGAGCATCGGCCACCACATTGGCCTTCCCTGGATGGTAAAGGATCTCACAATCATAATCCTTCACAGCATCCAACCACTGGCGTTGCCTCATGTTCAGATTCGGTTGATCCATTAGATACCTCAAGCTCTTATGATCCGTGTAAATAGTACATCAGACCCCATAGAGGTAATGTCGTCAAATCTTGAGGGAGAAAACCACAACCCCCAACTCTAAATTATGCGTCGGATAATTCGCCTCATGAGGCTTCAGTTTCCTCGAAGCATAAGTGATCATGCGACCCCTCTGTATCAGAACTGCACCCAAACATGTGATCGACGCATCACAATAAACCACAAAATCCTCGACACCCTATGGCAGGGTCAAAATCAGTGCCTCGCATAATCTCTGACTCAGGGTCTCAAAATGCAACACTTGAATCTTGATATGTTTCAATATTTCCCCTTATGTATTTAAGAAGTTGCATTTTGGTCCTTCTATTGTACGCGGGGCGTACCACATGATACACTTGGCATACAAGCTATGAAGCGAGTATGTGAGGCGTACCCAGGGCCGGTCCATTGATTTTTGATACCTGGGGCGAGATAATAATTTTATGCCCTTATATACATGTACAATGCGATAGACAAAAATGTATATATAAAAAATTATAAAAATATCAAACAAATAATACAAATAAAAACATACAAAATCACCTAAAACGCTGTCTTTGTATTCTTTGATATAAAAACATCTCTTATTTTACAGTAATCAATATTTTATAAAAAAAAAAACAATTTTGATACTTAAACTTACTAATCCATATTATACTTCAAAGTTACAACTTCAAGAGCTTCAAAAACCTTTTACATGATTAGCCTTTTCTTGTTGTCTTTTTTCCATTTTGTATTTTCAGCACCTGATCAGGGAAACATATTTAAAAGTCAAGAAATATAGATATTAAAGCTAAGCAAAAAAATATACAACCCAACCAAAGTTATGTTTTTGTTTTCTCTTTCAATATGTCAAATGATGTCGTAAATCAATCTTAGAATCTGAAATAAGAATTCATTTCTAAAAATTTACAATCTAATAGCAACAATGAAGTAATTATATACATTTTGATGTTCTAGAAAAATCAAACTCGCCCAAGTTATATGGTGTGCCTCCTGAAACAAACAACAAAAAAATAAACATAAACTAGTCATTGGAATGAGAAAAATGATATCAGAAATACAAAAAGTAAGAATCCAAATATCAAACTCAATCGATCCAGAAATCGAAAACCTCATAAATCTTCAAATTTTTGGTGTTTCTTTCAGAAAAGAAAATAGAACTCAGAATACAGTGAACCTAATCAGAAATTGGAATGAAAAAAGGGAATCAGAACACGGGAAAAAAGAATTTAGTAATCGAACTAACCCAATACAGAAATCGAATACCTCAAAAATAGTTTTCGGTGTTTGATTTAGAAACTTCAGGATAGACCTTTGAAACTTTAAAAGTTCACTTTATGCGAAAATAATGAGATTTATAAGTTCACTTTAAGAGAAAACAATGAGATTTAAGGAGAATAGATGCTTAGGAGGACCAATTCAATCATAAATTCACAATCAGAATCTCAGTTAGAAAGAAATTAAGGGGATCGTAAGTTTATTAAAAGTTAAGATCAACGATTCATAAAGAAGTTAGGAGGATCGATTCAATCATAATGTAACAACGCAAATTCTCAAACAAATTTTTCATTTTTAAAAGATAATTATTTCCATTCAAAACAAGGCATAAATAGTTTAAGTATTCTGTCAAATACAAATATTCAAAATCCCAAGATCATAAAAGCATTCTTCAGTGTGTATCGATCACGCCGGCGTCTTCCCACGGTCCTCGCTAGTATCTGAAACACATACATAACAATTGTAAGCATAAATGCTTAGTGAGTTCCCCAATATACAACTTACGCACATACGCCTTTCCAGGCCCTGACCTCCCAGTCATCAACACCACGCCTTCCGGCCCATAACATATTCGCCTTCCGGCCCATAACATATTGCCTTCCGGCCCACATAACATACATAGCACATATAACAAATATCTTACCACATATAGCATACATATCACATATCGTATCTGACCTTCCGGTCACACAGTCAAACCCTTCCGGGTACAGTATGGTGAGAAGACTCACCTCGTGAATGCTGAAAGCTAGCAAATCCTGAAATCACTCGTGCACAATCCGACGAGCTACAACCTCCCTATAACATCACATATCTCATTAACACATATATCTTCTAAGTGTGACTATCCCTAAGAATTCAGACTTAGGTCAACTCTGGTCAACGGTCAACGGTCAACTCGACCGGACTCGGCGAGTACCATGGCGACTCGGCGAGTCTAGACGTCCTCCAACTCTCTGGGATTCCCTATCTACTCGTCGAGTATCCTCCTTGACCCGACGAGTTACTCCTGGAAGAATCGCGGGGCCACCCCGACTCAACTCGCCGAGTCTGAAGAACAACTCGACGAGTCCCAGTAAATCTTCAAGCTACTCGCCGAGTCTGCTCATCGAACTCGGCGAGTCCATGCCATGCAACCGCTCAAACTGCATCCTAAGGTCAGAACTGCTTCGACCATTCCTAGGTCTGGCCTTCCTAGGATGATCTACCACGTGAAGTCCTCATTTCAGTGCTCATGATACACCATGTGATTCATAATTTACATTTTGACCTAAGGCATAAGGATTCCAATCCAAAACCTTCATCAATTCCCGAAATGCATAGACATGGGACATTCTGGACCTCCAAGGGTCTCAATACAGGTTTACACTCGTTTAGGGAACTAGGGTAACAGTCAATCTAATCACACAAGGGTTCCATAAACCCTAAATCCATAAATACATCAATATAGCAGAGCATACACGAATTCTTACCTGGATGATGTATTCTCTGTGTCCCCAATCCTCAGAATGTGACCCCCTTGCTGCTCCTTTAGCCAATCTCTTCTCTTCCTTGCACAATCACTCTTCTATAATCAATAATGGCCTATGATCCTTGCTCCAGATGCACCCAATCGATTTAGGGTTCTTCTCAGAAGGCTAAAATGAATAATGACGGCCAATAAGTCTACTTTATACGTCCCAAACCTGAACGGTTAGGGTTTTCGCTAAACAGCGTCGACTCGCCGAGTCCATATCTGGACTCGTCGAGTCCAGTCGCGATCCCGCGACCAAGTCTGCGATCCTACTCGGCGAGTCTAGGCTCCAACTCGCCGAGTCCCCTCTTAATTCACCCCAAAACCTAATTTAATAATACCTGAGATTTCGGGCTGTTACAACTCTCCCCCACTAGGATTAGACTTCGCCCTCGAAGTCTCACTCTGCAAATAGTTCCGGATGCTGCTCCCGCATCTCACGTTCCGGCTCCCAAGTCATTTCCGATCCCTTACGGTGTTGCCACTGAACCAACACTAGAGGTACCTCCTTGTTCCTCAGAACCTTGATCTTCCGATCCCTGATGGCCACTGGTCTCTCAGCATAATTCAGGCTCGCATCCACCTGGATATCCTCCAATGGAACCACTGCCGACTCATCGGCTATGCATTTCCTCAATTGCGACACATGAAACGTGTCGTGGATCTATCCCAACTCCGCTGGCAACTCCAACCGATAGGCTACCCGACCTATCCTTGCAATCACACGAAATGGCCCAATATACCGGGGCCCCAACTTGCCCCTCTTCCTGAATCGAATCACTCCTTTCCAAGGAGAGACCTTCAGGAGAACGAAGTCGCCGACTTGAAACTCAAGCTCGGATCGGCGCCTGTCTGCATAACTCTTCTGTCGTCTCTGGGCGGTCAATAACCTCTGTCTAACTTGCTGAATCTGCTCTGTCGTCTGAAGCACGATCTCTGTGCTACCCATCACTCTCTGTCCCACCTCTCCCCAGCAAATGGGGGTCCGACACCTCCTACCATACAACAGCTCAAAAGGTGGCATACCAATGCTCGAATGATGGCTGTTGTTGTAGGAAACTCTGCTAAGGGTAAATACGCATCCCAGCTACCCCTGAAGTCTAATACACATGCTCGAAGCATGTCCTCCAGCGTCTGAATCGTCCGCTCGCTCTGACCGTCTGTCTGGGGATGGTATGCGGTACTAAAATGCAATTTAGTACCCAGCTCCTCATGAAATTTCTTCCAGAACCTGGAAGTGAAACACACATCACGGTCTGAAACAATCGAAATCGGTACCCCATGCCGAGATACCACCTCTCTCACATATATCTCCGCCAACTTCTCCGCTGAAGAACTCTCACTGATGGCAAGGAAGTGTGCACTCTTCGTCAACCTATCCACAATCACCCAAATTGCATCAACTCCCCTGGCAGTCCTCGGCAATTTGGTGATGAAATCCATAGTGATCTGTTCCCACTTCCATTCGGGGATCTCCAATGGCTGTAACTTGCCATGCGGTCTCTGGTGCTCGGCCTTAACCCTACGACAGGTCAAGCACCTCTCAACGAACCATGCGACGTCCCTCTTCATACAGGGCCACCAATACTCTTTCCTCAAGTCCAAATACATCTTCGTAGCACCGGGATGGATCGAGAATTTCGATCTATGAGCCTCTTCCATCAAAGTAATGCGTGTACCGCCCACGAACGGTACCCAAATCCGGCCCTGAAACGTCATAAGCCCTCGACCATCCTGAACGAACTCTGAAATTAACCCCACAACCCGCTCTTTCTTCCGCATTTCTGGTCGCACCGCTTCGGCCTGTGCCCCACGAATAGCATCCAATACAGGAGTCATCACAGTCAGTCTCAAGCATACATCTCGCAATGGAGTGCTCTCCGCTTTGCGGCTCAACGCGTCGGCTACCACATTAGCCTTACCTGGGTGGTACAGGATCTCACAATCATAATCCTTGACCACATCCAGCCACCTCCTCTGACGCATATTTAGGTTGGGCTGATCCATTAAATACTTCAAGCTCTTATGATCCGTATAGATCGTACATCGAACCCCATACAGGTAGTGACGCCAAATCTTGAGAGCGAACACTACTGCTCCCAACTCTAAATCATGCGTGGGGTATCTCGCCTCATGAGGCTTCAGCTGCCTTGACGCATATGCTATCACATGACCCCTCTGCATCAACACTGCACCCAGTCCCGAAATCGATGCGTCACAATATACTACAAAATCTTCCATCCCTTCCGGGAGAGCTAATACCGGGGCTTCGCACAACCTTTGGCGAAGTGTCTCAAAGGAGGTCTGCTGCTCGGGCCCCCATGAGAATGCAACACCATTCCGAGTCAATCTGGTGAGTGGCACTACGATCTTGGAGAAATCCTTGATGAATCTCTGATAATACCCTGCCAACCCAAGGAAGCTCCTGATCTCAGAAGGTGACTTCGGCACCTCCCAACTCATCACCACCTCAACCTTGGCCAGATCGACCAATATCCCTTTCTGATTGACAACATGTCCTAGAAATTGGACCTCCCGCAGCCAGAAGTCACATTTGGAGAACTTTGCATAAAGCTTCTCCGACCTCAATACCTCGAGGACCTCCCTCAAATGCTCCTCATGCTGCTCTCTAGATCTAGAATACACCAGAATGTCGTCGATAAATACAATCACTGACCGATCCAACATCGGTCTGCATACCCTATTCATGAGATCCATGAACACAGCCGGGGCATTGGTGAGCCCGAAAGGCATCACCACAAACTCATAATGCCCATATCGCGTCCTAAACGCTGTCTTCTGGACATCCCCATCCCGTACTCTCACCTGATGGTACCCTGACCTCAGATCGATCTTGGAAAACCAAGACGCTCCCTGCAACTGATCGAATAAATCATCGATCCTCGGTAACGGGTAACGGTTCTTGACCGTCAACTTGTTCAACTCCCGGTAATCAATACACATCCGGTGTGAACCATCCTTCTTCTTGACGAACAGAATAGGTGCTCCCCACGGCGAGCTGCTCGGCCGAATGAATCCCTTCCCCAGCAACTCCTGGAGCTGTGAGGACAACTCTTGCATCTCTGGAGGTGCAAGACGATAAGGCACCTTAGCAATAGGCGCGGCCCCCGGAACCAGGTCAATACCAAACTCCACTTGCCTCACAGGAGGTACTCCCGGCAACTCCTCGGGGAAAACATCTGAAAACTCGCGCACCACAGGAACCTCCTCAACTGATTTCGGTCTCTCAGAAACCTCCCGCGTATCCATCACATACGCCACAAAACCCTTACAGCCCTGCTGTAGACACTGCCTCGCCCTAGCGGCCGAACAAAAAGCTGATCCCGAACGGGTACCCTCGTCGTACACCAAAAGAACTCCCCCACTATGGTCTCGTATAGTCACCAACTGACGCTCACAGTCGATGACAGCGCCGAATCGGCTCAACCAGTCCATGCCCACGATGACACAGACGTCACCCATCGCAATAGGAATCAGGTCAATCGGAAACCCAACCCCGAAAATCTCTAGCACACATCCCCGAAGAACCTCCGTGGCATAAATCGATTTCTCGTTAGCTATAGAAACTCTCAAAGGTCGACTCAAAGACTCACGATTAACGCTGATATGCTGACTAAAGGCTAAAGATACAAAGGACCTACTCGCACCCGAGTCAAATAACACTAAGGCAGGCACAGAGTTCACAAGGAAAGTACCTACGCATATAATAACATAAGCATAACATCTCGACATTAAAAATAAATACATGAATTACAACATACCTGCCACAACATCGGGCGCAGCGCGGACCTCCTCCGCAGTCAGCTGAAAGGCTCTCCCACAAGCCCTCGGGGCCTCGACCTTCACCGGTCGAGTCTCAGTAGTCCTGGCAGTAGGTGCAGATCCCTGACGAAGCTGAGGACACTCGGCCTTCCGATGGCCGGTCTGGTTGCAATGAAAGCAAACCATAAACCCCTTGGGGCACTCCCTAGCAATGTGCCCCTCCTTGCCGCACTTATAGCAAGCACCGGCTCGACACGCCCCATCGTGACCCTTGCTGCACTTTCCGCAAGTGCGGCTCTTCGAACCTCCCGTCCTCGAATCGGCGGACTTGATCCGCTTGGCTGCCGGCTGAGACTGAGCCGGCCGCCGGTCTGCCTGCTGAGACTTAGCCTCCTCCCTGGCCTGAGTCTCCAACTCGATCTCACGCTTCCTGGCATTCGCCTGAAGCTCAGTAAAAGTATGGTAAGTGGAGTTTGACACAAACTCCCGGATCTCCCTCCTCAGAACACCCAAGTACCGGCTCATCCGAGCCTGCTCTGTGGCCACCAGCTCGGGGCAAAACATCGCCCTCTCATGAAACTTCCGCGTGATCGCCGCCACCGAGTCAGTACCCTGCTTGAGGGTTAAGAACTCCTGAACCAATCGTTCCCGCTCCACCGGGGGAACGTACTCATCCCTGAACATGGCAGTGAACCCCTCCCATGTCACTGCCGTAGTTTCTGCCAAAGTGAAGTTCGCCGTCATGAACTTCCACCAGTCCTTCGCTCCCAGACGGAGCTGGTTCAAAGCGAACCGTACCCTCAGGTGCTCCGGGCACGAACAAGTGTAGAAGCACCCCTCTATATCTGCGATCCACCTCATCGCAGCAATCGGATCCTGCGTCCCATCGAACTCTGGTGGCTTCGTGTTGCTGAACTCTCGGAACAGCAATGAGTCACCCCCCTGTGGCCTAGCAGCGGCCACGGCTACGGTAGCTGCAGCGGTTGCAGCCTCAGTCAATGCGGCGTACCGCTCATCGAACGTCTCCATCAGGGTGGTCTTAATAGACCCAAACATCTCCGGGATCTCAGCCCGGATCGCCGCCGCTACTTCCTCGTGAATCATCTGACGAATCTCCTCGTCACTCACACCGCTCGAACTCGCTCCGTGGCGTGGTCTAACCATGATGTCTCTGAAATACAACATAAAACTATCAGAGACTCCAGCGAGTGTAATCGCACTCGATAACGCAACCCTACTCAGTCTCCGATATCCAGGGATTCTTACTTGGGCCTCCCACTGACCCGGTGTCCTCGGTAGTACGGGCCCAATACTACCGACCACACCGCATCAGCGTTCATCCCAAGTCTTCCTCCCCAAACTCCGGTTAGTGAGTACTCTACTTCTGATATGCACTATCTACCCGCATACTAGCAAAGCATCTCATATAGGCAAACTTCCCTAGACTAAGTCATCACAAATCAGGCCACTCTAGTCCTATCATGAATACCTAGTCTTCTAGCATGCATAACAATTCATATCATATAATATTGTAAGGTATTTTGGGGATCTTTACCGTTCGGGCGCTGACTGATCGTACACACTGCTTCTTTCTTGCTTACCACAAAACCATTTACAAAAGTTTATGCCTTTATTTAAAAAGTTTCCTCAAATCCTCGGTTTGAGTTCAGTTACCCCCGAAGGTGCACCCGAATCCCTCAAACCAAGGCTCTGATACCAATTGTAACAACACAAATTCTCAAACAAATTTTTCATTTTTAAAAGATAATTATTTCCATTCAAAACAAGGCATAAATAGTTTAAGTATTCTGTCAAATACAAATATTCAAAATCCCAAGATCATAAAAGCATTCTTCAGTGTGTATCGATCACGCCGGCGCCTTCCCACGGTCCTCGCTAGTACCTAAAACACATACATAACAACTGTAAGCATAAATGCTTAGTGAGTTCCCCAATATACAACTTACGCACATACGCCTTTCCAGGCCCTGACCTCCCGGTCATCAACACCACGCCTTCCGGCCCATAACATATTCGCCTTCCGGCCCATAACATATTGCCTTCCGGCCCACATAACATACATAGCACATATAACAAATATCTTACCACATATAGCATACATATCACATATCGTATCTGACCTTCCGGTCACCCAGTCAAACCCTTCCGGGTACAGTATGGTGAGAAGACTCACCTCGTAAATGCTGAAAGCTAGCAAATCCTGAAATCACTCGTGCACAATCCGACGAGCTACAACCTCCCTATAACATCACATATCTCATTAACACATATATCTTCTAAGTGTGACTATCCCTAAGAAGTCAGACTTAGGTCAACTCTGGTCAACGGTCAACGGTCAACTCGACCGGACTCGGCGAGTACCATGGCGACTCGGCGAGTCTAGACGTCCTCCAACTCTCTGGGATTCCCTATCTACTCGTCGAGTATCCTCCTTGACCCGACGAGTTACTCCTGGAAGAATCGCGGGGCCACCCCGACTCAACTCGCCGAGTCTGAAGAACAACTCGACGAGTCCCAGTAAATCTTCAAGCTACTCGCCGAGTCTGCTCATCGAACTCGGCGAGTCCATGCCATGCAACCGCTCAAACTGCATCCTAAGGTCAGAACTGCTTCGACCATTCCTAGGTCTGGCCTTCCTAGGATGATCTACCACGTGAAGTCCTCATTTCAGTGCTCATGATACACCATGTGATTCATAATTTACATTTTGACCTAAGGCATAAGGATTCCAATCCAAAACCTTCATCAATTCCCGAAATGCATAGACATGGGACATTCTGGACCTCCAAGGGTCTCAATACAGGTTTACACTCGTTTAGGGAACTAGGGTAACAGTCAATCTAATCACACAAGGGTTCCATAAACCCTAAATCCATAAATACATCAATATAGCAGAGCATACACGAATTCTTACCTGGATGATGTATTCTCTGTGTCCCCAATCCTCAGAATGTGACCCCCTTGCTGCTCCTTTAGCCAATCTCTTCTCTTCCTTGCACAATCACTCTTCTATAATCAATAATGGCCTATGATCCTTGCTCCAGATGCACCCAATCGATTTAGGGTTCTTCTCAGAAGGCTAAAATGAATAATGACGGCCAATAAGTCTCCTTTATACGTCCCAAACCTGAACGGTTAGGGTTTTCGCTAAACAGCGTCGACTCGCCGAGTCCATATCTGGACTCGTCGAGTCCAGTCGCGATCCCGCGACCAAGTCTGCGATCCTACTCAGCGAGTCTAGGCTCCAACTCGCCGAGTCCCCTCTTAATTCACCCCAAAACCTAATTTAATAATACCTGAGATTTCGGGCTGTTACACATAACCTCGGATGCCTCGTCTTCTCATCTTCAGTTATTAGGTGAGCCGATGTTGCTTCAGAGAACGAGGAGTCGAAAGTGTGCATCATGCGTGCCAATTTCCAAAATCGATATTCAACTGCCGCCAAATGCTGCTTAGGTGTGGCCGTGTGGGAGATTTTGCTGCCCTTTTTCATTTGGACAGGACATTTATGTTTTAGTTGTTGGATTAAAATCTTTGGCCCATATAAATGAACATAACAACCATATCAAATCTGATGCCCCATCAAATTTTGTTGCCCTGGGCCTTGGCCCAGCTCTCCCTGGGCTTGGGCCGGCTCTGGGCGTACCACATGGTATGCTTAGCATACTCATGCGAGACCATGATGAGATTTCGGACACGTACGCGGGGCGTACATCCATGTACGTGGGGCATACATGTGATTTAACGAAAACTCTAATTTCGGGGTTGGACACTATATAAACACACTTATGTCTCATGAAACCCTCATTTCTCAGCCTTCTTTGACCTCATAGCCTCATATTCGAAACCCTAAACCTCTCTTTTGTGTTTTGAGCTCATTGTATCCATTTTGGTGTGTTTTGGTCCATAATCAAGAAATAGAAGCGTGGAGCAAAATTGTTGATCGAGGAAGAGCTTGTGGATCCTGATTCTCTACTTCATTTCCAGCTTGTTTGAGGTAAATTGCTATGACCATGCTCATTAGAAGTTTAGATCTAGTTTATATGAGTTTTGGACCCTTTTTGGTCCCATGAATGAGATCTAGTGGTTTGATACCACTCCAGGAGCAATGAGTTGCCACTTGATGTTTCTAAGGTTCAAGGTCCATAAAGTTGGCACCTTTAGGGTTTAGAATCACCTATGCATGAGATTATATCCATTTAATGAAATTAAAGTGTTATATCTTGAAGTTGGGTTCTTTTGGGGCATCCAAAGTCACCAAGTCAATGACTTTATGGTTCTAGACACTTATCAGGATTCAGATCTGTGGTTTGGACTTTTGGACTTAAGCATTAAGTGCTTAAGGAGGATTATGGCTTAATGGGTGAGTATGCTAGATGTACAAGTCTGTACGCACGACGTACACGCCATATAGCGTGTATCCTTAGACCTATATTATAGTATGGCTTCATGAATAAGGTCAAGTCATGGTTTGATTGACATATATATAAGGGTGTATTTTAAATCATTTTAGTAGTACAAGGTTTAGATTCAATTAACTTAATTAACTTTTAATTAATTAATATTTAAACCAATTTTAGATTTAATGTTTATCCTTTAATTAAACATTTAATTAACTTATTAAATATTTTAAGGATTAAACAATTATCTTAATTAATCTTATAATTAGATAATATTATTTCCTTTTATACTTCCTTAATTTTCGAATTAAGGTTTTATAATTATCTAGTCTAAAGGTTCAGATTTCAATCAAATAAAATAACAAATAAGATCTAATAATTATCCTACAATTTGAAAAAGGCAAGTAAATCCTGAAACCCTACTACAGTCGAAACTGCATTGCGACAACAAGTCAGTTGTCGTGTAGCCTGCGATTGACAAGTTTTTCTCGGTTTCTTCAAGTATCGATTTCCAGTTTCATATATGCACAAATAACAGAAACTCATAGGTTCTGATACCACTGATGGGTTTTCTAGGTTACAATTAAAATATTTGCATAATGGAATTTACATAAACATTTATGGGTACATGCAACCTAAAACACTATGACTTTTTCTCAAGTTATAGCAACATACTTATGAAACAAACTTCTAACCTATGTACACCGAAAATTACAAAGTTAGAACATATACCTTTTGCAAGAATCAGATAATTCAAACAACCATTTTGATATCTTCCTTGGAAAGAAAGCATCAATAATGTGGATGCATCTAATGGTTCACACCAAAACCCTAGAGAATCCTAGGATCGAAAATATGGAGAGAGGAAGGAGAAGAAAACTAATTTATCTCTCTTGGGTGTGTAGGGATCGATTTCTATTAAGGTTGTAATCTCTATTTATAATCGCTAGAAACACTTATTTGAATATTAAAATAATAATATTTTAACCTAATTCGAATATGTTTCCTTATCAATTATTAGAGGCTTCCAGAATATATCTGGAACCTCCTCAAAACCGTCCATGCATAAGGAGGTTATAGAATTGTTTTTCTTGCTCAACTATTGAACAATCGCAATTCAACCATTACACCCTTAATTAATTCTAATTAATCCAAAATCAATTTCTAATTAATTCTGATTAATTCTTAATTAACTGTTAACTATTTCTTATTAATATAATAATCATATAATATATCAAAAACCATTTTTCTCTCTCTTAATATCAATCATAACTATTTTCTGGTAATGAGGGCAACCCAAAAGGGACTTTATTTTATTCACTAAGATTATACCAATTTAGTTAAGACCTTAGACGCCTTTATCCAATAGTGAAAGGGCAGTGAAACAGAGGATTCTTTTAGATAAGCTGGTGGGTGGTGTCAGTGGTTTCCGGTGGTTCGTCGGTGGTCCAGATCGATGGAATAGATCGACAACATATGAACATTTACAGAGGTTTCCGATGGCTGCAGTTTGGCGACCTTTTATGTTTTTCGGTGGTCCAACTACGTGTAATGATATAAGGTGTTCTTGATTTTGGATAGAGAATAGATAGAGAAGAGATATGATGAAATGACATATATCATATTTTAGGAGTGGGTATGGTGGGGGATTAAGGGTGAATGAATGTTTCAGTCTATTTAAATTCATTTTATTTTTTTAATAAACAATAAATAAATATATAATAACAGTTTAATTAAAAAAATAACTGCAACCAAAATAGTAATATTTTTTTATGTATGGCAGGGACTAGAGATGTAATAAAAACATAAAGTATGGACCATCCGATTTAAAAAAGAAGTTAGGGACTGTTCAAATTAAAAAGAAAAAAGAAAAAAAAAAGAAGTTAGAGACCAAACACACAAGTTACTCCAGACCACAAGGAGCGTTCGTGTAATTTAATCTAGTTCTTAATATAAACCATGCATGTATCATGTATGTGTATGTTTGTATGTTTATATGCTTACGTACACGCATGCAAACACATGTAGACCTGAAGGTGTACTTTTTCGAATATGCTTGATTTGAGAGCACATATATACTTCTTGCGTTTTTTCTTGAATTCTTATTTGATTGATAAATATCAGCCATTCAATATTGCTTCACTCTACGAATATTCACACTCAAACCACATGGCACATGGACTCCTTCGTTAGTTCAATTTTTGCAAAATTGTCTTTTATAGTCTATCTCTTCTTTTCTTGTTTCTAATCTGGTGATTCCTCATTCATTTTACATGGGTTATCACTTCATGATCCATATTAATGTTTGCTTAGTTTTGAGTTAACTATGGATTTAAGGATACGAACAAACCGACTAATTGTCCGTTTAGAAAGTCTACGAATGTGTATCACATCATTTTAGACACGATGATAAATGCATATCAATATATTTCAATGTTGTATACACAACTTGCATTTTAAGTTACTGCTATCTTCAATTTTGAACTTATTTTTATTCTTGTTAAGTACACAAAGTTATATGCTTATAACCCTTGTCAAGTCAAATCAATATAATAATTTTATAGAATCCCAAGACGAATCGTATAGACTATAGATTGTTAAATGGGTTCTTCTATTAATTGTAGGGCATCTCACACATATAATTCTCATGCACTCCAATCTTTATAACCCTTGTCAAGTCAAATCAATATAATAATTTTATAGAATCCCAAGACGAATCGTATAGACTATAGATTGTCAAATGGGTGCTTCTATTAATTGTAGGGCATCTCACACATATAATTCTCATGCACTTCAATCTTACTATTTCATTTCTATATAACTTATTATGAAGTGTTCAATAATTGCTAATTAAGTTAGATTTGATTAAAGTTTGATTAAGTCAGACTCAGTTTCTTATCAGACACGGTAAGAAGCATATCAGATGTTATATGCCCAACTAATTGTGGTATCAAATGGTTTGAATGTTACCAAATCAAACACAACGTCTCACTAAACTCAATAAGAAACATATCATACAACCCCTTATTACTTAAACTTCTCCAACTTATACAACTTTTATATTATGACCTACCATTATCTTTTTATGAACGATTAAATATTATAAATACTAACAAAAACAAAACCAACTTTCAAACTAAATGCCAACATAGGACACTTAACCAGTTAACCAATTTGACTTTCAGTTTTCGAAATCTAAATCAAAACCAATATATATATATATATATATATATATATATATATATATATATATATATATATATATATATATAGGGTTAGGATTAAATGTGAACTACAAATATTGTGTGAATATATGACCACTTATTGTCCATTGGATTAAAAGATTTAATGATTGTGATATTAAGGTCCATGTTATTAACATAAGATATCATGTACTATATAATTACACTGAATTAATTCTAAGGACAAAAGCATAAAAATGATTAATAAATATATATGGAATATACGCTTTTAATAGGATATCAATGTCAATTTTAGTTTCAGTTTAATTTTCAATTTACGTAATTAAATTCTAATCTCAAGATACAGATTAACAATTTGTTTAACATATCGACGAATGAAATATTTTGGTTGAATTTAGGGTTAATAATACATTTAAGTTAGCAACAAATCAAATATTCTCTTAGAATTTATGGTTAAGAAATGGTTTAACTTATTTCATTTTTTTCTGAATAATTCTTAAAGATTTGATGTATTATAGCTCTATAAAACCACAAATGTTTTATACAACTGAAAAAATTCTTAAAGAATATACTTCTTTAGCTCTAAAACACCATAATATTTTTACACAATTGAAGAATTCTCGAAGAATTAAAGCATTCTTGAAGAATACAATGTCTAAAAATTATTATGATAGGTTTTGTGTGTCTTTAGTCAATGGAACCTTTTAGTCTTTTGAATTTATGGTCTGAACAAAAAATATGGTTTATGGAAGTTATGGTTGAAAAAAAAATTATGGTTTTTGGCTATTAGTCTAACAATTTTTTCAACTATTAATGCATTAAGTAATGATGTTATAATTGTGTGTATATTTTTATGTGAAATTGTCGATTCTTAAGGAATATGAGTAGGTAATAACTTAAATTAATGGTGCAAAGGATGTAACATTTACACGAACAATGTCTAATATTACTGTAATAATATGTTACGTTTATATGTATAATCTCTAAGAATATTTTGTAGTAGTATGGTTTTAAGTAATAAATCTTATTTCATTCAAACTGAAGCCATATTAATATGTATGTTTATTCTAAATGAATGTTCTGTTCAAATTGAAGCAACCTACAAAACAACTACTTTTATTCTACAAGAATTTTCTGTTCTTGACAAAGCAACCGAACTCAAAGGGATGAACATCTACTACCCTGTTAAAAAATTCAACATTCTTTAAGAATATATGTGCCTCATCACAAACCACAAAAAACCAATTCAAATATACGTAATGTAAAAATTATAAAAGAGAAAATAAGCAGAAAAAAGCATACATTTGCCCAAACATCACTCGAACAAATCCCTCATATATACCGGTGTTTATTTCATTATCGACGATAAACATTCTCACAGCAAAAGTGATATAGGTGTGTATGATATATTTAGACAAACTACACAAAAGTTGATTAAGAAAGGATACATGGCGAAATTAAAGATGTTGATCGAAGCCCTAATTAAACGATCGAGCTTTTGAAACGTCTGATAGAGTTGCTTCCATATATATTACTTTTTTAATTTAGGTATATAGTTAAGATAAAAGGAAAATGTCGATCATAGCCTTGGGTAGATCAATGGTTAAAATTTGGTCATACAATCACACAATAGTTAGGGTTCATATATGAACCTAACTCTCTCTCTCTCTCTCTCTCTCTATATATATATATATATATATATATATATATATATATATATATATATATATATATATATAAACATGATCGGGTGAATCACATGTGATTCATATGTGATTTATATGTGAATCACATGTAATTCTTATATGATTCACTAGGGATTTACATGTGAATTATATGTAGTTCAAATGCTCAAAAGTTGTTATATTGTGAACAAAAAGAATTCAAGCTAACCATTTTACATAATGAAGAAGTGGTAAATCAACCAACACTACTAGAAAATAGACCTTTAATGACGCGCTTTTTTACAACACGCGCTGATTAACGATACGCAAAAGGACGTGCCCTTAAAATAGTGTTATCTCTCCAAAAAATTTAAGGATTTACGTCACGCATTATTGCGTGCCCTTAATTTAGTGTCTCAAGAAAAAAAATTAGAAACACGGAGGGCGCTTTATCTTAAACGTGCGTCGTCTGTACATGTCGCTTTATAATTTTAATGAAATGCGTTTTTAGTTAATGAAGGGGGAAACGAAATCCCCAAAATTTTGAAAACCCGCCTTGTTTTTTCTATCTTCTATCTATTTTTCATCCTTGCAATCCACTCTCCCCTCTCCTCTCTGATACTCTCTCCTCTAGATCTCCCATCATTCTCTACCTCCCGTCTCTCTGTAAACCTCGAAGGTGAATCGTAATTGATCTGCGAGGTCTCCTTCTTTTTCTTTGTTTTCTCAGGTACGACGTCATCCTAATCCATTAACCCCTTTCATTTTTCATTAAAAAAAACCCTAATTGACTTGGCAAGTTCATGAACCAGATGTAGCACATTCCAAACTGGGGATTTAACCAAACCCGATAGAGCCATTGACAGAATCTTTGGATCCGGTCAACAAGGACTATCTGTAATCGCGCAGCTTTCTTCACAAGGGATAGCTCCAGGTCTTCAATCTATCAATCTACAATGGCCACTGTCAAGTTACATCGAATCAAGGTCTAGGGTTTCAAATGCTTCAAGTTCTTCCCAAATAACTTCCCCTCTCAAGACGATTTTCCTCGATCGTATCTTTATGGCGACGATTCTCTCTCGATCGGATCGAAGACCGCTCACTCTCTCCTTAGATCTCCATGCGAGTCTGATCCCCCCTCTCTGTAACACCATCGCTTCCTTCCAGAAATGGAAGACCATTCTCTCTCGATCGTATCTTTATGGCAAAATTTAGACACAATAATCTCAACATAAAATTGGTAACTGAACTCCTCTTCACCTCTACCCTACTCCATCTACAACGACTCCTCAAATTTACAAACCCTAGTCCAGTTGCGCTTTTAGCCTTGGTCCTTTTTCTTCATCCATGCAGCAAATAAGGGGAACACGACCTTGATCAGATGGATTGGATAGAGAAGATAACAAGAGTTATTGCCTCGTTTCTAAGCTATCATGTTCCCGAGAGGGTGAGTAATCTAGTTCGAAAGACATATGAAATTTTGAATATTAAATCTCGTGTGTTTATGTTTATGTTTTCAGTGTTTATCTGGTAGTACTATAGGAAGTAGCCATCATCGATACGCCAGTGATAGCCTATCCAAACCCCGGCCGCCTATAATTCATTTGATGAAATGCCTAAGGCAATTAAGGTATTCATTCCAACTTATCTTTTCCCGATTCATGAGCTTATTATATGTGTTTTATCATCTGTTTTCTTCAGGCATGCTTAACAAGATCACCATTTGAACTTGTGAGATGCAAGCTGACTTTGTATTACAGTTATTGGAAAATGAATGAGGTATCCATTGACCATTGTTTGCAACCATTAAAACTCCCAACTAAATTTACTTTTCTGCCCTTCTCTTTCCCCGATATTAAACTATAGGTTTCAATGTGACTTCCTTAATAAAGTTTATATCTTGGAATGTTTTGAACCATGTTTCTTTATCCAATAACTGCAGATTTTAGAGGCTTTGCTTCCAAAGGGTATAATAGTCCCTGCATCCTTTGAAGTTTTGGCTGGAAATCATTCTCTTGTGACATGAGTAGTAGAAAATCGACTTCATTTTCATGTTGATTTGGCAACGGTGTAATGCTTGGGCAGGTGAGTTTTTTTAAATATTATTATTATATCTTTAGTAAGAGAGTTATGCAAATGGTTAATGGAAAAAATGACAAGAAACTTTCTTCAAATATTTGATGAGAACTGTTGTTTCGGATGAATGGTTACACTTTTGAAATCTAGATTTAACTTCATTTGTTTACTAACATTAATACCAATTTCGTTTTGAATTTTGGTGATGTCTGATAGTACTCCTAACCAAGAATTAGTAAATGTGTTCAGTGGGAGAAATCACATGGATACTTTTAGTTGGAGTTATAAGTACCATGCATTGTGATTAATAATTATAAATCTTTTGTATTTCCTTAAATTTAGTACAAACTACACATATATGACATTTTAAAGGTTTTTGTTTGACTTTTATATGCCTCTGGGTGGCATTAGCTTTACTGGACTTGCAGACCCCATCCCTGAGTTCACACGGTGCAACCTCGTACCCTGCTACTGAAGTAGATGGGATGCACTGACATTACCCTTCCAAGTCTCTACTCATCAAATTTAGATAAGTAAACTCGATCAATCATGGGTTCCATTAACAACGGTGGTGGTGGTGGAGGTGGGAACCACATAATTGATGCTTTTGGAAGGCTCTTGTAAGTATGAATAATAGTATATATAATCAATTTTATTAATTTCAGCTTCATTTTTTGTACTTCTTTAACATTCTGCTCAAATTAATTTATTTGGTTTGGAATTAATTTGTTATAAAAATTAGGACTTGTGTCTTGCGACATATGGCTTCTGAGCTAAACTTCAAGATGAGGAAAGATGAGCTAAATTTGAGGTAATATTCTGTTTCATGATTGTCTTTCAAGATGGCCCACTGAAAATTGAAGCTTGGCTTTTGAATCTTTTCTTCAATTTACAGAAATGTTAACAATTTGCAACATGTGATAACACTATAAATATATGAAAGGAATTAATTTGGCCCATTTTCTTTTACTTAATTACAAAGCTTTCTAAGACTACTCTTGATGACAAGGGCAATTATGTCCTTTGCACATACAAAAGATCAAAGTTTTGGTTTGATTGAAGTGTTTTTGGGGTTACAGGTGCATGGAATGCTATCACAGATGGACCCCGCATTGGTGAGTTATTGTGAAAAAATAGCAGAAAACGGGGGCCCACTCACTCTGCCTGAAAAAATTGGTGGATCTGTTCATGTTGCTCAGATGGAAACAACGTACCATGACAAGGGCAAGTTCTCGTCTAAGGAATGTCCAACCAGAAGTCAATGTGGATCAGAGCTATGAAGTCATAGCTGAAATGGGGGCCCACTCACTCTCCCTTTTCACTAAAATAGAACAACAACTTAATTAGGTTCCTCATTCTCATTCCCATACTTGTTTCTATTATTCTATATTATATGAATATGATTAGTTCAAATCCTAATAATTATTAATAAACCATCAGGGAGAATATGTGATTTTGATATCAAACCACCAAACAGAAGCAGATCCAGCTGTCATCTCCTTAGTGCTTGAAAAAACAAATCCCCATATATCTGAATTCTGAAAACATAGTAAGCTTAATCATCGAATACATGATTTGAGGAAGGTTGTGAATAGTATACAATCTTCTAACATCATTTCTATGTTCACAGGATATTAAGCTTAATCGTGGAATACATGATGCACTTGCATCTGAAGAGGCTTTCTTCTAAAGTCATCCGGTAGGGCCCAATTGTGAAAAAACAGTATTTTAAAGAAATGGTGGCAATGTTGAGAAGTTGTTAAACCTTTCTTTTTTTAAGAAAGCTAAAGCTCCAGAACTCTCTGCCAGGAAATTATTTGGTGACTTGCCACGACTTTGGCATCGTGTCAAAGCCCCCCAGGTATGCATCCACCGTATAATTTATAAAACTGTATTTTCACATTTATTTATATATAATTCATAAATATCTATCTGCAGCCAAAAGATGCTGCCCAACTAGCACTTAAAAAGATGCCTTCAGCCGAGCAAGAAACCATATCAATGGTTACAAGAAGCATTGTTGTTTTTTTTATTTTCTTTTCTAATTATAGTTTTTGTGTGTCTAATTCTTTTTTCTTGTTGATGATGATAAACAGAGTGAGTATCAGCGAGGTGTTGGTGCTTGTAATTTTGACCTTGAAGATTTAAAATTCAAAGAATCCTTGGTATTCATCTTAATTATCATAGATCTTGTTTTTTCTTTTTCAAATTTACATACTTTATATGGTAACTGTTAAATAATCGACTATAACTGAAATGTTCGATTTTTCATATTCAACGAAGTTGCAAGACGATGACGAAATTCAAGATATCAGGGACCATGATGTAGATTCAACTTCATTTGCCAATAATGTAAGGATACATACATACATACATACATATATATATATATATATATATATATATATATATATATATATATATTATCTCAACTTTGGAATGTTAACTTTTCTCTGTTACAGGAAGCATCCAATTCGAAGGCTACTACTATTAACAAACATTCCACAAGCGACATTGAGTCTAGGTCGATGTTTATCCTGCAAGTTTTATTTACCAATTGTTATTAATGTTGTTGTTCTTTTTATATTAGTATTTAATGTTTAACTGTTTTTCCTTCAGTGATGAAGTTGTCCCATCTGAATCCCTAATCAATAAAGAAAGTAAACTGCCAGAAACTGATGATAAAGGAAGTATTATTGTTGAAGAAAAAAGCAGAAAAGAAACAGAGAAACCACAAGCAGATAAAGAAGCAGCAGTAGCACATGCTAAAAATAGAATTTTAACAACAACAGGAACAGGAAGAAATCGCTAAACACAGAGTGCACCTCTTGTGGCTGCTGCAGTCTTGAATCATTCAAAGTCTGACAGAACTTGTACTTTAGAAAGGTTTTTACTTTTCTTTCATTATTGATTATATTTGTAAATATTATATCTTCCTGATTTCATTGTTGTTGTTAATAATAGGTGTGAAACTGAAAGCTCACAATTTGTTGATAAAATCCATCATCAGCTCCAATTAATTATGGGTTCCCAAGTATTTATGTTGCAGACCCTTTTCATTTCGTGATCAAATGAAATGAATTTTGTTCAATATATTTTGTTTTTGAACCAATGATTAGGTTTTTACAAATCTTTCTTAAAGCATATGGAACTTTGGTTTATTATATTTTGTCACAACAATGGTAAGTTTTCTGTCTTGAGCTGTTTATATATACTATTGGTTCCCTTCAATTACTCATCTCCATTATGGAATTCAATTCGTGCATAATATCAATTAGTTATGTACCAGGGCAGCCTTCCAGGTCTGGTGGTATGTTTTGTGCTGATTAATTGTCACTCTTTAGATATGTATATGTATAGAAAGGAATTTTTTAACATGAACAAGGATAAAAGTGTAATGGTTTGGTTGGTTTTCTTTTCTGATTTGAACTGCCAGACACTCCTGCAAATTCAAAAGGAAGATGGCACATGTAAGGAGTATCCTTTGGGAGCTGCCCTTGAGGCCATCAAAAGTACTTTGATTCAAGGCAATACAAAACTCTTATTGGTAGATCATTTTGATTCCACTCTCATACATACATACCATGTGTATTATTAATTAGTTGATATTGATATTGTACAACTGACATGATTATTGTGTAGGATTTCCGTGTTGTTCTTCATTAAGAGTTGGGATTCATATTTAAGCTAATAGACATGATCATTGGTTGGATACATGAAGGGTTTCAGAGCTTCTTATGACAGCTTAATGATGAGTTACTTAAAAAAGAAGGTGCCCTTTACAATAATGTAGTATTAGGTTATATAGTTGAGGAAAACCTCTTAATAACAATGTACAATCAGATCCCTTTAGTATCAATGTATTACAATGTATTATATTTTTTGTATATGGTATTTTATTTTCTATTATGAGACATGAAATACAAATTTAATTTGAAAATCAGTAAATCTATAAATAATTTTTTAAAAAAAAAATTAAAATTACGATACGCAAAAATGTGTGTCGTCTTCATTTATGACATGTCCTTTCTTGACAGGGGCTTCCTTGATACGCATTGCGTGTCATAAACACGCACGTCGTAAGGTTACGACACACAAATGCGTGTTGTCTTCCTTTATGATAGGGCCTTCCTTGACACGCATTGCGTGTCATAACCGCGCGTCGTCTCTCTTTATGACAGGGCCTTCCTTGACGCGCATTTGCGCGCCGTCTAAGCGTTTTACGACGCACAATGAGCGTCGTAAAAGGCTGTTTTTCTAGTAGTGCAATAAAAAAAAGTTTATATCGATTTCATAAAACGTGGAATACATGCAGGAGAAAAGGAATACAATCATAAAACATATAATTCATATGTGATTTATATGTGAATTAGATGTGAATCACATGTAATTCTTATGTGATTCACTTGTGATTTACATGTGAATGAGAAATGGAGGAGAAACAATTGAAAAGGGACCTGATAGAGATCGCACGAAGCCTCCGTGCAAAATTTAATGCCAAGAACGCCAAGGATGGAGCGAAAGAGAACGACCATCCATAGGAAATCCTGACCATACTGGCAAAGAGAGGAAGGTCGGGGGATGACGACGGAATATATAATATCACAAGATCCATGAAAGGCCTAACTTTCTCAATGACGGACTCGTGCCCCGTAGGGTTGCGAGGGGATAACCCGTTGATAATCCAAGGATCCATAAGAAACACCATCATCCATCGTGTGAATGTAGACACTGGCAGCTCATCAGACATCATCTATGAATATTGCTTTCGCCTCCTTCTGGACAGATGGAAGGAGGGTCTTAAGCCCGCAACAAGACAGCTGACAGGATTTACAGGGCACAGCCTGTGGCCCCAAGGCACGATCCACTTACCGTTCACACTGACGAGCCACGACAAGACAAGGCGGAAGACGACTCTCATCGACTTTATTGTCATATGACACCCAACAAAACACAATATTATATTGGGACGGACAACTTTGTTCAAGTTCAAAGCAATACTGTCCACCATACACAGAGTAGTGAAATTTGGCATGACAGAAGGACCGGGGACAATCCTAGCTACACCACCAAAAGAATTACGATGCTACAAAATCATGCAACTAAAGGAAATCATGATAGAGGACAAAAAGTCACGACCATAGTTGTCCAACGGAAGGGTGATCATCAATACAGAACACCCGGACCAACCATTCAACATATGCGCCAACCTCCCTCCGGCAAAAAGGCAGGAGCTAATTGACCTATTGAAGAAATACAAACATGCCTTCGCATGGACACCCACAGACATGGTGGGGGTGAATAGAGAGGTCATAGAACACAAGCTAATGATAAAGCCAGGGACCAAGGTATGTGTCCAGGGAGGAGACGGGAACAAAGAGATCAATGTTAAGGTAGCCAAGTTGAACAATGCAGGGATACTACGCGAAGCAATCTTCCCGACATGGATTGCAAACCCGGTCATGGTTAAGAAGCATGATGGAACGTGGCATATGTGCGTTGACTATTCCGACCTAAACAAGGCCTGCCCCAAAGACTACTACCCCTACCAAAAATGGACGAAAAGGTGGAGTCTGTGACAACCCGAACCTTTTTTCCGTTAGCGTTAGCCAATTTCCGTTAATAAAATTTGAATTTTATTGAGTCCCGTCAAATTCCTTTGGTTTGGAAAATCATTTAGTTATATAATTGAACTTTATATATATGAGTCGGGACCAAAACCACGCAAAATTCCGAGTTTTCCTTCGAACAAAACAACAATTCACGGCCTGACTGGAGTTCACAGCCGTAAACCCATTTACGTCCAGTAACAGGTGGACCCCCACCACCAACCATGGAACTCCCTATAAATACGAGCCCCTACTCCTCATTTACATTTTTCTGGTAGGAAACACCCTCATTCTCTCTTTAACCTCTCAACCGTAAACACCAAAATACCCCTTTTTCTTCCAAAAATCATCAAGAAACACCTTTGGGTGTTGTTGTGGGGCATCTAAAACGCGTTTTTCATCGAATCCAATACCATTGTTCTTGAGTTTACGGTCGTACACCCTTCAAATCTTCAAACCTTCAAGGGTCGCAAACCGTTCACAGCCGTAAACCCTTCAAAGATTTATAATTCCTTCAAGAACACTGTTTACGGTCGTAAACCCTTCAAGGGGCTATTCATAGTCGCAAATAGATCACAGATGGAAACCTTTCACGGCCGCAAACTCCCTCTCACCGTGATTCGTGGCTGAAAACCTGCTTTTCCCGAGTTAATCGAGTCCATGTAACATTCCTTAACCGAAAGCAAGTGTTTTTCTAACACTTTATCTAACGAAATCGCTAATTTAGATACAAATATGTATTTAATTGTTATTAGGATTCCGTTACACACCGCGTACAACAAACTCGAGGGTCATCATATCCAGTCTCGTGGTCTGGCACACACACACAACCAACAGCGAGTTCATACCCCCATATTTTACAAGCTTTTTAATGTTTTTTTTTTTTTTGGGGGGGGGGGGGGGGGGGGTACAAGTAAAAGCACAAGAAATCTTGTGTTTAAAAATATAATTTGTTTTTATTATATTTTTCTATCATTAGCACGCATCGAACGTAGAACTTACTAAACATGATAAACATCGTTATTACTAGACTTGAAATCAGTTTTACAGAACATGTTAAGATACAAACGTTACAAGTACAGTTTTCGAACAGGGAAACAAACTTATGAATTATGAAATAAAGGTACTATTTTATAAGAATTCATATTTATAACAAAAGGGGTTTTCATAGTATTATTCATGGATTCGTTGAGAGAACTACAATGCGAGAGATGTCTTCTGGGAAGTCTACCCCTTGTAACCAGAGTCTCCTGGAGGGAGAGCGTGAGTTTGTGTATATATCTATACGGGAGTGAAAATCCTGCACCCTGACTATTAGCTATAGTCAACATAGGGTGACAAACGTCATTCAGTTCACGACATCCGAAGTACGTCGTAATGTTTATCGTCCATAGTATGGTTATAAGAACTCACTGGGGAAACAACGACTCGTTCACGTAATAATGTACTTAACAATCAGTCATCATTGTCAATAACTAGGGGATTACTTAGTATATACATCATGGTGATACGAAATTAATTAACCTCCGACATGCAGTGGGATGTGTGGTTTCTGCCTCATTCCCTGTTCCTTGTTCGGTTGTGGGTTTAGGCAGAATCACCCAATCGACTGTCTGTTCGATCTTGATTTCTATAACTCGTATGTACTAAGTGATCACCGGAGGGTATTAACAACACTTTCAGTATACAGAACAATACGTTTTCAACTAGTTTTATTTATGTAATAAAACTACTATACATTACTGGTGGTAGCTAGGGTTTTCAAACAAAACAATGCTTAAACAACATAAGTATGGTAGATACTTCTACTCTTCGATTTGGAACAGATAATTCAATAACTTACACTTAGGAAAAATATAGGATTTTCCAGGATAAACATCAGGACTTTACAAACAATGAGATTAATATTCAATTAACGAATATTCATTATTAATTCTATAAATCCTTAGTCTATACAACCGAGTTACGAATGAAGAATATCCAATAGGCTGTGGAATGTGTGGTTTCCGCCTCATTCCCTGTTCCTTGTTTTGTTGTGGGTTTAGGTCAGATCCACACAATTAACTGTCTATTCGATATTAGTTTATACATAACTAGTACGAACTAAGTATTTATAGAAGGAATGGGTTTAATCAAGCTTTTCATAAGAAAATATTGGATTTTCTTGAGGAACAATATCAATAGATATCAAAGGACCAATACAGTTAAATCTGTAAGTATCTAGTGAATACTTCAGGGTTATATACTTGAAGATCCGAATTGCAGTGGGATGTGTGACTCCGCCTTATTTCCTGTTCCTTGTTTGGTTGTGGGCTTGAGGCAGAATCACACAATCAATTGTTTGTCCGATCTGAATTGTATATGATTTGTATACACTAAGTACTCGTAGGAGGAACTAGTAAGAATCATTTGTTTTTACTGAACATTCATTACATAAGAAAATATAAGGTTTTCTGGAGAAACATAACGCATTTTTCGAAAGAACACATAACAGTTTTCTAAAACAAAACACTTATGAATTCACCAGCTTAATGCTGATACTCTTTCAAAACCTACTTGTATTCTCAGGGCACTAGTAGACATGTACATGCTCAGGGTTCAAGAAGACGGAGCATAGTAGCTTCGAGTCTTTACTTGTTATTTACTTTTGGAGTCAATTGTTTATGATTCGAAAACAATGTAAACATTATACTATTAATACAATGGTTGTTGTTGCTTGGATTACTATTATTCAATTGTTGTGATACTATACATGACGTCATCCGCCCCCAAACGTTTCCGTCGTTCCGGTTTGGGGGTGTGACAGAGTCATTGCAAGGGTTCAAACTAAAATGCTTTTTAGACGCGTACAAGGGATATCACAAATCTTGATGAGCAAGGAGGATAAGAAGAATACTATTTTTTACACGGACCATGGTGCATTCTGTTACCAGAAAATGCCGTTCGGCCTAAAGACCGCGGGGGCAACCTACCAGCGACTCGTCGACTCGCTCTTTATAAAGCAGATTGGCAAGAACATCGAGGTATCTGTAGACGACATGGTCATAAAAATCCCAAACGAAGGAAGATTGTTGGAAGACGTAAAAGAGACACTCAAGACTCTGTAGAAGGTCATAATGAAATTAAACCCGGGGAAATGCACCTTCAAAATAGAGGAAGGGTAATTCTTGGGATACTATGTCACCCAAGAAGGGATTCAATCGCTCCCTACCAAGGTGGACGAATTGATAAAGGTGTCATCCCTGCACACCCTAAGAGTTGCCCACGGCTTAAATGGCAAGCTAACCGCTCTAAGCCGATTCATCTCCAAATCAACAAAAAAAGCCATGCCACTCTTCCAAACGCTCACATGATGCATTGGAAAAAGCAATTTCCAATGGAAATCAGCATCAGAGGCAGCACTCGAGCAATTAAAAGAATCTGCAACAAGGTAAGGACAAAATTGTAACTATGCCATACATACAAAAACTTCAAAAACTAGGTAATGATAATCAAACACATGCATTGACCAACTTCATAAAATCCAAATATAAGCTAGAAACTAACACATAGTATTATGGTTCATCTTCACTAAACGAAAGCCTAATTATTAGCTATTCATAGCTAAAAATAAGCACACAATAACATAAGAATTCAAAATTGTCAATCTAATGCAAACCGAATGTGATGTGTGATCTTCAAATCTTCAATCTCCAAGTGTTCTCTCTTCCAAAGGGTTGTTTTCGTAGATCTCTAGCCTCTAAAATCGATTATCTCTCTAGAAAATCATATCCAACCTCCCAAAAGTCGATAGGTAAAGGAATATTTATAGTTTCCAAATATCGCATCTCACATCGTGAGCAGTAATGGCTCACATGGTGAGATCAGTACAATTCGTGTTCGGCAAGGAAACTGTATTCTGCATAGTTATCTTTTAGAAGAATATGTACTCACGTCGTGAGAAGTAAGTCTCACGTCGGGATGTGGGACAATTCGTTGCTAAATGTCTTATTTGTCAAACAACCAAAGGTCGGTCCCAAAATACCAGTTTATATACCCCATTGCCTGTACCCGAAGGTCCTTGGGATGATATTTCTATGGATTTTGTTTTAGGACTACCCAAGACAACAAGAGGAAATGATTATGTTAGTTTATATTTTTATTTATACATATTGTATAGTGTAGGGACCTTATTGTAATATTCTTTTATATAAATATACAACATTCACAGCCTCTCATTAACGAGACTTTTTACCCTAATCAACATGGTATCAAGCTAGGGTTTATTACTCACACAAAATCACGTACGACTTCAACATACTCTAGTGACTGTCAATTTTTTTTCCAGTCACCTGCTCAAAGTGCCTGTTATTGTCGCTGCCATCGATTTTGTTGTTGCCCTTCTTTTTCAGATCACAGTAATAGCAATTTTCTCTTGCTGCCTCTGTCTTTTCTGTGATCGATCTCTTGTCTTCCACATTCCTTTTCTTGGCTGCTACTTCTCAAAGATACAATCATGTCTTCTACTCCTGGTTCATCATCCTCTACAACCACATCCAAATTAAGTTTAGTGTGCACTCTTACCAACGTATACAACCAATTCAGTTTTAAATTAACTGTTGACGGGTCAAGATACAAATTATGGAGGAAAATCTTTTCCAATATGTGTAGAGGTACTTTATCCTATGGCCATCTTTTCAGGAAATTAGTTCCAACAAATGATGATGATGAGGAATGGTTCTCTGTTGATGCTATAATCAAGTCTTAGTTTTACAGTACCTGTGAACCCGGATTATTACAAATTATATCTAGTGATGAGTGTACTACTAAACAAATTTGGGATAGATTAGATGAATTCTTCAGGAACAATAAGATGTCTCAGATGCTACAACTACAAGATCAATTTCGGAACACTAAGAAAGGCTCAAGTTCTATACACTTAAGAACCTAGTTGATGATCTCAAAGATGTGGATTCAAACATCACTAAAATTGAACTAGTCATGCAAGTTTTGAGACAACTTCCACCTTCCTACCATAGCATTGTGGATGCCATTACTAACACGAAGCCATTCCCATCTTTTCTTGAGGCCAAAAACATGATCCTCTTGCATGAGTCTCGCGAGACAGCTTCAGATTCTCTACTTGAACCATCCATGACACAAAGTGCAACCCTCTATTCTTCATCCAACAATTCGGGAAGACCTAAGAATCGCTGGAACAAAAACAGGAACAGTAATCGGAATGCCCAATGAAAATTTTCTCAGGAACATCCCGTCGATCCGCAACTCCATTTCGCTGGAATTCTAGGACAACCACCTGCTGCCCTCGGTAATGTAACAACTACTCCTCTTCCTTCACAACAATCACTGTCTTCTACTCCTACTCAGCAACATTACTATGCTGCGCACCGACAACCTCCAACAACACTGAATCAGCATCTGCGAATGCTGAATCAAACTGTCTTCCATCAACAACCACAACTCGTTCCAGTAGCTTCGAACCTCAGATATGCTTCCAACCTCAGAGATCAAGAAGAGGAGGAGGAGGCCAGGCATCTTTGTGTTATCTCAGTGATTTCCTTGAGGTATAACTCGATTTCCCTCTGTTTTCATGCTTATAGTCCCTTATAGCTCCATGGAAGTCCTTCTTGAGCTTTTCCCCGAGCTTGATTGTGCATTATGGTTTGTAATAAGTTGTTTAGCCTTTAGATCTAGGCATGATTGAGCTCCAGGAGCTTGGATCTACTGCCTTTATGGAGCCATATTGCATGAAAGCCCTAGATCTACTCTTTTGGTGCACTTTGAGCCTTAAAACCCTTATTGGTGATTATTTACACGTAAAGTTGGAAACTTTACGTGTTATTCATGCCCTAGAAACCCAAATCTATGAATGGCATGAGCTGGATACAAGCAAAATCGAGTATATAGTTTTTGCATGTGACAGACTCGGCGAGTCGAGTCGCGAGTCCCCGAGTTTCCCCCCTTTTTCGTGGTTGCGGGGTGGAGTAGTGAGTCATGGGGTATGACTCGGTGGGTCGGAAGCTAGAATCACTCATGAAGTAACTCGGCAAGTCAATGCCATGACTCGACGAGTTTAAGGCAATCTTCTTGCCTCAAGAACAACTCGGCGAGTCGCAACATAGAGTGTTCTTCGGATGAAGATAAACTCGGCGAGTTGTTCATACAACTCGGCGAGTAGGATGAAGGAATATTGGCCTTGGGTTTAGAAGGGAAACTCGTCGAGTCAACGCCTAACTCGACGAGTAGAGACGGGTTTATGGTCAGACAAAGGGACAGGGACTCGGCGAGTTGGCAAGCCAACTCGGCGAGTCAGGTCAACTGGCAGTTGACTTTGACTTTGACTCTTGGTTGGTTAGGGGTAAATGGTCATTTTACCCTGAGGTCGGTTAGCGGTATTTGACTAAGTGTTTTGTGGGAATTATAGCCGGAGGATTTCCGGAGCAGCAACAACAGAAGACAGTCAGTTTCCATACCGATCAGCAGCTACTTTGAGGTGAGTTACCTTCCAATAGCGATGGGTCTACGGCCACAATGCCGGCCCATCAGTAGGAGTTGTATGATTAGATGATTGTCTCTATGATATTCATCTAGGTTTGCTGCTACCTATAATATGTTTATGTGCTAGTATGATATGATGCTATGTGTTATGCGGTAGTAGTAGGGGTGAAATAGTCCCCAGTATCCGGTCGTAAGGACTGAAGGGGTAGGTTGGGCACCCAGATATGCCCGGCAGCATCCGGTCGTAAGGACCGAAGGGTTAGGTCGGGCACCCAGATATGCCCGACAGTATCCGATCGTAAGGACCGAAGGGGAGGCTAGCACCCAGATATGCTAGCCAGTATCCGTTCGTGAGGACCGAAGGGGTAGGTCGGGCACCCAGATATGCCCGACAATATATGTATGTTATGTGATTATATGGTATGTGGTACAGTGGGGGAACTCACTAAGCTTCGTGCTTACAGTTTTCAGTTTTGGTTTCAGGTACCTCTTCTTCGAAGGGGAAGGAGCTGGCGCAGTAGCGGTACATCACACACATGCCTTGTATTCCGCATTATGAGATCTTCCTGGGGATTTGTACTCTGACACTTTTATGTTTATTAAAAATGTTTTCCAGACAGACAATATCTTTTGTGAAATGATATGATCGTTGAACGTTTTATTCCTAATGTTTTGCTAAAGTACATGTTTTAAAAATGAAATTTTGGCTCGTGTTTTTGGGACGTTACAAGTTGGTATCAGAGCCCTGGTTTGAGGGATTCGGACACACCTTCGGGGGTGACTGAACTCAAATCGAGGGATTAAAAGATTTTAAAGAAGAAAATATTTTCTGAAAAACTAAGTAAAGAGTTTTAAGAAGGAACGAAGTGTGTGATGTGCGTGACCGGCCGAGCTCAAGTAAGTATTCCTCAAAGTACCCATACAAGCTTATGTTGTGTTTATCAGTTTCAGTAGAACCGCATGTTAGGATAGGACTAAGGATCTAGGAGTGATGCCTTATGTGCCTGCTTTATGTGATTCAATGTATGAAAAACTACATGCTAGAATTGAGTAGACAGCAGTAGGATAGCCTGTTTAGGTTATGCCTGATAGTATGATTTTAGCATTGTATGTTAGTTCAGTTTCTCTTTATGAGGACGAATTTGCTTGAGATTGTTTCCTGTTGTCTGAATGCTGCTTGCTTTGTGCTTCGTGGGATTCTGAGTGATGAGAGTTAGCCATTAGGTGAATACGTCATGTCACATGTGATCAGGGTTGAATAATCTCAGAGTGCTGGATTGGGCCCTATTGCGCAGCTCTCGTTTGAGTCTAACCGTTATAGGGACGAGTTTGTTACTCGAAGAATTATCTGAGCCTCATCACATGTGATGGTGTTCAGGTAATGGCTAATTGGCGTTACAAGGAGACCTTCAGTAGCTGAGGACCGGATAGGGTGGAGTTAGAGATTTTCCTAGGGCAAGCCTAGGATGAGTATAGCAGTGATCAGCGGTAGGGAAAGGGACATGGTGGAGTCAAGGCAGTCCTTGGAGAAGGTACGGATAGATGTGGAAGGTAGTATGGGCCCGTAGTACTGAAAGCAGAGGATCCGTACCCGAACCGAGGAATGCCAAGATAAGACCAGGGAACTGGTAATAGGTATGATCTCTCCAGAGGTATCTGTATCGCTAGTAATTTTTATCATGTATTTCAGAATGGTGGTGCTATGCTCGAGGCCAGCAGTTGGCAGTACAAGAGAGGGATCGGGTTCGGGATCAGGTTCCGAGCCAGTAGATGAGGGGCTACGCGAGTTCATCGCGTCAGAGATCACCAGAGGCATCCTTGAGTCGACCCCCATTATCTTCAGGTCGATCAAGGAAGGGATACTGGAGTTGATGGAGGATTGCCTCAGGGCATTTAGGAGCGACATGACATCTGGCTAGTCGGGATCTCGCACACTTCCTTCAAGGACTTCCAGGGCAATGGTGCGTTGGATTTTCATGGGGCAAAGGACCCCATAGCTGCCAGACGATGGATTGCAGACATTGAGTCTGCACAGATGATTAGCTTCTGCCCTAAGGGGTCAAAGGTGAGGTTCGCAGCAGGGTGTTTACGAGATCGAGCTAGGGATTGGTGGGAGTCCGTGGGTGACTCGTTGGGAGCCTCGGTTGTCGAGGCTATGACTTGGTCGGACTTCGCGACCAGGTTCAGGGCAGAGTTCATGCCGGCTGTCGAGCTTCAGCAGCTGGCCAGGGAGTTCTTGGATATGAGACAGACGACGGAGACTGTGGCGGAGATCACCGCCAAGTTCCGGGAGAGGGCGTTGCTGGTGCCCCAGTACGCGGGTGATGAGGATATGAGGAGGACCCGATATCATGACATGCTACGAGCTGATATTCGGGAGCATGTCAGTTTTTCAGCTTGCCCTACCCTGGACTCTATGATTGCCAGGGAAAGGGAGAGGGAGATAGATCTGGAGCATATTCGAAAGAGGAAGGCGGAAGAGGGGCATGTTATGGGGGCTTCGGGGAAGAAGCCCAAGGGATCAGATGCGGGGCCGAAAGGTCAACAGGGGCGGGGCCGCTGTAAGAAATGCGGCAGGGCGCACGAGGGAGCGTGCAAGATGGGATCGTCAGGCTGCTACAAGTGCGGCAAGTCAGGGCACTTCAGTCGGGATTGTACCGCCCCTGCACCTGTGATGCAGACGTCTGAGTTTCTGTGTTTCCACTGCAACCAGAGGGGCCACAAGAAGGCCAATTGCCCCCAGTTGACAGCATCAACGCCGGTTAAGGCACCAGCTTCAGCTACCCTACGGATTACAGATGGGCGGCAGGGCAAGGCAGAGGCTCCAGTGGTGAGGAGCCGGGCGTTTCAGTTGACCAAGTTGTGATTTGACCATTACCACGACATGGTCTCATGTTCTTCCGGTTTGTGTTTCGAAGCATGGGGTGACGATTCCAACTTTGGAGAAAGTTCTGAAGCGCGATCCATTTCTGATTAGTATCCAACCGGTCCCAACCCTTGTCAGAATTCTTGGGTTTTATGTATTCAAGCTTGTTTGGCCAATTTTAGAAGAAAAGAGCCAAATTTTACAAATTGGTCCAAAGAAAATATTTAATGCAATGGATGGATGGGCATCGAATTTATTAGAAGTTTATTAAGTTGAGAGTCCAGCTAAATACTCGCACAAAAAGAAGCGCTTGCGGGAGGCAACCCGTCATTAGAGTTTGCTTTTCTTTTTCTTTCTAAACTTCTAGTATTTAGGGATAATTTAGGAATTTTATTTTGATGTTTTTTTATTACTTGGTATTTGTTTTTGATCTTTTCAGTTTGAGTGTAAGGATGCATGCGAGAGTCTAGAGTCAAGGATAACCTAGGGAAATAATCGAGTCTAGGCGAGAGAGAAAACGAAGTTTTGAGTCTAGTTACGAGTCTGGTGATGAAAGAGGTTATTAAGAGTTCATTTACTAATGAAAAAATGGGGAAAGTATCAATTTAATATTCCCAACACACATCAGAATCGGACATGGAGCAGAAAAATTTTCTTTATACAACGATGGACTCAGCGAGTGCACTTATCTACTCGACGAGTGCCAATATAAAAACTCGACTTCTACCAGTATTACGCTACAACTCGGCGAGCCACCCTACAGACTCGACGAGTTGATCCTTATTTTGTCTCTCAAGCTGATGATTTGATACGACAATTGGCTACACCTTTGAAGAACATTTTCCGAGCGTTTCCGAGAGTTTTTTTCGTCTACATTTGGAGCTATACCACACGATACTTGACACCCAAGGCATGGAACAGCTGTTCCCATGTCTAAAGTTAATTGAAGATGGAGCTAAATTGAAGATGATCAGCCTCGCCACTGCTATCCCAGGGGAGTTTGTTCCAATTCCCTCTTTACTTTAGTAATTTTCTTTATCATGCATAGCATGCAATGGGGATATTGCATGAATTAAGTGTGGGGTAGGGGGTTGGTCATATTAGTTGAATTAGAATCCTATTTTAGGTATAATTTTAAAATTTTGCATACCAAAAATGTTGCTTAGGACTTAATTTATAAAATTTTGGTAAAAGTAATTAGGATTCCATGCTAGTATTATGTTGATGATTGCATGAAAACCCAAATGTTTAGTTGAGCCTATATACGTTCTAGTGCATTTGTGGCTTCCTTATTCTAGTGAAATCATGGGACAAAAACACGACCTCGCTTAGTTTGAAGGATGCAATATGTTTAGCATCGTGTACCAGAAATGTATCCAGGAAAATTATTATCGTTAACCAATAAAGGTTGAAGTTGAGCGCCCCTGCTTAAGCATGTAGGGTTTTGAGTGGAAAAAGTGAGTTACATGTAAAAAAAAGAGAATTACAAGAAAAGTTGTAAGAATTTTGGAGCAATCAAAGTGAAGATCAAAAGATCAAAATTCCGAAGATTGAAAAAAGTTGAAGATACCAAAAATCAAACAACAAGGTGGTGAATTCAAAGAAATTAAAGATCAAATGTCAAAGAAGTGAAGAATTCCAAAGAGCTCCATAGTGGTATCATAAATTGTAATTGTCTAGATTATGTATGCTTGGGTTGCTCAACCAAAAATACCTTGAGGTTAAGAGTTTTTCTGAGGATGGATTCGGAGGGATGCATAAAATGAACATTGTTCGGAAAAAGTGGGCGAATGTTTATGAGGATTGTGAGTATTTGGAGTATGGGGGGTTATTAGGAAAATTTTAGACACAAATGCATGCGTTGCGGTCTTGGCATAATGGCTGGGTTCGATTGGGATTGTCTTATGTAATATTAGTGTACTAAAATTCAGTTTTGCTTGGGGGCAAGCAAAAGTCAAGTGTGGGGTATTTTGATATGGGCATATTTAGTTATAAAATTCATGCATTATCTTAATACTTTATGTTGTTTTTATCTCATTTAATGAACAAAAGGTGCTTAATTAGTTTAAATATTTCATTTTCAGCAATAAAGACATGCTCGAAAGGAAAATGAAGCGGAATTGGCGATTGGACGCATGGATCTTCGATTTTGAAGAAAGAAGGACGTTGCTGGACAACTTGACCCCTTGTCAGTGTTTTGGCCATATCTCATGAACCGTAACTCCGATTGACGAGATTCAAAATGTTCTGAAAAGTAGAAACAATTTCGGACGACTTTCGTGTTTTGAGAAAATGCTGATTCGAAACGTACTCGGCGAGTAGGGTCGATTACTCGGCGAGTTGTATCGAGCTTTCACGATTCTGGACGCGCTGACTTGCCGTACACGAGTTTTAAGTGACGGACTCGCCGAGTAGGTCACTGGACTCGCCGAGTAGCCTATGTTTTGTGAAAATCTATATAAAAGGACTTTCAGATCGATACCCTAGCATGGAGAGAAACCCTAGGAGGCTGAGAAACGATTGGAAGTGCTGCTAGGTCGTGAGGAACTGAAGAATCAACCCTACATTCAATTGTGAAGAGAATCAAGACAATTTTGGTTTATTCTTAGTAACTTTTTGATTTGAATCATGTTTACATACTTTGATTTCGTTTTTGAGTTTATGTTTACTGCAATCATGAGCTAAAAACTTATTCTTTTGTTAGGGTAGACAATTTTGTGAACATGGATTGATTATTTGAGTAGGATTAATTTTAATTGGTAATTATGTTTTGTTAAGCTTGTTAAAGAACCTTATGTGTTGGCAATAACTATTCTTCTGTTAATAAATCAGTAATTAAGTTGTATGAACATCTCTTAGTTATTAATTTCATATGATTTATTGTGACCACATAGTTGTATGTCTAGGAATAATGAACGTGAAACTAGAATTAACTAGAAGATAGGTAAGTTAATGTGTAAGCTTGTTGGATGAACATCGACAAGAGGTTAATTGAAGGGCCAATTTAGTTAACCACTACAAGTCTTACTTAACCCGAATCAATAATCTAGGAAACCCGTTAATTTAGACAACTGGCCATTGCTTGAGTTAATTTTGTTTTCTAAGAATTAGGAATAGCGAACGTGAACCTAATTATCTTAATCAGTAGCCAATGAAGAATTAATCTGATACATCAAAATCATCCATGGGAACAAATGAGTCGTACCTAAACAGAAGTCCTTTTTACTATTGAATTTAGTTGGTAATTAATTGTTTTAGTTGCTAGTTAGTTAATTTGTGTGTTGGTTATTCTAATTAAGTTTCTAGTCTTGTAAAACTAGAGAAAAACCCCCCTTTTGTTATTTGTTTTATTTAGATAATATTAGCATTTATTTTAATTGTTTACCGTTCCCTGTGTTCGATACCCTACTTGCTTGAACTATATTACTAATCGATAGGTACACTGCCTTTCGTGTGTTTATTTTGTGTCTAAGTTAGTAGGATTAAAACTAGTTTGTTTCACACACATCAATAGCCGAGGGTTATTGACACTACACCGTAGAGTGTGGGTGCCGTATCACGGGGGCGTGCGCCAGATCTTGATGGAGGAGGCGCACAAATCCCGATTCTCTATTCATCCAGGGGCGACGACAATGTATCGGGATCTACGCCTGGACTATTGGTGGCCCTGCATGAAGCGGGATGTGGCGTGGTACGTCGAGCGATGTTTGACCTGCAGGAAGGTCAAGGCCGAGCATCAGAGACCGCACGGCAAGATGCAGCTGTTGGATATCCCGTTGTGGAAATGGGAAGATATTACGATGGATTTTATCACAAAGCTTCCCAGGACGGCGCGAGGAGTAGATTCGATTTGGGTCATCGTGGATCGATTGACCAAGAGCGCCCATTTTATTCCGATCCAGGAGAGTATCTCGGCCGAAAAGTTGGCCGATATCTATATCAGGGAGATAGTGGCGCGACACGGAGTGCCAGTGTCAGTGATATTAGACCGAGATGTGCGGTTCACCTCTAGGTTTTGGAAGAAGTTTCATGATGAGTTGGGCACTCGTCTGCATTTTAGCACCGCTTTTCACCTGCAGACGGATGGTCAGAGCGAGCGGACCATCCAAACCTTGGAGGATATGTTGCGGGCATGCGTGCTAGATTTCGGTGGTAGATGGGATACCTATCTTCCCTTGGCTGAGTTCTCGTACAACAACAGCTACCATGCGAGTATTGACCGTCCTCCATTCGAGATGTTGTACGGTCGAAGGTGCAGGACCCCGATATGTTGGGGTGAAGTTGGTCAGAGGGTCATGGGGAGCACCGAGGTGGTGCTTAAGACGACCGAGAGGATCCAGCAGGTTCGGAGCAGGCTTCAAACTGCGCAGAGTCGGCAAAAGAGTTATGCCGACAAGCGTCGATCAGACCTGGAGTTCCAGGTCGGGGATATGGTTCTCCTGAAAGTGTCGCCTTGGAAAGGCGTCATCCGATTCAGGAAGCGGGGCAAGTTGGGCCCGAGGTACATTGGTCCGTTCAGAGTGATAGCCCGGGTGGGAAAAGTGACATACAGGCTGGATCTGTCGGCCGAACTCAGTCAGATCTACAACACCTTTCATGTCTCCCAGCTGCGGAAGTGCCTAGTGGATGATTCAGCGGTGGTTCCGCTAGAGGATATACAGGTTGATGACAGCCTGAATTACATTGAGCGCCCAGTCGCAATCCTCGACCGGAAGTTGAAGGATCTGAGGAACAAGAGGGTGGAATTAGTAAAGGTGCAATGGCAGCACCGAAAGGGTTCAGAATGGACTTGGGAACCGGTGGAAGAAATGATGGAGCATTACCCTGAGCTGTTTCATGATCGAGAAATAGACTTCGAGGACGAAGTCTAAAATAAGCGGGGGAGATTTGTAGCACCTGGTTCCTGGTACGTAAAATTTCTCTAAGTATTTTACATTTTTAGCCTTGGACTCGACGAGTTGTAGGCCCAACTCGCCGAGTGGAGACGGGTTTGGGTGCACGTTTAAGTTGGCGACTCGGCGAGTCCACATTCTGGACTCGGCGAGTCCCAGCTGTCTGATGAAACCCTAAATTTCAAGGGTTTTCACCCTATTTAAACCAACCATTTGCGCCCCAACCTCGCCCCCTTCACCCTCAGATCTCCCAACATCGTTCAAACCCTTATTCCTTGTGAGATTGAAGTGTTTTGGTGTGTTTCTTGAAGATTTTGAGAAGAAAGAAGAGTAGAGATCAAGAAGAGGAGGAGGAGGCCAGGCATCTTTGTGTTATCTCAGTGATTTCCTTGAGGTATAACTCGATTTCCCTCTGTTTTCATGCTTATAGTCCCTTATAGCTCCATGGAAGTCCTTCTTGAGCTTTTCCCCAAGCTTGATTGTGCATTATGGTTTGTAATAAGTTGTTTAGCCTCTAGATCTAGGCATGATTGAGCTCCAGGAGCTTGGATCTACTGCCTTTATGGAGCCATATTGCATGAAAGCCCTAGATCTACTCTTTTGGTGCACTTTGAGCCTTAAAACCCTTATTGGTGATTATTTACACGTAAAGTTGGAAACTTTACGTGTTATTCATGCCCTAGAAACCCAGATCTATGAATGGCATGAGCTGGATACAAGCAAAATCGAGTATATAGTTTTTGCATGTGACAGACTCGGCGAGTCGTTCATCGGACTCGGCGAGTCGAGTCGCGAGTCCCCGAGTTTTCCCCCTATTTCGTGGTTGCGGGGTGGAGTAGTGAGTCATGGGGTATGACTCGGTGGGTCGGAAGCCAGACTCACTCATGAAGTAACTCGGCGAGTTTAAGGCAATCTTCTTGCCTCAAGAACAACTCGGCGAGTTGTTCATACAACTCGGCGAGTCGCAGCATAGAGTGTTCTTCGGATGAAGATGAACTCGACGAGTTGTTCATACAACTCGGCGAGTAGGATGAAGGACTATTGGCCTTGGGTTTAGAAGGAAAACTCGTCGAGTCAACGCCTAACTCGACGAGTAGAGACGGGTTTATGGTCAGACAAAGGGACAGGGACTCGGCGAGTTGGCAAGCCAACTCGGCGAGTCAGGTCAACTGACAGTTAACTTTGACTTTGACTCTTGGTTGGTTAGGGGTAAATGGTCATTTTACCCTGAGGTCGGTTAGCGGTATTTGACTAAGTGTTTTGTGGGAATTATAGTCGGAGGATTTCCGGAGCAGCAGCAACAGAAGACAGTCAGTTTCCACACCGATCAGCAGCTACTTTGAGGTGAGTTACCTTCCAGTAGCGATGGGTCTACGGCCACAATGCCGGCCCATCAGTAGGATTTGTATGATTAGATGATTGTCTCTGTGATATTCATTTAGGTTTGCTGCTACCTGTAATATGTTTATGTGCTAGTATGATATGATGCTATGTGTTATGCGGTAGTAGTAGGGGTGAAATAGTCCCCAGTATCCGGTCATAAGGACCGAAGGGGTAGGTTGGGCATCCAGATATGCCCGGCAGCATCCAGTCGTAAGGACCGAAGGGTTAGGTTGGGCACCCAGATATGCCCGACAGTATCCGGTCGTAAGGACCGAAGGGGAGGCCAACACCCAGATATGCTAGCCAGTATCCGTTCGTGAGGACCGAAGGGGTAGGTCGGGCACCCAGATATGCCCGACAGTATATGTATGTTATGTGATTATATGGTATGTGGTACAGTGGGGGAACTCACTAAGCTTCGTGCTTACAGTTTTCAGTTTTGGTTTCAGGTACCTCTTCTTCGAAGGGGAATGAGCTGGCGCGGTAGCGGTACATCACACATATGCCTTGTATTCCGCATTATGAGATCTTCCTGGGGAGTTGTACTCTGACACTTTTATGTTTATTAAAAATGTTTTCCAGACAGACAATATCTTTTGTGAAATGATATGATCGTTGAACGTTTTATTCCTAATGTTTTGCTAAAGTACATGTTTTAAAAATGAAATTTTGGCTCGTATTTTTAGGACGTTACACTTCAGGGCAGATTTCTCAGCAGCCTCATGCACCTTATCAACATCCACAGTTTTCTACTGGAGTCTCTTTTGGTGGCAACGTGCAATCCACTCCTCAACAATATACAGACTTAGCATCTGTGTTTCAAGCCATGTCTGTTCCACCGCCACCAGACAACAACACTTACATGGACTCGGGTGCTACATCCCACATATCCTTTAACTCAGGTAACATGCTCTCTCTAACACCGTGTACTTCTAGATCTATAATGGTTGGTAATGGTGCTATTTTTCCTGTCACTCACATTGATCAAACTTTTTTCCCGCATTCTCACAACCGCTTAACTTTGAATAATGTACTTGTCTCGAACAAACTTGTTAAAAATCTCGTTTATGTTCACCAATTTACAACTGATAACTCTGTTTCTATCACTTTTGACCCCTTTGGTTTCACTGTGAAGGACTTTAAAACAGGTGCATTTATTCAGCGATGTGATAGTGTCGGTGATCTTTATCCTGTTGTTCCATCACCGACCCCTTCTCCTTTTGCTACCTCATGTGTTGCTGTCTCTCTCCCTACCTGGCATAGACGTCTTGGTCACCCCGACACTTCTATTTTGAATTTTTTTACATTCTCGCAAATTTATATCTAGTACTTCTAATAAGCTTCCCACTTGTCATGCTTGTCAGCTTGGGAAACATTGTCGATTACCTTTTTCATCTTCTGTTACTAAATCATCTCGTATGTTTGAATTAGTTCATTCTGATTTACGGACATCACATGTAACTAATATGAGTGGTTTTAAATACTATGTTCTTTTTCTAGATGATTATACTCATTTTTTGTGGGTCTTTCCACTCCGTGCTAAATCTGATGTGTTTGATGTTTTCTCTAAATTTCATGCTTATGTTCAAACACAATTTCAATCCAACATCCAACTTTTTCAATGTGATAATGGGCACCAAACATTACTTACTTTCTTTGCCCTCAAGGGTATTAAAATTTGTTTTTCGTGCCCTTATACATCTCAACAAAATGGTAAAGCCGAATGTGCCATTCGTACTATCAATAACGTCCTTCGCACATTCTTATTTTAAGTCTCTCTTCCGCCAAAAATTTTGGGTTGAATCCCTCCTTACAGCTGCTCACACTCTTAACCTCCTGCCCACATCTACCCTTTCCTTTCAAACTCCCTTCGAACTCCTCTTTGGTCATTTTCCCTCCTACAACCAGCTTCGCATCTTTGGATGCTTATGTTATCCAAATCTTTCCTCAACTACTCCCCACAAACTCTCTCCCCGATCCTTAGCATGTATTTATCTTGGTCCTTCTTCTGGTCATCGTGGCTATCGTTGTCTTGATCTTGTATCCCAACGTGTTATCATTTCTCGCCACGTCCTTTTTGATGACGACCACTTCCCATACTCCGATTTTCACGACACACCTTCCCCTTCAGACTACGATTCCTTTTTGTCTGAAGATTCCCCTCCTAATATTCCCCCTCCTATCCCAATCATACCCACCCCAAATGATACTACCCCTCCCTCCTCCCATCTTCTTGTCTCCACTAGCAGCAGTCCCCTTCAAGCCTCTCATTAACGAGGCTTTTTACCCTAATCAACAAATTATGTGTTTGTGGTGGTTGATCACTTCTCTAAGATGTCACATTTTATCCCTTGCAAGAAAATTACGGATGCGTCTAATATTGCTTTAACATTTTTTTTCGGGAAATAGTATGTTTACATGGCATTCCTTCGACAATAACGTTTGATCGTGACACCTAGTTTCTTAGTCACTTTTGGTGCACTCTTTGGCGGCCATTTCAAATTACTCTCCAATTTAGTACCTCTTTCCATCCCCAAGCAGATGGTCAAATTGAAGCGGTGAATAAAACCATATGAAATTTGATAAGGTGTCTTTGTGGGGTTCGTCCTAAACGATGGGACCAATTTCTAGCTCCAGCTGAATTTGCTTTTAATAACATGGTCAATAGGCCAACTGAATTTGCTTTTAATAACATGGTCAACTGGTAAATCGCCTTTTCAATCAAGGCAACCTGAACATCCACTAGACCTTATTTAGCTACCTCCATTACCTGGTCATAGTTTAGTAGCTGAAAATTTAACTAAAAAGATTGAAACAGTCCAAAAGGAGGTTAAACAAAAGTTGGAGATTTCTAATTCTATGTATAAAGAAGCACGTGACAAACATCGTCGTGAGAAAGTTTTTGAGGTGTGAGATCTTGTTATGGTTCATTTACAAAAAGAGTGGTTTCGAGTAGGTACGTATAACAAACTTAAGATGAAGAAAATTGGCCCTTGCAAAATACTTCGAAAAGTGAATGATAATGCCTATGTCGTTGATCTTCCGGATGGCTGGTCCATTTCTCCTACATTCAATGTGTTTGACCTCACCATATTCCAACCAGATGTGCTCTTATATCCTGATAGTCACTCGAGGACGAGTTTTGTTTCAAGCGGGGGATAATAATTCTTATTGCAGAATTCGGTGTATTAAATTTAACACCAGTTCTATATTTTGTGATAAAAAATCTGCTATTCAAATTGCTGCAAACTCAGTCTTATGGAGTATATGACATTATATATATATATATATATATATATATATATATATATATATATATATATATATATATATATATATATTATTCTTGGAATCATACAGCAGCCTTTTCGATCGCTTCAATGCACTCGAGCACAGTTGCCTTATTTGACATTGCAGACATTAGAGCTTCATGAAGTGCCTGATTTGTTTTCAACAGTGACCCCGCAAACAACACCTGCAATTTTTTCACCCCCTTTGTTACACAGTATATGACTATGACATGACACAGCAGATTGTACTGTGTTTGATCTACATTGGACTAAGACTAATTTCTTGTCCAATCCAAAAAGGTGAAACAAGGTACGCTGACAACTCACCCATCTCTTGTCTGTACAAAAAGACGAGAACGCCCTCATCATCCTCATCAAAGAAAATAGACCGAAAAAGTTTGTCCAGTCCAGTCCAGTGTAACAAATGCAAGCTATGGGATTGAATGACTTACTGCCCATCTGGTTAGATTTTGCTGCTCTTGTGGCTTAACCTGTGGTTTACTTCTGTTTATGAATCTCTACAATTATGTAAGTAAAAGAATCTCATGAGATTACAGTTGAATGAAGTTGAGAGTTGACTTGAGGTGCAAGGTATCTAGTTACCTGTAGAGTAAAAAGGTCGGCGGATTGACCAACCACTTTATCGTATTTTAGACCTTCTGCTGCTAGTCCAGCCATTGCAACAACTGCTAACCTGAGAGTCAAGTTTAGTAGTTAGAATATCGTTTCATTTTGATTTGATGCAGAAAAAATGAGGCTTTCTTATGTATAAGTATTAACTTAATTTGCAAGGATTTAGCAGAAAAATTGTAATGTTACTTACCTGTCAAGTTCCTTGGCATCAAGTTGTCCACTGTATATAAGTTTTTCAAGTTTTTCGTCTATCAGATTCACATTCTCTTTTCCAATATCCAGAGAGTACCCAAGGATAGGGAGACCTAGTAAGTAGGCAACTGCATGCCATTCAAAGCAAATAGGTATAAAACACAGACAATCAGAGCACCTCAATTGCAAAGTGCAAACAATAAACAAAAAAATACAATGCCATGTAAGCACACTCATAGGTCCCGCTTGAACAGGTTGTGCTACATTTTGATTGGAATTGGGACTGAGACTGAGACTGATATCAATGGTGAACTAATGTCGAGATCTATGAGAAGAAATTACTTAGAAAATGAGCAGCTTCATGTCTGGCAATTCTATCTTGATAATCAGGGAAAAATGTCGAGAATCCACCTATTGCAGCCTGAAGAAGCCTACATCACAGGTGAACTAATGAGATAAATCCAGAGTGTTCATTATTGCCCCTCACCATGCAAGATTTGATAAGAGATTGAAGAAATGAGCTCTAGTAACAGATACATAAAGGGTATAATCGTCCATTATATATTATATATTCATGTTATAGTTACCCAGGTGAGATACTCCCTACAGCCAGAACCACCAAAGAGATGCTCCCAATCAGATATGGTACAAAGAAGCCCCAGTCCTGCATTATTTTTGAACCACAGTTACAAAGTCAAACCACTTTAAAAATAGACAAAAACGAGAAAATAAGTTATATATCATCTGTTATAACTATTATTCCAATGATATGCGCACATAGAGTTTTTGGTGTTTTGTTGATTGTTTATATATGATTATGAGATAAACAAGCAACTAAATAAAAGTTTCTGAATTATTCAATTCAAGCTCACCCCAGGAAGCTGACCAGCAAGAACTCCCAAGAACCCTGTAGTTCCCACCACAGTGAAAAGAAAAGCAGCCTGCATCACTGTCATGAAATTAATTTCATGAAACATATATATATATATATATATATATATATATATATATATATATATATATATATATATATATATATCATATCATAAAATTAAGATTTATGTGAAAAGATGAGTATCTCTGGCATCATTGAGCTTTTAACTCAAATCATGGTAGTTAATTAAACACGTTCATGACAACTTACATCATTTCTAACACTAGGTATTGCAAGGTTCTCCGCGTTTTTCATTCCAAGAATTGTCAACTCACGTAGAGATGTCTGTTAAAGAAAAAAAAATCCAGCAGTTTTGTTAAATGATACTATTAGACTTAGGGGATGTTTGATATACCTCTTACCACTAAATCAGATATGACTTCAATCATATAGAAAAAAAGGGGATACATGTAGTCAGTAAAAACTTACGGGGCGACGGGATACATAGGGTTGAGAACCCCACTTTTTGGCCCAACCAATTTCAGAGAGCTGACTAAGTGCTTCTTTAACACCATCACTATCCTTCTGCACCAAATGCAAATGCAAATAGAATTACATCAAATCAAATGCAGGATACTAAACAAATTGAAAAAATCTAAACCCAAATAAAACTGATTGGGTGATTGTTCTCTCCGAAAAACAATATCTATATAGGAAGCATGCAGATGTTCATTGGTGGTTGTCAAATAACATTGCCCTATTGTTTCAGCATCACCTTAACTACATTCACTACGCAGTGTTTGATGCTTAAGTAACAAACTAGTGTAATAAAATACAAGCTTCAGTTGCATCTCTACAAGTTCAGTCAGTAATGCCGGATCGAAGGGTTAATTTGAAGTGGAACCTCGTGAAATTGGGTTTTTTTTATATGATTCGAATACGAGTATAAAAGTTACTATGATAATTCTACGAGACGTTGAATGAAAGCATCATGTTTAATTTCTTAAAATTGGAAGAGAGGTCGAAGAATAAAAAACCTTGGCGATGGCGGATTCGAGAGAGGTGAAGTCGACGTTGGGGGGAGCAGCTGAGGAGGATCTGATTCCCCAATTTCTAGAATGTGTAGATCGAGCAAGAGGACCGAAGAGCGAAACAGATATGGAAGACATTGAGAGAGAGAGAGAGAGAGAGAGAGAGAGGGAGAGAGAGAGTCCCTTGTTTAGTTGGCACGTCAACCGATAAGGTTTGGCGGGAGTGGCTTCAAAGTGACCATCAAACCGTTATCAACATAAAGTGTTGAGCCATTTTACTTTGAGGATGCATTTCGTTTTATTCATTTTGTTCATATTGATCAAATATGTTTTGCTTAATTTTATATTATATTTTAAATTTGTCAAAAGAATTATTTATGTTTTATAAATTTTATAAATAGTCAATATATTATATTTTCTTAGAATTTAATTATTTTAGTGAAATGTTTTACACTAAGTATTCCACTACGCCACTATATTTTAGTTTAAAAATTCGTTAAATAAATTGTAGCATTAATAACTATATTAGATTTAACATATTTTCTTGGAATATTGTGATTTTTTTCCTTAAAAAATGTTACCCCATTTCTTTCATTAATAACTATATTAACCTTAAAATCAAAAAACTAACTAGTCATCAACGATGGTATTTGAATAATGTTATGATGCATTTCGTCTTGTGAAATAAATGGTTTAAGTTAAACTTATTATCCATGGGTGTATGTTGAAATTGACAAAGAATAAAAAGTCATCTCCAATCCAACATTTTTGGATGAAAAAAAGATAGATGACTAGACACACTAACTAATATTTTAAGGGTACAATCAAATATTTATTTCACTTAAAAATTATTATATTCAATTAATTGAGATATTTAATTATTATCTAATAAACTTTTGATGGATCAACTAAGTAAGACTTGATAAACATCTTCTTATAACGACCCAAGTTCATAGGATGATTTAAATATTCAAGCAAGATTAGTTAAGGAAATGGAAGAGCGTAGCTATATATATATATATATATATATATATATATATATATATATATATATATATATATATATATATATATATATATATATATATATATATATATATATATATATATATATATATATATATATACTATGAGGGTGTTTAGTTTAGTTTTGAAAGCCAAAAAGTCATTTTTTGTAAAAAATGGAAAAGTTAGGATTCCGTGACTTTTCAAAAGGATACCATTTACTCTATTGGAAAAGTCAGAATTACCAAACATCTTTTTGACTTTTAGAAAAAGATAAAAGTTAAAAGTCACTTTAAAAATTATCCCAAACACTCTCTATGTATAATATATATTTTTGTTAAATAAAAGGAATTAGAGTTGTGATATGGCCTATCTATTCAAAACTTGAAAATTAATAGAACATAATACATTGTTGTATATGTAAATTAATGACGTAAGACAACATCGTTTGCAACTTAAATAAACAATTTAATTTAGAATAAATATATGGTCACATTTTGTTATCGTTCAAAGATTTTTGCCATTCTTTCATATTTTATAAATGATTTTGATTATCGTAAAACAAAATACTTCAATACAATATCCAAAGACAAATTAAATATTCTGTACTTATAACCTTGCAAATGGGAGATGCCTCGTTGTAAGGTCAAACAACCCATTATTTAATTGCTATAAAATATATAAGAATAAGATGCCCACTAACAAAATCAAATTTAAAAAGAAAACATTTCATTTAGTAAAAACAAGCAATGGTCAATGCATATAAAATCATGTCACGTTTAAAAATATTTACAATAGGATTGGATCACGTTAAAAGGATTTACTCAAAGTGTTGCCTTAAAATCATATCATGTTTTAATTGCACATTACCATATTTCAGATCTTTTACAAAATATCCGATCAACATGAAGAAACAAGTAACTGAACGCATCTGAGGCCACTTGAACACCAATGACGGACCAAACCACCTCCGGTAACCCACCACCGGCCGCCTCCTCTTCGCTTCCACCTCAACCACCACTGCTGATACCAAACCTACCAGATGACGTCGCACTCCAATGCATCGCTAGAGTTCCACGGTCCTACCACCGCTCCCTCTTACTAGTCTCCAAGTTATGGCGATCCACCATACGCTCCCCACACTTCTTCGCCATCCGATCCCTCATCCGTTCGACACAACAATCCCTCTACCTCAACATCCGCCACAACTCTTCTTTCAAGTGGTATTATCACCCAAACCCTAACCCTACCGATAAAGGCATCTTATCTCCTCTCCCGCCCATCCCAATTCAACCCGTCGGTTCTGCATATGCCGTACTCGGCCACAAAATATACCTAATCGGCGGTTCGATTAACGATATTCCCTCGACATCTGTTTGGGTTCTCGATTGTAGGGTTAATAAATGGGAAATTGGGCCTAAAATGAGAGTTGGGAGAGAGTTTGCAGCTGCAGCGACGGTAAATGAAAAGATATATGTGATGGGTGGATGTTTGGTGGATAATCGGACTCGGTCGATTAATTGGGCGGAGGTTTACGATCCGACGGTGGGGGTGTGGTGCCCGCTACCAAGCAGTTCGGTGGAGGCAAAGGACAAATGGATGCATGCTAATGCTGTTATAGATGGTAAGATTTATGCGATGGCAGACAGGGGCGGAGTGGTTTATGATGTGGCGGAGATGGAGTGGGGGAGAGTTCCGAAGAGGCTCGACATGGGATGGAGGGGGCGAGCTGCAGTTGTAGATGGGGTTTTGTATTGCTATGATTATTTGGGGAAAATTAGAGGGTATGATGTTGAGAAGGATGTTTGGAAGGAGTTAAGAGGGGTGGAGAAAGGGTTGCCGAAGTTTTTGTGTGGTGCAACAATGGTGGATTTGGATGGGAGGTTGTGTGTGGTGTGGGAATGCAAAGAGGGTGGTGGTGGTGAGAAAGCAATTATGTGTGCAGAGATTGAAGTCTATACGAATGAAGATGGAGGATTAAGCGGTTCGATCTTGTGGGTTGATGTGGTTCTTTCTGTTCCTGTTGGTTCTTCAATTCTTCATTGCATGGCTGTTTCTCTGTGAGTTGTGACTTCCATTATATTACCAGGGTATGTTCTTTCTCTTTATAAACTTACCAAATTATAGCATTATACTCTCAAATATATTTCTTATTTGGATGAAAATTCTACTAGATAATTTGGTATTTGAAATGAAAATAGGATGCTATAATAAGCAAATATATGAAAGTTGGTTACTGGTATTGCATTTATCCCAGAAAGATATTATGAACACCTTATTTTTGCAGGATCTTGAACTATTGCCATTGCAAAATAATGTGAATGTATATGGATATGGTCCTTATCTTCAAGGTATACATACAGATCTTTGGGGAATTAAGAGCTGAAGCAGTATTGTTGATTGTTAAAAAAATGTGAATGTATATCATCTTGTCTTGATTACAAATAAAAAGCCTTTGTTGAAATGTTGCAAAGGCTACTTGTATATCTTTGGTTTGTTGTACATATATTGTTAACTTCTACTTCAAGTGTAATGAGCCCTCTTTCCTCTTGACATTGCTCAAATTTATATTCAAATGGTTTAAACTTAAATCACCATTTTTAAGGGTTGTGAAAGTTTGAAATTGCATGAAAAAACACCTAATAGTTGAGTATTTTCGAAGTCAGTTTGTTGACGTATTTGTAAGTTCATTGTAAGTGTACATTTTACAAATTTATAGTTTTTTATCAAAATGTATTGAAAAGAAACTTTAGATAACAAATTATACACATACTACAAGATAAATAATTTGTAATGGTTCATTTCATAACGCCAAATCGTAATCGGAAGAACAAATGTGATGTGGAATCAAAGTGATTAAGTTTACAATATTGGAGGAAATGGTTTTGATTCTGATTTTTCCAAATTCAAATAATCAGGTGTTAAAGTAAAATTAAAATTTAAGAATATCTATAAAGTTATTGGACTTACTTGTAACATCAGTTAAATAGTTTATTTGAATTTTCAGTTTATAGCGAAGTTTGGTTTTGATTCCTAATTTAATTATTAAAGTTAAAAGTAACAAGAGATGATTTAAATTTAAATTTAAATAGACGCTTTATTCAAAATAATATTATATCAATTGAGTGATTTTCTTTATATATAACAAGTTCTACACCTTTAAGAGTTTAAGGAAGAGCAACTTTTGTGAAACTTTTGAAGTTTAATTTTTTTCTCATCAACTTTTAGATTTCAATCACAAATTAAAACTTTTAGATTTCTATCACAAATTGACGTTTAGAAGTTGATAGGTGTAATCAGAAGTTTGAAGGCTGAATACGAAAAACTTTAGTTTTTATTTATATAAAAATATCAGTCAAAATAACTTTAAATTTTTGAAATTTATAAAATTACAAATAATCAAAAGCTAAATGAATTAGTTTTGGAATTATGGTCTTGTTGTATAAAATATAAGTTAAAAACTTGTAATATGTAGTTTTCTATTTAATTGAAAGGGCTTTTTTTTTAACTCTCAAAAACATACATTAAGTTTTTTCTTAATAAATTTTAAATCTAGTTACAGATTAACTATATATTAAAATTTGTACTGGTTTGTAAAAAGTATATGTTCCAAGCTGGCTTGGGGTGGAGGTGTCGACTTTGCTTTGAAGCTGTATAATTTTAACCATTGTAGTTTTCCGTTCTTCGATCAATAGTTCTACTGCCTTGATTTGACTTGCTTCTTTAACACCAAAGACCAAGGTGTTGTTTGTTTTTTCGGAGCGACATGGCTGAAGTTTGCGTACCATATCTGCAACCCTCTGCAGTAGAATAGGTGGATCAAACGGCTGCAACCTATAATAAAAAGTATGTTTGTTTTTTAACATCTGCAGACTGTTACAATAAACTGAAATTAACTATACAATAATTAAAAATAAATCTAAAGAAAATTTTTATTTAGTTTAATCATATGCAAATCAAATATAAAGATCATTGTGATGATATAATTTTTAAAGAGGTTTATATAAATGAATTAAACATAATATTTGCTAAATAACAATAAACAAAATTATTAATTAAGCTAGAAATATGTTCATTTTTGTTAAAATTTTGAAGACGGTGATTATTTTCCGGTTAACTTCAATAAATCTAGTAATCTTAATGATTAACTTTATAATTTATTAATATTTGTTTATAGACAATATAACAAAAAATATTTATATGAAATTTACGAAAGAGTTTTGAAATTATGTAAAACATGTTCAAATTGTTTATAATATTCCTTAAAAATTATTAAAATAATAAACATGTTGTTGAAAAAAACAAATCTAAGTTGAATAATATAACTTAAAGTAAGTGGGAAGTGGTTTGAAAAGGATGGTCCAGTGCTGCACCACGCAACACACGCGCAATAGTTACGAAAGTTCATGTGTTGCGCGACGCAGCAACAACTGATCAGAAGTGATTTTTCTGAAAAAAAACAAACAACACCTAAAAGACTTCTCCAACCTTTCAAAAACCTCTCCATCGAACCTACACAAAACGGCTTTTGCCGGTTTCCCTCCTTAACGTCCACCGCCTTCAAAAAAACAATGTTGCTTAATGTTTTCACCGTTAACTTACATTCTTGTACTTTGGAAAATGATTGTTCTCAAATTCTATTTTTTAAAATATCACTTTGACCCCTTGGACTTTTACCATCTACAACTTGAACCCCTTTACTTTGTAAGATATCATTTTCTTTACGCCCTTAACTTTGGAAAATGAGTTTTTTCATCTCTCTACTTTTTAAAATGTTATTTTGACACCCTTGACTTTTACTATCTACAAATTGCATCGGTATAAATTTGATGTAGTCAATATTTCGACATAAATTTAGAATTTTCGTTTGTTATTATTATTATTTTTTAAAACTTATTTATATACATGTTGACATAAATTCAAATTTATTTAAAATTCTACTACAAAAACATAAATGACCTTTCAATACATAACAACTTATTGAAAATTAAATTGCTTCCTACTTTTTATACCTATAAATGTTCCTATCCAATAAAATTATGAAAAGTGTCTTCATTTCATATTTTTTTAACTAACTCATTAAGGCTATATTAAAAATATATCAGATGAAATTAAATTGAATGGCGATTTGTCATAATATTAATAGATAGAAATAATCATACATACTTATAAAACTAGCATTTTTTCTTGAATGTCATGCATTTGAAACCCCTTTATTTAACTTTCTCAAACCACATTCATTTGAAACCCCCTTTTTTAACTAATGCAACTCAAAAGTTTTCCTAATTATGATTTATCACTCAAAAGTTTTATAACTTATATTATGTTTAATTAGCATTTAGTGAAAAATTTACTATAAAAATGCCAACCTTTTATGACTTTTGTGTTATATAAAATCTTACATGTAAAAAGGATTTGAAGATATTGTGATTCAAAAGTTTTCACATAGTTGAAGCATTCATGATCCAAATATGATGATTTGAAGAAATGGGTTATGTCGCATCGATGGTAATTGTAATATGATTTTTTTTTCAACCAAAAAAAATGAAGCTTTTATATTATTTCTTTATATTCAGTTTCTCATTTGATCTTTATATGCGAATTGTGTGTATTACTCAATCTTGAATGTGACTCTTCAAACATCAATGTTTTGTTTGGAATATCTTTCTGCTTCTTCTTTTTCAAGAAAAATATTTTGATTGCAGGTTAGCGAAGAATTGTTATCAAGTATCTATAGTTGAAGACTGTTAAATGAAAAAAGAAGATTCATAAAATGGATATATGTTTTTTTGTTTGAGCAAAGCTGACAAATGTTAGTTTTTTCTTTTGATTTAAATGTATGTTTATGTAACATTTTTATTTATATATTCAACCACCCAATGCTCTTATTTATTTGATTGTAGTTTTTCTATTTTGATTATGTTTATTTTCTATTATTTTTTTGTTGGGTTATCCTACACAACATATTTAAAAGACAATATTTAAAAGATAACATAATTTTGAACATTTGATTTGTAATTATCATGTATATGCACCTATGTATGTTGTAAATTTATAATTAAATAATTGAAGGGATTAAAATGATGCATCAAAACCAATTATTTAGAAGAATATAATAATAATAATAATAATAATAATAATAATAATACATTTCCAAGTACCGCATTCATTTGAAATTCACACTAAGTTTTCTAATTTATGTATATTTATTAGTTACAACTCAAGAGTTTTTAACTTATGATTATTAATTAGTAATCACTAATAACTTTTTATTTTCCTTTCTTTTATAAGGTTGTAAAGTTTTGCTCATTAAAAATATTAATGTATTTGAAGATATTTGTGATTTAAATATGAAGAGTTAATATAAATTGTATAATAGATGTTTTAGTGTTTTTATGTTATTAAAAGTTATAGTGTTTATTTTTCATATTTTTTATTATTCGTTGTATATATATATATATATATATATATATATATATATATATATATATATATATATATCTTTTAATATAAAGGTTATAATAGATGTTTTTCTATTTTTATGTTATTAAAAGTTGTAGTTCATATTTTTGTTCATATGTTTTGTTACCCATTATATTATCATTCATTTGATATATAATTTACACAATTTTAAACAATTTATAAAATTATCAAATAATTGTATATATATCACAATAACTTAAAAATTAAACTATAATGTCTAATAAAACTAATATGTTAAATATATGTTTGCTTTACTACTAACATTTTGTTTCAAAGTAGAAATATTAAATAATAATTTGACAAAAAATATTATTTTAACTATATAATTCTATTCTCACGTAACGCACGGGGATTCGCCTACTTATAGAAATAAAAGATAGATGATAATTTAATTTCTACCACTTATTTTCCTACTGCTTTTTTAAATCAATTGATACCTCTCTAACGTGTTGAGCGTAAAATGCTAGTTAAAATAAAATACGAAGTTGTTTTGAATTAAAATAAAACGAGAGAGGAAAAAAAATAGGGTTTTTTAGGGGCAGCTGACCTGCGACTCCATTTTCTCTAGAACCCTCTTTCCTTTCGTCTATCGATACCAGTTAAGCTCATACATTCGAAAACAACATCAAAGCAGTACTTTCTTTACTTCAGCAATGGCGACCGTCATGCAGAAAATCAAAGATATCGAAGATGAGGTATTAACCCTGTTCCATCTATATACTTTCGTATTTCCATCTATATACATACCTCGTATACCGGATAGGCAATAGTTCACGAACCCTAGAAACATCGCTATGTCTTCGCAACATCATAATTAATTTAAGTAATCGTACACGATATTGTTTTAGTTCACTCGGGTATTATAAATCGATGTGATCTATTTGCAGTTATTTCAAAATCACTGCTCTGGTTAATCTTGATTCCTTAGATTCAGTAGGAAGCTACAATACGAGTTACGACGTGACACAGTTTACGTTTTAACTTCGAAGTATGTCTTGGAGGAAAAAAAATTTAGATGAGGCACTTTAGAACAAATTTCCTATCTGCGGCAATGGAAACACAATTTTGATGGCCAGTTTAGTGCAGGGGAGCTGCTTGTGTACATATTTTTTAAAATCTGTTTAGAGAATTTGCACATGAGAACTAAAGGTTTAATCACAAGAACCTATTTTAATGGAGAAGGCGTTTATTTACTCCATCATCATATTATTTAGAGGATCAAAAAAGAAGAAAATATGTCCCTGTTTTTAAAGAAACGGCTACACTTTGAGTGTTGATGTAACATGAGCTAATTTCAGCTGCACATTTGACATGTTTTGGACATGTTTGGGAGATATTTGGTGAATGTATGCTGAATTCAAGGCTTTCAAAAGCATAAATGTATTGCTCTGCTTTGCTTGTTAAGTGTGCACCTGTGATAGCTATACAAAATCTTTATGGATATGAAGCTGTTAGCTGCAAGCAGAATGTGCAGATTTATCCCTCATACATTGATAAAATTTCAGCTATTTGCATGTTATATACCTAATACAAATGTAGTTTTAGTCTTTATTCTCCAAGTTAACATTTTTTGTTATCCTTTCTCATTTTATCCTATTTCTTATCCCATCTCTACATTTGGCATCCATCATGTGAATTGTATTACCTTTTCAAGAGTTTTGTTACTTATGGTAATTAAAATGTTAAATGTAACTAACTGAGTGCATTCTTTTTTCTCCTTTTAGATGGCAAAGACCCAAAAGAATAAAGCAACTGCACATCATTTGGGCTTGTTGAAGGTAAATATGAGTAGGTTGCTCAATTGTTAATTGCTTTAGCAGAAGCTAAAATAATTAAATTGATTTTATGATGTTAGGCTAAGCTTGCAAAACTGAGAAGGGAGCTTCTAACACCTACAACAAAGGGAGGTGGTGGTGCTGGTGAAGGTTTTGATGTTACAAAAAGTGGAGATGCAAGGGTTGGTCTTGTGGGTTTTCCTTCTGTTGGAAAATCAACCCTATTAAATAAGTTAACTGGGACTTTTTCAGAGGTACATAATACCTCTTTAATCATCACAAATTCACAATTAAATTGTCTAAAGTTTAAGGGACATTGTATTATGTTTGTTCACAGGTTGCTTCATATGAGTTTACCACTCTCACATGCATTCCAGGTGTTATTACATATCGAGGAGCTAAAATTCAGGTATAATTGTAAATCCTCCAATCTTTTGTTTTTTTTTTTTTGAAAGGTTTATATTGTTTTATAGTATTTATTTGTTGGCAGTTGTTGGATCTTCCTGGTATTATTGAAGGTGCTAAGGATGGAAAGGGTAGAGGAAGGCAGGTAATTTTTCAATTGTTGCTCTTTAAGATTATTATTTCATACTGAATAATTGTTATCTGATTAAAAAAGTTTCTTTTTTTTTGTGACTGATTTATTAAGTTTGTTAACTTAAATAAAATACATTCTTGTTGTGTAGGTTATCAGCACTGCAAGGACATGCAACTGTATTCTGATTGTGCTGGATGCAATTAAGCCAATAACCCACAAACGTCTCATTGAAAAAGAGCTTGAAGGATTTGGCATCAGGTAAACCATAATTATTTAAAAAAAGAAAAAACACAAATGTTTCTCTCATTATATATATATATTCTAATTTAACCTTATTTACTGTTTGTTATTATGTATATTACAGGTTAAATAAGGAGCCCCCAAATCTAACATTCAGGAAAAAAGAAAAGGGTGGCATTAATTTCACATCAACAGTTGCAAACACACATTTAGACCTTGAAACAGTAAAGGCAATATGTAGTGAATACAAAATACATAATGCTGATGTCACCCTTAGGTTTGATGCAACAGCTGATGACCTCATCGATGTGATTGAAGGTAGTAGAATATACACTCCTTGCATCTATGTTGTCAACAAAATAGATCAGATCACACTTGAAGAGCTTCAGATTTTGGATAAACTTCCTCACTACTGTCCTGTCAGGTAACATACATTCTTTTATTTATTATTTTTCTTTTATTTATTTTATTTTTGAACCATGATATTTATTTTGTAGTGCTCATTTGGAATGGAATCTTGATGGTTTGCTTGAGATGATATGGGAGTATCTGAGTTTGACCCGTATTTATACAAAACCCAAAGGAATGAATCCGGATTATGAAGACCCTGTAATTCTTTCTTCTAAAAGAAAAACTGTTGAGGATTTTTGCTTCAGGATTCATAAAGACATGCTTAAGCAGTTTAAGTAGTAAGTCACCTCACCTAATACTTTTTGTAAAACTATAAATTTTCTCCACTTTTTGTGATTCATTAATTAATTAATTTCCTTTAATTAATAGTGCACTGGTGTGGGGTTCTAGTGCAAAACACAAGCCACAAAGGGTTGGCAAGGTAAGTTTGTTTATCTTATATTCTTATTCTTTACCTAACTACAATACCAAAATGAGTCATGTTACATAATGGATCTTTTTACATGGCAGGAACATGAGCTTGAAGATGAAGATGTTGTGCAGATCATTAAGAAAGTGTGAGTTTAAATTATTAAAAAAAAAAAAAAAAACTAAATTTTGTTTTTGATAACTATTTGTGTACTTTGTATCGTTTGTGCCTTGTGATACAATATGAAATAGATAAATGATTTGAGTATTGAGATTTTGTATCATACATTCTTCTTTATTTTGGTCCATGTTGATTATTTTTATCGTTATTTGATATATAAATTAAGTCGCACTCATATTAACACAAAGTTTGTTAAGCCTTCTGGTGATGATGGTTGAGTCAGAATGTTTTGTCGTTGGGTATTATTAGTTATAGTAGCTGTGGTGTTGTCGATTTTTGTTGTTATTATGTTGGTTTTTATAAGAGAATTGTATGTATGTGTGTATGGGTTGTCTCTTATCCACTAATAGATATATCGTGATCCAAGTTGATGAAAGTCATAGGGAGGGTATGTATGTCATATTGCAATGTCGATCTATAACTCGTCAAAACTAGAAAGCTACGTCTTTGTAACTTGCTGTAGAAGAAACATGCAATATATAAAAATAATCAAATTATCGACCATTAAAAAATTAAGCTTTAGAGCGTGTTCCTTATTTTTATATTATATTTTGTTTAAAGTTTTTCGTCGTCAATAAATCAAACGAACACACAACAGGTATGTCATGTCGGAGCTAGGACGCAAAATCCTTTTTGTGCGTATGTGTATATTTGAACGTGCATATACATATTCAAAAAGTGTAGACATGCACATTCATACTTTCAAAAAAACGATTTTATGTTCTGTTTTTGAAAATTTTGATTTACAACACCTAGATGAGATCACGAACTGAGAGGTCAGAGGTGTAAAGTTATATAACTTAAGAAAAAAAAATAGTAACAAATTGGAAAAAAAAATGTATATGCAGTCGATTCTGTTTTAATTATTGCTTAGCGAAAATATTTATTACAACTAAGCCATATAATAAGGCTTCTTTATTTGTATCCTAAGCTTGATATGAATTCTGTTTTAATAAAATGATTCATATTATAAGAATTTATGTTGTAACTATAAGCAACTGATTTTTTTAATTATATTAATGTAAAACATTAAATTAAATAATTATCAGACAGAAAAGAAGTTCCATATTGTATAAATCCCCTAAAAAAATGATATCTATGAAATATAGAATTGAGGTTTCCAGTGAAATATATGACATGACGGGCCAATAACTAATAGCATGTAGTGTATGGTACCTAATTTCTCTTCATTAAAATACAAAAGTAGTAAAGTCATATGAATACGATATAAGGGTGTGAAAAACTCGGTTGGCAGAATCAAAAAAACTTAACTGAAAGCTGTCTGTTAGCTGAAAAACTAGCTGATAAAAAATAACGTTTGGTGAAATTAGCTGAAAAGCTAGCTAAAATATATAAAATTACATAAAAGAACATGTAAGAATATGTGTTTCTATAATTAATTAAGGGGTGTATTTGGAAAATTTTAAAAAAGCTCCTAAAAAGCTAGTCTAAGTAGTTTTTCTAAAAGCTAGCTAAAATATATAAAATTACATAAAAGAACATGTAAGAATATGTGTTTCTATAATTAATTAAGGGGTGTATTTGGAAAATTTTAAAAAAGCTCCTAAAAAGCTAGTCTAAGTAGTTTTTCTAAAAGCTAGCTAATAAACTACATTTTATCTTACCAAACATGACAACATAAAAAAACTCAAAAAAATAAGTTAACTTATACTGTGTGCGCAAAATATAACCTAAAGTATATACTTGTCAGATCTTGGTCATCAACATTTAAAAAAAAATGTTTTCAGTTAAAGAGTATTTCCGGAACTAGTTGCTTTCGTTCGATACTAAACATTTTTTTTTTATAATATACATTTTCCATATGCGATAAGACATAATTTTATATACAAATATTAAATTGAGAAAAATCCTAATTTTATGTTCATTCCAGGGTTCTCTTTAGGACCAAACGGATTCTAAACCTCAACCAAATCATAGAAAAATAGTTTATAAATTTTCATTTTCGTTTTCGATTTCATTATTTGTATTTTTGTATTACGGACTTATTTAGTTTTAACTCAATAATAGTTTACTGCGAGATGTTATTTGGAGGACTTTGAAAGTTAGAGAGACCCCAAGAGATATGCTACAACTATACATGATATATATTGCCAATCTAAGATACGTGCTTGAACTCCAATCGAAGACACGAGTTCTACGTTAAAATAGGTATACTAGGGTTCGACTCTTAGCCCATATATCTTCGGCTTGATCTTAAACGAGATATCATATGAGATCAAGGGGGGAGTGCCTTGGTGTATGCATTTTGCCAATGACATTGTGTTGGTGGCTAAGTTAAGGATTGGGTTGAATGCACGTTTAGACACATGGAGGCCGATGTTGAAGGTATGAATTTATAGCAACTTATTTTCGAAAGTATGAATTTATGCTATCAAGAGGGATATATATATAGTAACATTTCAAGCATAATTTTGTATACACATGATTCCTTTGAAGATCTTGAACTCTTAGTTACTCTTGGAAGATCTAGCACCCAAAGTAGAAATGCCTCTAATGGCTCACACCAAAAAGTCTAAAACCCTAGAAAATTGAGAGAGATGAGAGAACTTAAGAAAATCGGATTCTCTAAGCTAACAATTAATATCGAAGATTTCCAGGTGGGATATCGGTTATCAGTACCTTTAAAAATAGCGGTGTCAAATATTGGTCCAAAATATCGGAACCACAAAATTCGGTGATACTTACTGATATTTCTAGGTGGGATATCAGTTAAGTAATTTTACTAACTTCTGTTAGTGTTAAGTCATTGTCTTAAGTCTTATGGTCTTAACTTAACTGAAGCTATTGTTATGCTAAATTTAATTGTTAGTTTGAGTCATAGACTCATGATTTTAAGTCTTAACAAATCCTATTATTGTGTTAATTGTTAAATACTTAAGTTTTAACTTGCTAGTTTCTACAGGTTTGATCATGTTGTGTGTTAAGTACTTAATTCTTAACAGATGATGATGTCGATATTAAAGATGATATTGAAGATCTTGATGCCTTGGTTGATGTGGGCTTGGAGGAAGATTTTATGGCTTATGCAAGGTTATGTTTCAAACATTGACACTTTTCAGTTTTGAGTTTTGATATATATATATATATATATATATATATATATATATATATATATGTGTGTGTGTGTGTGTGTGTGTGTGTGTATTAATTATGCATATAAAAATACCGATATCTATCACCTATATCTCAAATTTTAGCCCTTGACCGATATTTGATTTTGGACCGCTATAACTGCCTAGTCTCTAAGTGTAGGGAAGATTAGGAACGAAATTAATGAAGGCCAAAAGATCTATTTATAGCTGAGGTAACTTGTACATAAAGCTTATATGGATCAATTAAATAATCATGTTTAATCCTAATTCAAACCCTTTTCTTTGTCAGCTACCAAAAACAATTCTAGAAGCCTTCTAGGCCTCACAAACCATCCACCCTCTTTGGGTATTCCATAATGTTCCTCTTGCTCAACTTTTAAGCAATTAACACTCAGTATCTGCACCTTTAATTTTTTTTCCTGATTAAGACTAATTAATTCTAACAAGTTTATACTTAATTTATCAAGGTATGATAAATTAATAAACTATTTATATCATTCTCTTAAATTCTTTTCTAGCTATTTTAGCTGTTGAGGACAACCCAAAAGTACTTTGTGATTATTCTCAAAGTTATATGAATTTAGTTATGACATTGGACACCTATTTCCAACATGTGTTATAATAGAAATGCCTATAGATAAATACCATTAAAATGGAGCATCTTTGATGAAATTTCAACATAGAGAAAAATCATGAAGGGGTAGAGATACTTACAGGGGATCAATCTCTTCTCTTGGAGGAGAGCTTTAAGTATTTGGGGTCTATGATCCATAAGGGTTCTTAAGGTAAATGCCACCCATCCCATTAAGGCAAGTTGGTTAAAGTGCAAGGAGACATCATGAGTTTTGTATGATAAGAAGATCCTATTGAAACTGTAAAAGTAGTTTTATAGAATAGCCATTAGATATGACATGATGTATGTATACAAGTGTTGGTTGAGCCAAAATGAGCATGAAAGGAAGATGAAACTTTTCGTGTTTATTTTAAAAGGAAGGACAATTAAGATGGTATTGAAATGGGGAAATATCATATTAGCCCATCAGAGTTTTCTTGTTTATTTTAAAAAGGCATCCAACTTTTTTTGCACATTAAGGGAATAAACTCAAAGTTGACTATTTTAAAAAGTCCTTACATCCGTGATAAACGGTGTCCTTGCCATATCATCAATAAATGGTTACGTGGATGCCAACTAACTCATTACATGGCAGCTGATTGTGGTCCGCTGTACAATCATTGGTCCCCAAGGATTTCCATGTCGTCGATAGGACCAATATATAAGCAAAGCGATACCCTAATAGATTAATATGCACCACTTTGTTACCCTAATCAGTTTCACTCGGTTCTTCTTCTTTCACCACCGAACACTCTTTAACTCCGATTTGCAAACAATGTCTCAACAAAGCTTCTCCCACAATGGTGGATTACTGTGACAACCCGATATTTCGAGACAATATGATGGATCACAAGTAAAATTTACGTCAAAAATTAACTTTCCTAAAATCTTATTTGGGTTAAATAAAGTATTAGGAATCGTATCAAGGTTTTCGTACATATAAAGAACCCTAGAATCCGAGTTATAACGAAGAAGTTATGACCAACCGAAGATTCTCGGCAAAACCAGCAACACTGATAGACGTGAAACGCGAAGTTTCAATACAATAATTTTTAGCCTTAGATATCTAAATGAAAGTTTTAGATATCATTAAACCGTAAGCGTACATGAAAAGAACGTCCAAATCTGACTTCGTATGAGGAAGTTATGATTTTTCTAAGTTACGGATATAGCAGTAGACAGCTAAAAACTCGAAATAGAAATCGAGAGACTTTAAGCCAACACAAATTGAATGAGAATCGAAGGTCTCAACGATAGAAGCGCAACGGTAAAAAGTCTGACTGAAACGGACGTCGGATGAGGAAGTTATGGAACTTTAACGAACTTTTCCTGTTCCGACCTATTAAAATATAATATTAAAAATAAAGTCAAGATTTGCCGATGGAGTCTAAACGAAAGTTGTAGATCGTAGTCTCACCTTCGCGTGGATATAAAGAACGTTGAAAATGGAGTTCGTAGGAGAAAGATATGAATTTTTGAAGTTTACTAAATAATTAAAATATAAATTAATTTCAAAATCCGGTATTATCCGAAGGAGGAGTCATCGGACCAATCCAGGTTACGCCCAACGTACTCGGATGCTAGGCTCCGGCTCGTCCACGTCGCTCCGATGCTTCAACCGAGGATGCGGTCATGCCTGACGTTGCGTACGCGAGGGATTCATACCCTATATAAAGGGTGCGAGGATGCCGGCCATTCTTGCTCAATTCTTCCCTTTCTCGCACCGAAGCTCTGCGTTTCAACCCTCGGAGTCATCCCAAAGGCCCGGTTTGCATATCCAAGTTGGGAGGGAAGTTTTACGCTCCCGAGATTCCCGAGAATCCCGAGAAATCCGCTTTCTCGAGTAGAAGTTCTGCTCGGTTTTCGTCTCACTTTCTTCGATCTATCATGTGAGTTCATAACCCTATAATCCACACTTTTAAATGTTTTATAAATGTTTTTATATGCTTTTAAGGGGGGAATACAAGTAAAACACACGATAATATTCGTGTGTTCTATAAAGTTTCATTATACACTTTTTATGAACGGAATCATATGTGATTTATAACTATTATAAGGAAACTTTCATATGCAAAATGTATCACGATAACATCATATCTTTTGAAATAAAAAAATGTTGTTATATATGTATAAATCAAACACTCTGCTTATACTGTAGGTATATGTGTCCATCTTAGACACTATAAAAATTATGCTTTTCATAACAAGTGAACATTTTACTAGAGATTACTATACAAATGAGACACACTTAAAGAAAACTATAATAGGTATAGTTTTACGAGAACATCACGAACTTTTACATACTAGAAATACTATTTCAAGGAGATACATTCATACACAAGAACAAACGAACATTTTCATATGTACTTCGAATAGTTTTCACAAACGTTTTTACATGTTAAAACACTTTCAGAAACTGTCTTACAAACTATAGGTTTCCTTTTTGAATCTTTTATAGTTGTGCTTCAAACAAAGGTTTTCTCACACTTAAACTGTTTTGTCAAACGGTTTTCGATTCGATTTATAAACTGACATCAAGTCATAATTCTTATTTATTAAACTTTTCAAAGGTTTTACAAAACTTCTTTTATGCTTTCATATTATAAATTGCATGCCTCTATATGTATAGTTATATAAGAAATGTTTAAAAGACTTAGGAAGGCTATCCACCCTGTTTCCTTTTCCTCGATTTGGATGTGGTCTGATGGGATATTGGGAACTCGTCCGAAGGTCGTTTAATTATTAGTTATATATCATATGTACATATATAGTCATGAATGTTCCATCATTTAATTCAGTCCCGACACTCTTGGGTAGCAAGGGTGTATAAACCTACTTGGACACTCATCAATTACATTCTAGTAAACTATTATAGGAATAGTTTCGGGGATACAAAACATTATCCTTATTACAAGAAATTACACCAGAGTCAGTTCATTCATGAGTCTAGATTACATGCTATATGAAGGGATACTCTTACAGAGATTCCTCTTACATGGATACATTTATATGGATACTCTTACAGAGATTCCTCTTACATGGATACATTTATATGGATACTCTTACAGAGATTCCTCTTACATGGATACATATATATGGACACTCTTACAGAGATTTCTCTTACATGGATACACTTATAGGGATACTTTTACATAGATACTATGTAGTAAGAAACAATAATGGACTAACCATTCCTAAACCCGGCTGTTAGCAACAGAGGTAATGATCATCTACGGATATCTACGGTTAATACTTATACTAGGAAGAAATTTAAGGAACAAACCATTCCTTCCACCTGCTGTTAGCTACAGAGGAAAATGAACATCTACGGATATTCACGGTGTGAACGCTTCGGCAGTCGCGATGTCGTGTTTATCCTAATACCAAAGGATAATACTTATATGGATATATTTTCCCTATTACTTTTATTTTGTGATACATTCACATAAACGATGAAGTAGACTATATATAGTTAATAGTAGTCATAAAGGGGAAAATCATCTTTGTTACAACAAAACATACAAGTCTTGGTAGAAGACTACTTTCAAAACAGTCAGGTCTTGGTTAAAGACTACTTTCAAAACATTCAGGTCTTGGTAGAAGAATACTTTTTATACTAGTAGAAAATATGGGATTTTCTAGGAGTTTTCAAAACATATACAAACGATTCCATTGAACGATTTCAAATGTTATCATCAAACTTATACGAACAATGACATTAAATACATATGAACTCACCAGCTTAAATGCTGACCTACACTTTCAAAATAACTTGTATTCTCAGGTCACCAGTAGACAGGTACAATGACCAGGTTTTGCGAAGACGGAGCAGTCAAGACTCGTCTTTTATTTTTGATTACTTGTTGTAATATCTTATTACTATGAAAGAACACACATGTATTAAACTATTACTATTAATGCAATGGATGATGTTGTTGCTTGTTTACTACTTTACATTTTTTGTGATACATTACATGACGTCCTCTGCCCCAGAACGTTTCCGCCATTCTCGGTTTTTGTTGGGTTTTGAGCAATCTAACACTCCTAAGTGTACATGCAACCCTAAATACCTTGGATCTATGTTTTCTCTATTATACATGCAAATATCAACTTTCCAAGGTATTGTTCTATTCTAGCATACAAAACTTTGAATAACACAAGTTAGAATAACATACCTTTTGTTGGTGCTTGTCTTCATGAAGCTTGAGTGCCTAGTGCCCCAAGTGTGACACCTCAAATGGTTCACACAACACCATAAGCACTTGGAATAACTTAGAGAGAAATTAGAACACTTCAAGAATCGGCTTTCCCTCCATGCATATCTAGTGGCCTCCATGCCTCACTAGTGGCCGATTCTCACATCAATAAGATGCTTATATAGTTGTTACAATTAGGGTAATCCCTAATTGTCATGTCTTTCCATTTCTTTGGATACATGAGTTCAATTACACCATGGAACATCCATGGAGCATCCAATGGGTTTTAGCCCAACTTGATAATCCATGGAGCATTAGCCCACTATATAAGTATGGATGATTTACACAATCAACCCATATATTTAATTAGTCTTCTTTTGATCACATAATTAATTCTAAATCAATTATTGATCAATACTAATTAAATAATCTTATTAATATATTAGAACTTATAATATATTAATAAACCTTAAGTGTTATTTCTCTCATTTTAGTCTATCCAAGTGCATGATGCCATGCAACCCAAATGGACCATGACGGGTCGGGTCAAGTCTTACCAATTATAGTTATGGACTTAGACATTAATCCAACAGTCTCCCACTTGGATATGTCTAATACTATTATTGCGTATGACTTCAAGAACTGACTGGCAATCGTAGCTCTCAAAAGCTTCTGTCGAACTCTGACCTTGTAGATGAACTCTGACCTTTGTCAATGACTTGTCCATTAGATAAGGGATCATATATTCCTCCATTCTAGATATCATATGGACTGAGACATGGATTATAATCATTCTCTCTGTCCATTTGTTGTTTCCCGATTTCTGATTTATGACGACTGACTAATTGAACAAATCAAATTAGTCCAGGCCCGACCGAGCACTTACTTTTGTCATCACTAAATCATCGAGGGGCCCACAGATATCGCTTTTATCCTGAAGGTAAAAGGAATGGATAAACTTCGACTCATATGCTTGTACTAACTATTTGTTGAATCATACACAAAGGCACGTTTTATAACATCGAGTTACCAATGCGTTTACGTGCAATCAATGTATAACCAACTCATAGTCAACAACTCATATCTCTAGGTTTGAAGAATATAAGATATTATCGTCTCATGATTCACTCGTGATAAAATCCATGAAGTGAATCCAAATGAGCGTGGGTTGAATCCAATACTCAGCCCTTATGAGTACTCATGAATGTTGTAGCAACTATTGCATTGTCTAAAGCACTTTAGACAAATCATACAAGCCAAATTCACGACAGTCTTGATTCATATCTACTTCCAACATATGACCGACTGTGGATGGTTTGAATAACTTGGTCATTCAGGAGAATGACCTAGTCATTCTGGAAGTCAAAACATGCAAAGTGAAACACAAAATAATACTAGTCCTATATGGCCTCAAAACTTTGAGCGTAAATAAAACACCTTTTATCTAAGCACCATATTGATCACTCATTATTCATGTTTCGATTAATCAACTTAATACTTGAATTGAATCAGTAGTGATGCCATGCTCCAAGCATGCATACTATGTTTCTCTAAACAATAGCTATGTCATACTCCAAGTATGCACACTATGTTTACATATGGTCATCTCTTTGTGAAATGTATATTAATTGAACATGACTTCAATGATTCTCATTTCACAATCCCAATCCTTATTGTAAATGTAAGAATACCAAGTTCTTGTCATTTACCGTAATCTATGCAATGATCCTCTTGTAATGATATTCACACAAGTCACAAAGACTTGGTCAACAAACATTACAAAGTATTCCAATGGAAAGAAATTCCATGGAGATGAAGTCTCAAATTCAAAGTACATTCCTTTGAGCATCCTTCTTTGCATTAAGTTCTTTAATCTTACACAAATTCAAAGAATAACTTCCACCTATGGAAACAATTCCATATTCCCATCTTGACCATCACTTTTGAACAAGAGTTGCCTCTTTCCAAACTATGTCAATACGATCCTTACTCTATACTTCCAATTGTCCATGAGAAACCAAACTTTGGAAAACCCCAAATTGTTCTCGACAATTGCTTAATCATCTTATTCATATCCAGCTCTAATCCCTTTTCCCTTCTTAACGCCCTAAGAATTAGGAAAAATTAGAATGGATGAATATTATAACACATGCAATCGATCCTATATCCGAAGCATATGGGATACGATTCATGCTATAAAATTTTTATTTGTCATGTTCTCATAATTCGAACTATGAAGAGGGATGCCGTAATCATAATCGAATTTTGAGAAAGCAACATATATAGAAATTCCTTATGTTGAACCATTCCAACATAACATTCATATATATTCTTGACTAAAGTTGATTAAAATCTCAATCTAAGCTTGTAGAATTGGAATGAAGTATAAATTTCTCTCCCTTAATTATAGTAAAACAACTTTTTCAAAGCGAGTTGAAATTTTTTTTTCTATAATTAACATTGCTAACTTGCAACATAATCATCATGCTCCCACTAGCAGAATGATTATTATCTAACTAGCATAACACTTTATGCTCCCACTAGCTTTGACATGTACCTGGAAATCAGTCAGATTTCTGATACTAGATTGCCTTGATAAGACTTTATCAAATCATACACCTGGAGTCTAAACCTTTCCTTAGATTTCTCACATGTGAGTCTAAACCTTTGCCATTCTCATTAGTTAGTATGCCGGTTAACTACACACGCTCCACTAACGACATGAGAATGCAAACTTCACACTTGCTATCCACTTAAATCTACTTAGTGAAAGAGTTTCCTCACCATCATTTTCATGAATCGGAGAGAAACCTTATGACACTTAGATTTTGATGGTGTATGTGTTCCTATCCATGTGAATTTGACATAACCATAATCACACGACAAGGTTAATGACAAATCCAAATTCATATGGACTGAACTTGTGCAGTCTTAATTTCTTGCCATCTGGCAGCACAAAGTTGTTATGCAACCAGTTGAGAACTCTCAGAACTCCAATGCAAAACCAACTTTAACTAGAATGGGCACAGAATATTTCAGCACGATAGGTTACAAACCTCAAGTCGTGGTCTAGTGATTAACAAAACTCTTGATTAGTTCTTGAATCTATCTTAAGATCCTTTTAAGACTCCCACTGACCTCTTGACATATAAGATTCTCTTTGTCAAGAACCATTCCTTGACAAAAATGAATATTCAAGAGTTAGTGCAGATTCTTATCAAGTTAAACACTTCTCACAATTTGTCTTAGTTGGTCTTTGTTTTATCCAAAACATCACAACTTACCAATTTCAAATGTACAAGAGTAAGAACACATTTTACTCTACATTTAACAAGTGTTTTAAACCTTTCTTAAGATTATGTCACTCAAGGCTTAATCTTGGAGTATGACTCTAAGATTTAATTTTGGAACGAAGTATAATTTATCTTTTGATCTAACCATTTCAACAATTCACAATTCCTCTCCTTAGCCAAACAAAATGAACTAAGGTGTCCTTAGAGGATCAATTGTGACATGGTTTCATAATCACTAAGATAATCATAAAACAAGATACTCAAGTACTCTCCCATCTCTTCAGATTAGAGAAACTTTTATCTTTCTGCTTTATTTGATTCTTCTTACTCATTATGTCTATCATTGAAACTTCTCCAATGATCCAGAACTATACTTAAACTTGTAAGTATAACCATATTTACTAAACTTTAGTAAATCATAATGAATAATCTTATCAACTTTGTGGTGGACTTGATCAGCGCACACCCAAGTGTATCCGATCCCTTTGTCCTTCACTTGATTCACATATACATGTGAAAAAGGAATTAGACTTAATTTCCCAAATATATAAAAATTCTCATGATCATACAATACAAGTTGCATGATTCCAAGTTTCTATCCAACTGAAACTTGGATGATGAGAATCTTTCCTTATTTGGTAAATTATGTCACTTCCACTAATGAAAGAATCAAATCCATTTACCCATATTGCTTATCAATGGAAACATATAACCAACAATTTTTCACAAATGCCATTGTAAGGATACTTAAAATAAATAAAATCAAAACCATTTTTCTTTTATTTTAAAACTTTGCGGAAAAATTTATCCTTACAATCCATATGGAAAACTTGTTGTTATCTATTCCTAAGCAATATATCATAACTCTTAAGTAACAGCTCAAAATTCTGATCACCGAACCATGCGATCGAAATCCATCTTCGCGATCAGAATCAACATATACTTCCTTTAAGTTTCTTCACCTTTTCTTTGATTCTTAAAACATCAACATGCGACCTCGTCACATTATGCAATAAGAATCTCAGAATAGAAACTTAATAGAGTTAGACAATGGACTTTACCTGAAGTAGAGTCAAACCTATTGACTTTACCATCCTTAAGATGTTTCAGGTAAATTTAGCAGCTTCGCAACCAATGTCTTTCCTTTGGCAACAGAATCATATGGACTCTATGGAAACGGTACATGGGACTATCACAGACTTAACCTTTCTCTTTACCATTTGGTCAACCGAGTTTGACTATGGCCGATCCCTTTCCATTGAGAAGAGAAAGTTTTTCCTGGGCCTCCAATGTCACCATTTTCAATGTCCAAATAGGTTTGGAAAGTAGATCTTCCAATCCAATTTGCTTTACTAATGCTCCAAATCATTGCTGATTTAGCATCATCAAGCAAATAGGTAAGATCATTAAGGGTCTTGTCGCGACCTGTCATCAGGGAGTGACTGAAGAACCAAGTCAGCAGCCAGTTACCTCGATACTTCGACACCCGACTCTCCCGACTTGTTAATATGTGGCTTAATCCCCAAGATCTAAGCACATATAGACTTTGCTTGCCAATAGGGATTGAGTGACTTAGAACTTATCAAGTCTTAAAACTTGTGGGATAGGGAGATTTATTGGAGGAGGTGGATGAAGTGAAGTATGATTTCTAGTCCCACAAATGCGCAACAAAGGGATTGATCTTTCACCTTGATTGCCATTTAGGATATCATCTTCATTAGGAAGCTTGTTCCTAAAGATTTGGGAAGACCATAGCTATCTAAACTAGGCATCTATAATGGGAGAAATTCAAGTTAGTTGATTTAAAGTCCTTAATATAACACCCAATATGAAATATTAAGGCTAGGATCCAACAACCTATTTATAACTGGAAGAGGGATGCCGTAATCCAAATTATAAAATAGTTGAAGGTAGGTAAATGACGATTTACCAATTTCCACCATGAAAAACGAAATATAATTAAGTTTTAATTGGATTTGAAACTCCTAGATCTTTTGAGATACATTGAACTTTCAATGGCATGTTTGAATCTCGATTGTGCCCTCTCAAGTTTGCGACTGGGATGCCGAGGATCACAAACAAGGTGTGAATAACCATACAAATTGACTTGGTACCCTCAACAATATTACCTAATCGATGTGCCAGTTAACCACACACGCTCCACCGATCTATAATAAAGTCAAGTTACCCTTTGCCACTCTTACTAGTCCATGTTAGTGTGCTGGTTAACCACACACGCTCCACTAACGACTTGGTAAGGTACAAAGTGTAATTTTATGGGCTAGCACCTTTTCACATTTTCCTAAGTAACTAAGATTGGGAATTTATAAGTGTTTAGTTACTTAGTATTTTTCATTATACTTTTAATGAAGGGAGAATTATAGTTCATTCCTACCCGTTCGGCTAACGACCCTCCACCAGTCAAGGAAGCGGTGGGTGAGAGTGGACACCCATTAAATTGCCATTTTATAGGCAGTAACCTTATACCCCCCTTATAGACCGGCTTCGTGAATGAGGCCTACTAACGGTAAGATTGACTTCCTCTTATACATATCTATATAATTATAATTATAATAATAGTATAAGGGTTGAATTTTAAACTTTTTAAAATTTCAATGTTCAATTTGGAATTAAAGTATACATGAGGAGTAACTTTTCAAATTCCAAAACTTGAGGGCAAGTTTTGAAACTATTTCAAGACTCTTTAAATCATAACTTATGAGTTTAATGGTTCATTAAAATGAAGACTCTTCATTTTAATGTAACCCCTTATTCTTTAAAAACCCTTTAAAGAAGTGTCTCTTCAACATCCATAACTTGAGGACAAGTTATGGAGTCATTAAACTATTTAATGGAAAAACTCTTATATTTTATGTAACCTACAAAACTTTTATGAGTTTTTAAGATTCATAAATATGACTTTTCACATAACTTGAAGACAAGTTACAAAAACATATTTTATGAACGTCTTTTAGACTAATATGGATTGAAAACAACTAAAACATAATTTTTTCATTATCAATCTAAACTAACTCATAAATCAAGGAAACGTAAAATTCTTGAAAATTCATAACTTGAGGACAAGTTATGAACTCCATACAATTTTCAACAAGATCATGAATTATATCACCAAACAATTTGCACACAATTCCTATGATCTAGCAAAACTCATAAGCATGATCATTCATAATCAACAATTTTCAAGAATAACATGAACACATATAAACTTGAAACTTTTATTATAGCATTGAAATTGGTTTAACATAATCATTACCACATTCAAAACAAGTTTTATAAGCCCAAAACAGTCAAAGGTAATGATTCTAGACCAATTCCAACACCAAAACTCGAAAATATGCTGTCTGAGGGTCCAACTCGTCGAGTGCATGAGCAAACTCGGCGAGTTGGATGCATTTTGCCTTGGACTCGTCGAGTCCCTTCATGGACTCGGCGAGTCTGCTGGGCAGACAGCACCAAAAGTCGATTTTTAAGCAGTTTAAGCAAGTACAACAAGAAAACAAGCCTAGGCTCTGATACCACTGTTGGGTTTTGAGCAATCTAACACTCCTAAGTGTACATGCAACCCTAAATACCTTGGATCTATGTTTTCTCTATTATACATGCAAATATCAACTTTCCAAGGTATTGTTCTATTCTAGCATACAAAACTTTGAATAACACAAGTTAGAATAACATACCTTTTGTTGGTGCTTGTCTTCATGAAGCTTGAGTGCCTAGTGCCCCAAGTGTGACACCTCAAATGGTTCACACAAAACCATAAGCACTTGGAATAACTTAGAGAGAAATTAGAACACTTCAAGAATCGGCTTGCCCTCCATGCATATCTAGTGGCCTCCATGCCTCACTAGTGGCCGATTCTCACATCAATAAGATGCTTATATAGTTGTTACAATTAGGGTAAACCCTAATTGTCATGTCTTTCCATTTCCTTGGATACATGTGTTCAAATACACCATGGAGCATCCATGGAGCATCCAATGGGTTTTAGCCCAACTTGATAATCCATGGAGCATTAGCCCACTATATAAGTATGGATGATTTACACAATCAACCCATATATTTAATTAGTCTTCTTTTGATCACATAATTAATTCTAAATCAATTATTGATCAATACTAATTAAATAATCTTATTAATATATTAGAACTTATAATATATTAATAAACCTTAAGTGTTATTTCTCTCATTTTAGTCTATCCAAGTGCATGATGCCATGCAACCCAAATGGACCATGCCGGGTCGGGTCAAGTCTTACCAATTATAGTTATGGACTTAGACATTAATCCAACAGTTTTGGGGTGTGACAATTATGCTATTCGGATCTAGACATTCCACCGACTGAGTACGAGCTCCTTGCCATGGAAACCCAAGTGGAGCTGGAGCAAACGAGACAATACTTGTAGGAAGAAATGGCGGCGATGAGGACTGAGCTTTGTGGGATAAAGAACATCTTGAAGGCGATGGTAGTGATTGGCATTAGTCTTCTTCCTAGTGTCGTTTGTGGAGTTTTCAGTTGTGGTGGGTTTGGTGTTTTCTTTTGGGAGTAGTTTGTGGGTCGATGTTGGCGATTTTAGGGTTATTTGGTTATGGATTTTGGGCTTTTCTGTTGGTTTTTTTTCTAGTCGCCATCATCATCGGATAGTATCATGATAAGGTTAAGTATGTAAGTATCGGTGGCATTTTCATGGCTTGAAACTTTTTTTTAGGGGGGGGGGGGTGGTGGGATAGTAGAAAACCCCGTGAATGATGTAGTTATGTCCACTTTTGTATGAATGTTGTTTGGAATGTAATGGAAAATGTATGCTACTATATTCTAATGTCATTTTTTTTGAAGCAATGACAATGGTAGAATGTTAATGAACTCAATGTACTCAAGTTGTAGAAAAAAAACTACAATGTTAATGAACTCAATTAACAGGAAAAAAGGTACAGTCGTAGTAGAATGTTATTTTAGATACTACCTAAATAATTGACATCAGTGAAACTAGGTAATTGTCACCCTTCAAAGTACAATGTTATGTATAGTAGATAGATGTGAACATATAAAGCACATCGTGTTAATGGAAAATGTCATTATTTTTTTTTGTTTTAAACAAACACTTACAAACTTAAGACAAACACATATAACCATAGTCCATAACCATAAAACTTTTAATCCACGTCCATTGGTTTGGATGAGCTATCTCTTTCGCCATTTTTTCCCTCCACCCGTTTTGCTAACTTTTTCTTGATTATCCTCTCTGACTTTTTCCTTAGCTCGATTGTACGTTGTTGTTGACCATTATCTTTTTTCAGATCACTTCCACCTTCACCTTCACCTTGAACCCTCATCTTTTTCAGACCACTTCCACCTTCACCTTTAACTTGGCCCCTCCTCTTTTTCTGGGCCGGTTTGAGATTAGTGGATGCATTGTGGGAGTATCATCCGAAAGTTTATGTTGCCGCAGGCTTCGAGGACAAAGCCTAATCTAAGTGGGGGAGAATTGTAACATCCCAAGTTCGGAAGCAAGAAGTTGAAGGGTGCTAAGTGAAAATAAAGGAAGGGACTCAGTGAGTAGGTCTCTTGACTCGCCGAGTCGTAGTGGGTGCCTGGCACGGGGTTAAGTGGCCTGACTCGGCGAGTCGATGGCTGGACTCGACGAGTCGGTGCTGGTCGAGGAAAAACCCTAATCTTCGGGGTTGCACCCTATTTAAAGGACTTAATGTCCTCCCCTTAGCTCCCTTAGCCCCCTTTGAGATCCAGAAACCCTAGAATCTTGAGTGAGAGCCATTGGAAACAAATTGGAGCATTGTTAAGTGTTTTGTGAAGAGATCTTGAAGATCAAGAAGCTTGGATCAAGGAGATTTGTGGAGATTCAAATTACTCTTTAGTAGGAGGTCGTTTTGGAGGTAATGAATCATTATCCTTGGCTTTCCCCTTTCTATATCCATTTTTCATGGAAGTTTTAGGGTTTGTTTGGAGATGATATGATGAGATCTTGGTGTATAAGTTAGATCTGGAGTTGAAACTCCATATCTGAGCTCTATTTGGATCAAAGATGCAGAAAGCCCTTTTGGTTGCTATGCAAAAGCCTTTCCCCAAGAGTTGAGTTTCTTTCTAGCTTGGTTTTTGGTATTATGGGGCAAGAAGCACGTAAAGGTAGTAACTTTATGTTGCTAATGGACTCTAGAGACCCATATCTATTGTTTGGAGCAAAGGAGTAGCTCTGTGACTCGAGATTGTGGGAATGCACGTATGGACTCGATGAGTTTAGGAGATGACTCGGCGAGTCGGGCTAGAGATCAGACTTTGAGTCGTGTAGTAACTCGGCGAGTCGCATGGGTGACTCGGCGAGTCTTATGATGATGAGCTTAGACTCGACGAGTTGGAAGAACTACTCGGCGAGTCTATTGAAGATTGTCGTGGACTCGACGAGTCTATTCTTGGACTCGGCGAGTCTCGTCGCAGAACCCAACCTCTTTTGGTTAAAGCCTCGGATTAGTGAGTCGGTTGGCGACTCAGTGAGTTAGTCAGGATGGGGCTCAGAGATTGTTGGACTCGACGAGTCTTGGGGCGACTCAGCGAGTTAAGTCGTGCTATGAGAGTTTTTGAGTATGAGAACTCGGCGAGTCAACGAGTTGACTCGACGAGTAGAGTTAATCAGGAAGGTTGACTTTGGCCAGGACTTTGACTTTGACCCGTTTGACCTTCAGGGGTGTTATGGTATTTAGAGTATTTATGTCTTGGTCCATTGATGGCATTAGGTGTTGGAGTTTGGAGCAGTGCTTCGGGTCAGTGTTTTCGTGGTTCAATTCGGAAGTTGCAAGGTGAGTTATCCTCACTATATCGACAGGGTCTACGACACCAAGGCCGACCCTTTAACGAATGGAAATCTGGGTATTGTTTGTTATGTTATTGTTTTGCTAGATCTTCATCCAGGTATTTAGGATGGTGTTATGTTAGTGACCTGGTTAAGGTCGGTACCCCGATATATAGGGTAATGTTATGCTAGTGACCGGTTAGGTCGGAATGCTAGTTAGGATGTTGATATGCTATGTGATCTGTTAGACTGTTTGTCTGGTTAAGGAATTGTTATGTGATTAATTATTTTATGTGCACATGGTTGTTTGATGGGGGTTGGGTTGAGGCGGTTCCTGCTTTGTGTTGTAGGCCAACATACCCAGGGCAGACCGGATATTCCGAAGGCCCAGCGAGCGGTCCGGATAGGCTGAAGGCCCCAAGAGGGCGGACCAGACGTGTCGAGGCTCGGAGACTGGACCAGGCCAGCTGAAGGCCCGGTGTGTGGGCAGACCAGTCATACTGTAGACTCAGAGAGTGGACCAGGTGGATTGAAGGCCCGGTGCGGGCAGACCAATCACACTGTAGACTCGATGTACATGGCTAGACTCGGAGGGTGGACCAGGTGGACTGAAGGCCCGGTGCGGACAGACCAGTCACACAGTAGACCCGATGTGCATGGCTGTTCTATCTGTGAGATGTTATGAGTACGTTTATGTGTGGTTGGTATTTTGAAGGTAACTCACTAAGCTTTCGGGCTTACAGTTCAGTGTATTGTTTCAAGTACTTCAGGAGATCGTGGCAAGATGAAGACGTGATCGTACTGCTCCTCATTTTTATGTTAATGGTTCTAGGGATACTCTGATGTTTAAACTCTTTTGAAAACAAGTTGTAATAATTTAATGGCTTTTGAATGAATTAAAATGTTTTAAAATTGGTGCAATTTTTATGGTCGTTACAATGTGTCTTACTCATCACATTAACTTACTCTCCTATTGTTTTCCTTATTTACAAATTCTCATTTTCGCATCAATTAATGGTTATCTATGTGACACAATCATTTTAGCCCTATGAAAGTGGGTATGTTAACATCTACTTCCCTTGTCTTGTTTTAATAGGATTCTACGGGCTCTGTTGTTGTTGTTGTTGTTGTTGTTGTAGTTTTTGTTGTTGATGATGATGATGATGGTGATATTGACGTTGATGTTACTATTGCACACTTGTAATTAGGGATGAGATTTAGAACCGGAAAACCGGACCGGAACCGGAACCGAACCGGAACCGGACCCGTTAGAACCGGAATATATAGAACCGGGTCTGGTTCCGGGTTTAAAAATTGGCTTTATCCGGGTTCCGGGTAAACCGGGTCTAAAATCCGGAACCGGTTTTTGGAACCGGAACCACTTTTAGGGCCGAAACCACTTTTTGTGAAACACTTACAAGATGCATATCTTATTCGTTTCAACTCCAATTGATATACGGTTTTTTCCAACATGTAGTTTAGAGTTTGTACATGATTCTAGACTATAAATGTGTCATTTTTAGTTTTATATTCATTGACTTACAGTCCTCAAAAGTTGAGATACCAAAGCTGAAAGTTTTTAGTTTTTTAGTTTTTTTGTATTGGGTGAAAGTTTTAAAACATGCATATCTAATTCGTTTGAAGTCGGATTGACATGTGGTTTTTTCCAACTTCTAGTTTACAGTTTGTACATGAGTTTAGACTATAATTTTGTCATTTTTGGTTTAACATTCAATGATTTATAGTCCTCCGAAGTCGGGATATCAAAACTGAAAATTTTCAACTTTTCAGCTATTTGTTTTTGTACTTTGTATTATGTGAAAATATTAACACAAATATATCTCATTCGTTTAAATTCGGATTGACATGCGGGTTTTTCCAGAGTGTATTTTAGAGTTTGTACATGATTTTAAACTCTAATTTTGTTAATTGTGGTTTCATATTCAATAAGTTACAGCCCCCCAAAGTCGGGATATCAATATGAAAATTTTCAAAGTTCAACCCACTAAGTAGTAAGTAATTACTAAAAAATTCCGGTTTTTTCGGGTTTTCCGGGTCTAAACCCACTTTATCCGGTTCCAACTTACCCACTTTGATGTTTCCGGGTTTTCCGGTTCTAGACCCACTTTACCCGGAACCATACCCGGAATCGAACCGGAATCGGTTCCTATATACCGGTCCGGTTTCCGGTTCTATAAAATCCCGTTAACCAGCTCCGGGTTTTCCGGGTCCGGGTCTATCCGGTCCGGGTTTGGACCCACTTTCATCCCTACTTGTAATACTATCTTATTACTTTTTTCAAAAATTATTTTAATGTAATACACAAATGTTTGCAAGATGCTTACAAATGTCTTTTAAAAAGTTTTCTAAAATATTTAATAATAGAGTAAATTACAGTTTTGGTCCATATGGTTTATACCCATCTACAGTTTGAGTCAAAGTTTTCAAATGTTGATATGGTTGGTCATCGTGATTGCAAATTCCTTCACGGTTAATCTCTAAAACTAACTGCGTCAATTTCCATCCGTCAAATTCATTTTATATGAAAAAATTCCCCTTGTAAAGAAGGTTTGAGATATTTTATGGTTTTGTTAATTTGGTTTGAGAGCAATCTCGTTATTTTCCAAGCATTTAACGAAGCTCATTATACGGTAAAAGTCTCGGGAACAACTCGTACAACTTTTGGAAACAATAAGGTTGAGCCACATAACTTTTAAAAACTCTGACTCGAATTGCAAATTGGTGTAAACCTTAGGTACTAAAACTATAAATTACTTTTACTCGTGATAATATAAGTGCAACATAATTTGACAGAATTGGTCCTACATTGATTCAATATTTATTTTGTTGTACAATCAAAGATCTAGTAAAGAATTTTATGTCACAAAAAAAAATTCTTTATCTTTTAAAGCATCAAATCTCGTTTTAGTCCTAGCTCCTTGCCGAGGTCTTGTTTTTTCATATATATTCAACCGCTCAAAAAAAAAAAAAATAGTTAATTGTACTATTTTCAAAGGTGAAACCTGAAAATATCTTTCAGTTATAGTATCTATCAATATTTTTATATTTGGTGATTTTAAGGTAATTAATTCATTGCATTCGTATAAGACATCTAATCAAAATAAATTAACTCTTATAATTTAATTACTTTTTTCAAGATTATTCTATGTTTATCTTCTTTCACTACAATGATCACCAATCAACGACCATCAGCAAAATAAAAGGAGCAAAGGAAACACATATCGTATCTCTTTTCTCTAAAGCTTACAAACTAGAAAGACCGAATTTGTACTTGTATGCCAAAGCTTTAATAAATTAACAGTTGCACCTTTTAATTTAGACATTGATTCAATCTCCAAATTATGACTTTTTTGAGACAAATCTTCATCTGTAATTTTGGATATCTAAAATTCTATATATCAAAATTCAATCATCCGGAATTAGAATTTGGTTATTTCTATTCAGTTCTTCCGTCCCAAAATTATAGTCCATTTTTCTTTTTTGGTTTGTCCCAAAATAATAATCTACTTCTAAAAATAAATAACATTTTTACCAAAATACCCTTCCTTATTACTTAACCAACTAAACATTTAATGAAACATTAAATGCAAAGTAAGGACAAAACTGTCATTTTATTATATAAAGTTAGTGATAATTAATGTTTTTCTTAATCTGTGTGTTTTTTGTGTGTGAACAATAATATTGGGACGGAAGGAGGATTATATAACGTATATTTTAAAGTTCGTATTTGCGGAAAATGATATAAACGAACAGATTACGTACCCAATTTGTTTATTCTTATTAAAGTACTTGGTCGAAGTTTTAGAAATCATTAAATGCTTTTTCTTTCCATGCTTTTTAACATGGATCCACCCAATAAGTGTCCTAATTAGCGCGTCAACTTGGTGGCAATATCGTAATTAATAACCCAGACCTGTCCCTTTAACAAACCAGTGGGAGTGCAATATTAGTTTATTATAAAAAGAGGATGACGAAGATAATTCTGTGTTCAATTGTCGTCATTCGTGAAGTCTCTCCTGCAGCACCGGTGTGTACTTCTCTCCCTCTCCAATCCATCTCTTCTCTCTCTCGCACACCTACATACAAAACCACGCACTTCTAAACCTCTATGATTCACAATTCTGCGTGTATTAATTTTTCTGTTTTTGATTATGTAGCTCAATTCGGAATCGACGAACATCGAAGATCGATCCTTCTGTTCTGAGCGTAATCGAAGAGCTGATTGCATGGATAACCTCAAGGAAGAGGTAGATTTTTCTCACTCTGTGTGTTTTCCTATCTTCTTTGCGCCATTTTTGTAGGTTTAATTTCAGAATTTCACTATTCGGAACACTTTTGAAATGAATTTCGCTTTTTTCCTTTTCCTTTAGAAATGATTAGTTATGAGAGAATGATATTATTCGGTTGTGGTAGGGTTGATGCTTATGGTTTATAATTTATTCATCCGTTAAGCTTTTGATCTGAGATAATTAATTTTGCTGTTCCGAAGTTCGAAATTGATATGGCGAGTGATGTTCGAGTGTCTATGGTGAGAATTACTCACAGTTTTGTAAGTTCAGGAGTTGGTGATTGTCATGATTGCTTAATTTGCGTTTAGGTTTTACTTTTTCCTTTTTTCAACGAACGAATTGACATTTCGATTGCGTTGGAGGATGAAGAAAGGTCGGTTTTCAAAGTTTGAATGCTCCAGCTGTACATGTTTGAATAAATTAAAGTATATAGAAATATATCTTGCTATATTTATTGCATTACGTCTTTAAGTAACATTCTGTATATATAGTAGCTACCATGTGAAACCTGTAAGGTAGGAAATCAATCCCTCTTATAGTAATTTGGTTGCTTAATTTCACAATTCTTTTAGTAAAATATATATGGTGAATGATCTGTTTGTAGAAAGATGCGCCATGGTTATCAGTGCCACAATTTGGGGATTGGGACCAGAAGGGACCATTACCAGACTACTCTTTGGATTTCTCAAAAATCAGAGAGAAGAGGAAACAAAACAAGAGAGAGATATCAAGAACTAGCATTGGTAATGAAGAAGACTTCATCTCCTCCAATAAAGTCAAACAAGATACACCACAGCCAAGTGCTCCCCTTAAGCAGTACAACGAGGACCCCCACTCTCCAAATGTAAGCACCTTCATATCCACAAATATCTAATCAAGATAACTATTTCATATATATTCACATTCTTGTATATTTACTTGGTTTTTTATTGTTGATTTTAGGTGCAGAAAAGACGAAGCGGATTAAATTGCTTCAGTTGCTGCATGAAGGCATGATATGTTTCATTTCATGGAGAGGAGAGAGATTTTTAATCTTCAAAATTCTCGGTATATGTTTCTTTGTTTGCCTTGTTTTTGTTGATATACATGTGATTTATGATGATGATGATGATGGTTGCTGTGTGGGATTTCTTCTTTAAAATTTGCATAATGTATATATGATTAGAATGAATGGTACAATGGATTTGACTTTTGCTAAGATTAGTCTAGACACTTTATGCTTTTACTGTATGCAACAAAACATAACAAAATATGCTAGAATAAATCCAAAAATCGTACATAGAACCGGTTATAAAAACATAGATGAGAAATCATAATGGAGAAAGATCATTACAAACGTATTCTCCAACAAGTAAACTTTTACTTCTCTGATAATAACTAATTTATGGCAACTATCTTTAAAAAATAAGTTTCAAATACGAATGTACGAGGGTTTGGGTGATAGAAGTAACACCCAAGGAGGTCATTTAAATATAATTTAAATCACATCGAAAAAATGGTGCTTTGGAAAATAATATAATTCATTTTGAGTCGCATCTAATGCCATAGTTTGAAAGTCTTGCGAAATATTATTGCATGACACTAGCTCACTTACGCCACCGTTGACCCTTGCATTTTTTTTTTTTTTTTTTTTTTTTTTTTATAACTAAAAAGGTATTATGATTTTTTTTTTATTTCATTTTAATTTTAATTGAAGAGAAAGAATCATGATGAAGATATAAAAAAAAACACCTTTTTAAATGAATGAATAAAAAACACAAGTGGAAAATACAACTTTGGCTACTATTTTCGCATTGGGCTCTTTGGTTATATTTGAAACATCTTAGGTCGATTTGTTGGTGGAATTGGAAGCCAACAGTGGAAATTATAGGTCTCGAATAAGGTAATATTAATCAAATAAAAAAATATTCTTAAAGAAGAATTGGAATTACTATATGATTTGAATAACTAAGTTGATCAACAATTCTCTTGTGTATAATACAGTTATATATATGTAAACCTTCAAAGATCATGAGAAGAGTTGAGGAGAATTGTTGATCAACAATTCTCTTATGTATAATACAGTTATATATGTGTATAATACAGTATAGTCATTGTTAACATGAATTCCTCTTTTCTGTGTTTGAAAGTACCTTGAACTGATATGTCCTTAGGATGTGAACTTTGATCTCTGTTGGATGAAATAGTCATTTTAGTGGAACTAAGTTGTTCTTCAAATTAGTTACTCACTTGATTCAAGTTGACATGCAATCTACCTTCAAGTACATTCATAGTCCATTTTCAAAGAAAGCTGACAATTTGTTATGTTTACTAAATAAAATTGATGATTGAATTAGTTTACTACGCTTATCACAAATCTAGTCTTATTAATGGATATTGTTTACAAATGGCCGTGTTTACTAAAATTGAAATTTGACTTGTGTTTACAAATGGCTAGCGTTTACTTAAATTGATTAAAAATTTCCCCTATTTAATTATGACAAAACCAACTTAATATATCCAAAAGAATTTATGTAAAAAAATATAATACATGTCCTGACTAATATTTATATGGATCTTTTCTAGATTTTTTTTTTTTTTTTTATCTTTTTCTAATGTTTTTGACAGTTTTAGTTTACGATGCTTTTGACTTTTTACATAAATGAAAGCAATAAACGAAATTATTACATCTGTATGAAGTTCTCATTAATCCATATATCGTCTTTAAGGATTTCTTATTTGATGAACTTGAATTTGTCTTCTTTCAATGGTTTCACTAGTAATTGGACAATGATACCATTCCGCAAGGCAAACATTTTTGAGAGTGTATGTACACTTAAAAGTTGATGACAAGGATATTGTAAATTTCATGCTTAAACACCACATGTGGTTTTCACTAATTAGTAACAACCAACGCATTATAATTTTCTAACCATTTATCTTCTAGGTTTATTAGACACAATTTTATCTATTATACTTTCATAATCAATATTTTCAAGAAACTTGTTCAATCCAAATAAAAACCAAAGCTTTCAATCTCTCTCTTGACATTGTAGATCTCAAATAATATTTTAAAAGGTATAGCTTTGAAAAGTTTTTTTTTGCTAATGCATTTCTAATGAGAACATTCAACAACATTCTAAATGCTAGACAATAAATTAGATATTTGTTGATCTTTTTTTAATAAATATAGTATTATGTTAGTTTTATTATGTTCAATTAGTAATTTTTTGTAACAACTCTATTTCTGTTGTAAAAATCATCACCAATGTAACATATTTTTAATAATTTAGCAATAAACAAATAGTTTGATCAACCATACAAACAAAATATTAAATCTTAAATAATTCTTGATTCTTCTCAAAAGCATGTTGTTGGTGGTCTTAAAAAACACAAAGGACTTTCACACTGCTCGATGCCTCATAATTATACATTGTTTAAGATTATAGTTGACCCTATAATGATTTTATTGAATTGAGTTGGATTTACTGTCATAAACAGGTAAATATCTATATTTGGATATCTGAATTCTAGATGATATTAATAATAAGTTTAACAAACAAGATCTTTATTGTTAATAAAACATAAAACATAAGGGAGATTAGTATGAAAATATGTTTTAACTAATGCATTATTATTTTTATTTTCAAATCTTTTTTAGTAATGTAATTTTAAAGGAAATTTTCAATTCAAAGGCCCCTCATAAGAGGACCATGCAACCGCACCACCCACACACCCCAAGGTGTTTTGTTAATGTTGTGTTTGGAACTTTATTGCATTAGATCATTAAGCCCGTTTAGGTGTTTTGTTAATGTGGTGTTTAGATAATTTGTCCTTTGAAAACAAATAACATCATAAACATCTGTGTAGAAGATGCCATCTTAATTGGACTTTCAATATGAAATGACACAATCTTAATTGGTGATATGTTGATGTGACAATTGGAGGGACACAAAAAAGTAAATAAGAAAGCTAGTTGAAGGAGACATAATTTCTCGGAATGAGTTCTTTTTTTTTTTTTAACTTTTTACGTTACAGGTGGCATGTAGGTTATGAGATTGAAGATAGAAAATAAAGTTAGCTTCATATGCATACATGAAGTACAAATAAAACAAAATCGCTAGTGAAAGTGACAAGAGTTCAAAGTTCTTCCACGAGAGTATTAACGACATAAACGTAGGAGAATAAGTTGATTATCTTTAAATGGACGTTAGCGATCTGATCTGACTTCATGATAATCATAGATGAGATTAGATATTGTTTTCTCCTCAATTTTAAAAGTAGAAATAAACTGAAACCAACTTTCACACACAAAATTGAAAAGCTGAAGCAAACTCCATTTCCAATCTTGCGAACTTTAGTTGAATTCAATCTAAAACACGTCAACAAGATATGAAACATTTATGGAGGAAACGATAGGAAATAAGAAAATAATTGAAGGTTAACTCTCAGACAAATGCCTCGTTTCGTCTTCACGATGAATGGAATGGATATATCAGACTCGTCATCAATGAAATCATCACAGAGAAAACACAAAATACAAAATATTATTATTTTAAAGAAACTTCAGACATCCAAGGAAGGAGTAAAACAGCATTAGCTCTCAAGCCTGGCGAAGGCGAAAGCACTTAGGCGGCCACTGCGAATGTCTCTGAGAAACAAGCCTTTGGATTATCATCATCGGTTCCATTTCCATATCAATTCAAACATAAATCAAATCAAAATCAAAATCAAAATCGCAAAACGTTTTTACAAACAAATTCAAATCTCGCACACCATTGACATGTTTGTCAGACTAGATGTGAATCGAATGTAAGAGGATATCATTCCATTCCGTAAGGCAATTGGAAATTTGCACAAGGAACATACGATCCACAGACGAAAAGAAAATTGTTAAAAACATTCAAACACGCAACTTAACCATTGAGAAAATGAGATTAATTCAGTGGTCATTAGAGTTGATATTTAGGATTTGGTGGATGTACATAAATAGAAGAACAATGGTCGTATGTATTATATAGAGGGATTTGGGGATTAGGGTTTCGTGGTGCGATGATATGTTGACGGCGGCATCGTTAGTTCCGCTTCTTTCCTCTAAACGATCAAAAAGGATTTTGAGCTTAAAAAAAAACGGATATTTGTAAAGGGAAATCCTATTATAGTCTTATTGTTTTATTTTAATTTAGGGCAAACTAAAAAAAGAAAAAGAAAAACACAATCATTGATATATTATATTTTGTTTATATGATAAGTTTAATTGTCTTTCAAATTTATCCAAAATATCTGTTTTTTAATAAGTTATGGGGTTATTTTGTGATATGGTATTTATCTTGTTCGTTTGTAAGGTGACATGGAAAGAATGTAAACATGTCATTTGTTTTTGTTCGAATAAATGGTCGCTGATTAATGATATATTTCTTACGTTTTACCTTAGACAAGAGGCAACGTCACCTATTTTGTTTAAATGTAAAAAAGAAAAAGATAAATACCATGTTACAAAACAACCGGTAACATTTATAAAAAACCGAATATTTGGGTTAATGTGACAGGTAATAAAAATGTGAAACTTTTTCTATCTATAAACAAAATGTAAGAGTTTTTTTTAAGTGTTGTCCATAAATGATTGTGTATTTTTATATTTTGTCCTTTAATTGACAATAAATTACAAACTAAATTTATTTATGAAACCATGAATTATCACTACAAATGATTATTTGGCATTTTTTTTCCCGATTTGTCGGTTTTATTGCTGACATGGATGTCTAATCATGAAATGATCTAAGAAAATCTCCACTAAATATTATTTTACGTTAATTTATGAATAAGTTCCAAACTAAAATTTGTTTATAATATTACCCTTTTTTCCTTGTAAGACACACTTTACCGACTTCAATCCTGGACGCTTAGCCTTAAATATGAGATGTATCCAACGAAAACTTCAATAACTACATCATATTCACCTCATCGACTCATTTTCCACATTTTTTCATCATTTTCGAGGCTTATAAGAAATTTCAACTTGTCTATCTAATTTTATGTAATCTATTATATTCATCTAATCGACTCATTTTCCATCTTTTTCCATCAATTTCGAGGCTTATAAGAAATTTCAACTTGTCAATCTTATTTTATGTAATCCATCATATTCATCTCATCGACTCATTTTCCGTATTTTTTCATGCTAACAAACATTTTACCAGTTTCATTGCTAACAATAGTCTGTCATAAACGTCTAGTCATTAAACGAGTTGATGAGATTGATAGGTGCATTTTATGCACCTATTTTGCATGTTTATTTCCGTCTTTTTATAGCATTCTACTTCATAATTCTTGTATTTAGTTGATTATTAGGGTAATTGCATATTTCATTAAGAATGTCTGGTACTTCACTATTTTTGATTTATTTTGCACGCATTATGGAGCATGGAACGTGGAGCTTGGATGCATGGATGCTTGGATGCTTGGAGCATGGAGCTTTGGAACATGAAGAGAAGATGAACCGATCATTCCATGGCAGAATACATGAAAGCATTAACCCGATTCATTGTTGCATTGTCATCATAACGAAGGATTACATTTGAAACGCGGTTCTTGTCACATTGACACAGGTCGTGTTTGTCCTTTATCATATCATATTTGAGCAACATGATGCATGGTGAAGCTAGACTGAAGAGGGAGCCACAGTGAAGATGTATTTGATTTTTAGCAAAAAGCATGGGCCATGCCAAAAACACATGGGCAAAAGGCATGGCCATGCTAAAACCACATGGCCTTGGGGCAAGTCACGTGCACTTTAATTAAAACCAGTGTGTGAACCCGTGGTGAACCACGGGTCACGTTTAAGGTGGGCGTTTGGTAGTAGTATAAAATAATATTGGGTATTGATGGTGAAACCGAAATATTAAATTTGAGACTTATTCATAAATTATGATAAAATAACAGATTTTAAAAAAGATTTTTCTATTCCTAAAAGTTAAAGTTAATAAGTTTTGATATATAAAATATAACAACCCAAAAACCAGGATAAAATTTTTCAGTTTAAAAACAAGAGTTACAATCATCACATTGTTCCAAAACCATTACATAACAAAATATCAAATCATTAAAGTATAATATCAAAAAGTGCGGAAAATAGTGAGGAGAGAATGTTATGCCATCACGTCGGGCCCTTCCCCTTAGTACTAAAAGCATCTTAAATCACAAATATAAATTGTAAGCAAAAACTTAGTGAGTTTCCCCCAAGTACCACATACCAAACATAAAAAGAGGGTGTTATGGGTCAAACCATAGTCTTACAAGTAATTTCCTACCGATGTCCAAATCCCGGTCTTCCATACAGTTGCCAGGGGTTAGATCATTGTCTTTCATATAGATGTCAGGGGCCATATCCTTGTCTTTCATACAATTGGCAGGGGCCAAATCTTGGTCTTTTCATGTACATATCAAAAATATAGCTAGTATCCTATATTACATATAATGGGTCGGCCGTGGTGCCTTCGATCTATTGATACAGTGAGAAAACTCACCTCAGTCCGCTGATAAATAACTGAATGCTCGGCTACCAAACCAGAAGATCCCACACTGAACATAAACAAATCACCTTAGTCAGAAATAGGTTATAAACCAAGTCGTAAAAAGGCCCAACTCATGCAACAAACAATCCAAGGCCCAAAACTTAACCAAGGCCTAAAAGTCAATGGTCCAAACTCCAACATCTAGTCCTTACGTCGTAACTAGCTCATGGTTACGTCGTAAGCACCAAATCGACCCAGTCCCGACTCGGCAGGTCAAATCAGCCCATCAATATGATTCCAATCCTTGTCACGTCACGACCACACCCTGAGTCACGTCGTGACCTAATCCGGACAAAATAGTCGGGATGGCTAGTATTCTCATGACGCGGCAAGCTTAATCCTCACGTCGTGAGATCTATACTGACCAGCTTTGAGCAATAAGCTCTTATTCCTTACAGCCAAATCTTGAGACTTTCTAGAGGGTATTCTCTTACCCAAATGATAATAAAAATCGTAACTTTTCAGTCATGCATGTCCAATGCATGACTCAAACTCTTACTAGGCCAAGAGTGGGAAAATGAGATCTAGACTCATGCTTGGAGTCTCAAACTATACCAAAACTTAGATCCAAAGACTATATTATATAGAATGACTCAAGGATCCATAAAGTTGCCAACTTTATGGATCCCAAGCATGCAATCCAACACAAACATGCAAAAAGAGCTTAGAACTTAGATCTAGCATGCAAGAGGTATAAAGGTCCAAGCTTTAAGACTTACAATGGTCCAAAAGCTCCAAGAAACTGGAAGGTAGAAGCCAAAACGCCAAGAGGTTGCTCAACCAAGGTCTTCTTCCACTTCAAAGAGTCAAAAACCACCAAAGCATGCTTCAAGGATCTCAAAAATGACTAAGGACTTCAAGAGGGTCGAGATTAGGGTTTTCAGGAGGCTAAAGAGTGTAGGAGGCTAAGGTTGGGCAAGCCTAGCTCTCTCTTTCCATTAAATACCCGAAATATTAAGGTTTAGTCATCAAGCCAATCTCACGTTCTGAGCATTCAAAGTCTCACGTCGTGAGAATCAAAATCACAGGTCAACCAGTCAATGGGCATTCACGACGTGACCATCATGTTTAACATCGTGACCTTCAACCAAAGCTAAAATTCAAGAAATTAAATACCTCAATGATCAGGGTGTTACATAAAAAGCCTTAATAATTTTAGATTATTGTTTTTTCAACTTTTTTTTTTCAAATACAACTTTTTTTTTTTTTACTTTTCCTTGTTTTGTACTAGCGAGTTTAGCAAATTAATGATCAATCTTCTATAATTGAATAAAAAAAACCCTAACATTTTTTTCTTAAAAAATCATTATATTTATCATTTTTCTTTTTCGTTTGAACCAATTTTTTTGTTGCCTTGTAATGCTTATGTTCTTGCCCTGTAATACGGTGTTCGCTTTTCAACATTAAAATTTGAAAGAAACATTAATAGGCATCAATAACTATTTAAAGAGATTTCTTCTATTGAAGAACAATGTAAATGCTTGGTGACACCGAGATCTCATCTTCAATTGTTTTAAATATCAAACAAAAAGACAATTTGCAAAATTCAATCTATTTTTGCAATCTACTTTTCACATATGTAATTTGATTTTATCATAATATCATTAGTTTATTTTGAATCTTAAATTTTTTCCATCAATAATAATAGAGTCAACCAAATTTTAAGCATTATTTCGATATTTATTTCAAATTAGCAAATGTTAAATCTTCGGTTAGCAAGCATAGAATCTTTAGAATCTAAATTAGCAATATGTATAAGCTTTAGTTGATATAACAAATGTGTAGCTATTTATTTCAAATTAGCAAATGTTAAATCTTCGGTTAGCAAGCATAGAATCTTTAGAATCTAAATTAGCAATGTATATTGTATAAGCTTTAGTTGATATAACAAATGTGTAGCTATTTGTGATTCCATCTAAGTTAATATACATACACCCTTAGTCTTTACATTATCAAACGTGAAACCATTTGTGATAAAATTTCATTCAAGCTAGAAGACGTAGAACCTTCAATTTTTCAAATTAGCAAACACATATACAATGGAACCTCCAACTTCATCCATCAAGAACAACATAAGCAACAACAACAAGAAAATTATGAGCTAAATCGGAAAAGTTTGTCAAATAAATACACGGATTTTTCAAAAAAAAAAAAACATATACCGAAAAACCTGCTAGAATGATCATAATGGAAAAAGTTGAAAGAACATAAGGGTCTTTTTACTATTTTTAATAAAAAAAAATTAGTTTAAAGTGAAAAAATACGAAAATGAAGAGTATTTTATAATATTAACCCAAAAATTAACATATCATTATTAAGCATTTAGGTTATCAATGTGAGTTTTTGAGAGCTACTAAAATGACGATTAAGTATGAAACAAAACCAAAGGACTTATAGCTCAGCGATATCAAGTGGTGTTCTCCATCTTTGAGGTCGATGGTTCAAATCTCGTCGTGGACATAAGTGAAATATGTGTTGTTAGCTTATGAATATATTAGATTTGCCGGTTAAAAAAAAAAAATATGATACAAAACCATGTTAGATTTTGGATGACATACAATTTATGCGTGTTTTTTTGTACAAAACATTTGCTAAAAATTACATCTCGTTGATTATCTTAAACATGTTTACTATAAACGTTTTTTCAATTAAATGAAATATTTTATGTCCTTGCATCAGAATCTACACATCTTTAATTTCTTTTTTTCTTTTCTTTTTTTTTTGTTAGATTTTAGTCTTTTCATCAAATTTCATGGTCCACAATACAATGTTTTAACATTTCTTTTTTGTTAAAAGAATAGATGTATGTTTCATATGCTTTCTATCTTATACTTTCATGGGTTGCCCAAAAAATGATTGTGAAGTGTTTTTCGTATTTAGGAGATATTAGATTTTACAGTTGCTGGGTTTTGACTTCGAACATATTCTTATTATTTTCAAATTTATTGTAGTATGAAATTCGGGTTATTAGGTGTCATATACAATGTGTTCAAAAGGCAATGCATCTAAGATAAATAGAGTCCCGAATGTACTCCGAATTATCATCCTTTGAACTCTTTATGTCAAATCCCATTTGTTTAACTGATATTGCGAAACAAAATGGGATAGTTTGGATTGCAATAATTTGAAGATATTGATCATTTTGAAACTCACAAAAAATCAGAATATTAACTTAAATCGTCTATAATTATTTAGTATTTTTAGGGTAAACCGGACCATTTGAACAACACATCAAACCTGCCCACATACGACCCATCATGAAAGGGATAGAAGATGGCTTACATACCATTTGAACAACACACATAGTTGTTTTCATTAATACAGTTTAATTAAATTTATATCATGACACTAGAAGAAAATTTTCAAAAATATGAATTTAATTTGTTTTTTTTTATCATAAATTTAAGATCAAACAAGTTGAATAAAAAACACATTTATAATTTTCATAATTTATTCGATTTAACTGTTTGTTTTTTGAACATTGGATATTTTATTAAAACCAAAAGCTAGAAACAAGGTAGACCGAGAAAGAACAAAGCATAATCAAGGAATTACAAGACATCAGTAATCGGCTTTTGAAGCCAACTCATCCTACTAATGGGAGACCTATGCCTATGTTTATACACCAAATAAAAGATGAGTAACAATACTATCAAATAAATACTCATTTTTTGATTTTTCCTTCCCAAATAGGCAAATAGTAACTGATTTCAGAATCTTCAAATATGCCACCACATGACATAAAAACACACCCTCTAGGAAAGCCACAACGCCCTTCTATAGCCGAAGTCCACCAAACCAAGTAAGCCAATCCTCATACAAAGATCAGAGGCAACATCACAAGAGAAAAAAAAAGGTGATTGATTGTCTCTGTCTCCATACGAGACTCACACAACAGACAATCAAAAGAAGAAATATCCAACCTCCGAAGAGCAGGGAAGCCTATTTAAAGCCAATCTCCAAACAAAAACATCAATTTTAATAAACAGCAAACAAACTCATCTAGTAGCAATAGAGCTCGAATCAAGCAAAAGTCCATCTGTATAGTTTCTAGCTGAGGCCACAGAGAACACCCCACCCGAAGACTCTTAATCCCACCTCCAACGATCTGGAATGGAAGTCAAAACAACCGAAGAAAGCAACAAATAAAAGGTTCAATGAATGGATCATTTATTTATGGGACCCGAGTCTTAGAAGGCCATGCATGGATGGCTTTAGCTAATTAGCTAGACTAGAGGACGGAGTCTTAGAAGCTTTTGGTCTTATTGGAATCGAGTATGCAAAGTAGGGTCCCCATTGTCTGTATGTTATTATCTATACTCTAGTTAGGACTTAGGCATATGTATTTCTTGTGTTTAAATTTAAACAGAGTTCAATAAATGGATAATTTATTTATGGGACCGGAATACTATTCTTATTGTCGATATTCATACTTGGACAAATTTGTGGTTCCTAATTAAGTTCTTGTTTAGTTATTTATTGCATAAGTTTGCTTCAAGTTGGTGATTGACTCCTTCTCGAAGATAGCATTCTTTTGTTTCAAGTCCCGTTTCTCCTGCTTAAGCCTGAAATTAATGGACAGGCTTCTCCATAGGTCCATCCCACAACAAAAGTTTAAAGTTGCATACAATTAAAGTTCGATAGCACCATGAGGTATACATAATACTCCAACAAGTCAGAATAACTTAATGATGGAACTTAGAGAGAGATATTTATATTAGAAATCTATTTTATTCATCTCATTTAGTTAAATATCTTCGCCTTATAATATTCATATGACAGTGAATAGGCTCTTTTAGAAGATCGAAACTGACCACTTTCTGTGTTGTTTTTTGTTTTGCTTTTGACCTGCCTTGCTCTTTATAAACAGCGGTTTTTATAAAATTCCACGGTTCCAAAAAATAAAGAAACTGAACACTTAAGATAACATGATAAGAACCTGAAAACATGCTCGACTTATTTAAAAGTCTTAAAGAGGTCTCGTTGTTGCAAGTATCCACAATAAAATTGGGTGTTGGTTTCAATAAATTTCCAATAATCCTATCAATCTAACTACAGAACTAAGCCTCTTTATAGAGACAGGCAATGAATAATAACAATACATTTGTGTCAATATATTCTATGCAACACCCCCTGACCTCCCCCCCTCCCATGTACATCGTATCTCCAAACAAAAAAAAAAAACATAAATGATCCTCAATAATGTGAAAGGACCAAAAAATTAGTAAGGATGATACCAAATATTAATTAATCGGGTTTATCCTAGTAACCTTTAGTTTCTGCTAGTCTTAAACCTCTTCAACCCTTTATCGCTCTTTTCTTCCCGTGTGCTTGCAAGTCGTGAGCGTCCCACCGTCTCATTAATGGTAGGGACTCCATGTTTCTGTTTGCAAAAGTACATAAAAACATTAAAATAAAGTCAATGACACCCCACTCAAATTACGTAAATGACCTTGAAATAGCCGAAGAAAATGTAACCACCTTTAGAACGGGTGTTGAGGAATCATGTGTAGTGACAGTTGCTCTTTTCCCTAGGTCAATTTGTACGGAGATGTTGGCATGTGATAGGTCGACACCCGAGCTTTGTAGTGCTTGCGTTAGAGTACTCAATAACCTGTTTCCACACCAATTCGTTAGTAAAAAAAAAACAATGGATAAACAAAAGGACCATGAATTTGGTATATATGTACCCTTGAGAGTAGATGGTTGAGATGCTAATGGTGCCACTTTCGATTGTTAGTTCCTGGTCTTTTAATTTATCAGTAGCAAGGGTACAGTCGGATGTACATGATCTTGAATGCTGTAAATGGGATGATGTGTTGACTGTATCGGCTACCATGGCTGGAATTGGGGCGGTGGCACTGGTGCTTCCGCAGCCAGGGGAGTATATGTTTGGCTGCAATGGGGAAGGAAAAGGAGATCCCTTGTTGGTCAACTGAGGGTGTTGACCGATTTCCTTCATGGTTTCAAGGGAAGAGATGTCGGAATCTAATATGTTTTGTCCCTTTTTTGGAAGGTCAATGCACTTGTTCTCGTTGACTTTTGGAGCGTATAGCAATGCGGGTCCCGATGCACCGTTTTGGATTTGTGGTTGGTCAACAAAACCTTCCGTTACTCGTTGGTTATGGTTCTGTTTGAATCAAAATCAAGACAGATAGTCAAATTAGAATAGGTTGTACTGTGTTTGGCATGCATCGGACTATGACTCAGTGTGACAAAAGTTGCAACCTTTTGTCTCTCTCGTCTGTGCAAAAGACGTGAACCCTTCCTCATAATAGAAAATAGCCCTAGAAATGCTTTGCCAGTGTGACAAATGAAATGCAAACTAAGAGTTGGGGTTCAACAGTTAGAGAAAGAATATGTGAAATCTTCAACTTACCCATGGCATGATTGTTGGTGGTTCATTATTCCATCCCCGACATGAATCCTCGAATTTGTTCACCTTTTCTTGTAGAAATTGAATGTATTCAATAACCTAGAAAATTCACAAAACTCATAGCTTAGATATTTGTCAGTTTGAGTACTGAAGATAAGAGAATTCAGAGATGTGTCTCATAGTGTAGTACCTCTAATAGAAATGATGCCTTATCTCTCTTTTGATCTCCATGAGGGATGAGTTCTCTCAACATAGAAAATCTGCACAAGTATATATCAAATGCCAAATGGTAATATATCCATCTTAGCAATGACCATACTATAATTGACTATCAATATCATGCATTACTTTATCTCATTATGGAAAACTAAAAGGTGGAGCAAGCTCAATGCCCTACAAAAAGGATCCACGGGTTTGGTTTCTAAGTGTCCCAACCAAACTACACTTCCTTTTGCATGTAATTGAGGGTTGAGGGTGGCTTGAGAGATTAATTAATATATGATTGTAATAATTTGTCATACAGTAAATTGTTTTAGAGTTCTCCATGTTTATTCATGTTGTTGGGAATCTTTGAGACCACATATAAGATGCATGTAGTATACCTGTCATTGATTTTGCTTCTTCTACGTTGCTCAGTAGCTGAATGCTTGGAACGCGGGGTGTTGGGCTTTTGATCATTATGTGCTGCGTCCACTTTAACAGACAAAACACCTATCATTTTCCAATTAAAAAAAAAAAATTGTACACTAATGATCATGATATGATTTCATTTTTTTGTGAAACTTGGAAATTAAAATAGCCAAGACTTAAAAAGTAAAACCTTTGTAGTGTGAAGATGGTTCTTTCTTGATAACAAACTCTTCTTCTTCATCATCATCATCTTCTTGTGTATTCTTACCAGATTTCAACATCTCAACAAAACTCTGATTCTTCTGTGTTGACGATGGACTGCATATATCGAAATCACCATTACAAAAAAACATTATATATACACAAGATTACTATTATAAAAGATGTGAAATTAAGTTGAAAGAAATCCAACACACCGAGAAGATGAGAGAGAACTGATAGTCGTGCTCTGATGGTTATGAGCAGATGACGACTGTGATGGTCGCTCCACTGACGTCATCCATGGCGATGGCACTCCTCCGATCTTCATCCCCCCATCTGTTAACAAAACCTTATTAATTCTCACAAAAACACACACTTCTATATAATTTATTTTTACCTCTTACGACATGCCTATTTCCTGCAATATTCTCCTTCCCTGTCTTTCCCTTTTTTACTGTAGATTCTTCCCACAGTGAAAAACCACTCCCTGTGTAAGAACTGCAGTTTGAAGTCTCATCGTTTTTATCACTGCCGCTAGATTGTGCGGCGGCGATGAGGACACCTTCAGGCTTTCCCACCCTTTGACTTTGATTGATACAAGAAATATGACTAATACTGTAAGTTCCAATCCCGCCAGGAAGGATGTGCTCTACCGCAGTAGGAGGAGCCGGAGACGGCGGAAGGGACTTTCCGATCGGTGGTGGTTCTTCGACTTTCTTTCCTACTTCTTTGGTGGTAGTACCATTCTTTCCGACTCGTTCTAATGGTTGCAAGAAGTCATGTGTTTCAAGGTAGCCACCTATTTCATAAAAGATTTTTAATAACGATTTTTATTATTTATTAAAGGTCATATGTGAAAATAAATGCTAAAGATACAAAAAATGATTTTTTAATTTCTGAAAATAGGAAAAGATTTAAGAAAAGAAAAGACATAGATGGGAAGGTTAGGTGTGTGGATGCACCACGTGATAGCCAACATGAATCCACTACTGCTCTAAAATGCGGTTGATATTTTTATCACCGATCCCAACAAAGACATTTCTCTTCATCGTTTTTGTCGTCCTTTATCTATCTTCTTTTGTCTCTTTCAGTCTTTTTCTACATTTCTTGCTTTTTCAACTTTTCATAAACTTATATTATTTTGACACATAATTGATCAAAAAGTAAATAAAATAATTGTAAATGTAAAAGGTTAATTTCTCTACCAATTGTCCAAAAAATATTAACAAAAGTAATCATCCATCTGTATAAATAATCAATACAGCAAACTTAATCTGGAAATATCATAACAAAACTTTACTATAAATTAATACATTTGCGTATTAAATATATATATGACATAATATACTATATTATTATTATTATTTTAAATACATAAAGAGCTCTTATTCTAAACATTTTTATGATACTAATTAAGATAATACAAGCATTTGATTCTTCTTTTGTTCAACTAAGCAAGGTATGTCATAGCCAGCAAGATCACTCTTCTTTTTTGAAGAGATGATGATCTCAACTCTCAAGTCTCAACATAAACCTTAATAACGACTTCGAGTTTGACAATAATACTAACTATGCAAGGTTTAAATTAATCAAAGTGGATGATGAATTAAATAATTAGGAGAATATAAAGGGAATAAATTTGTTTACCAGGGGGAGTAGGAGATGGATCTTGCTGGGAAGGTGAATAAAGTGAAAGAAAATCATGTGTTGGTTTTCTACCTGTAAATTCAACAAAAAAAAAAAAAAAAAAAATCAACGTCATCCACACATACAAACACACACACACACACCATCGTTAACTCTCATAACAAGTAGCAACAATTCCCCCTTCTGTTGGTTGACGTACATCCACGCACGCATCCTGTGTGTGTACGTATGAGCACGTGCGCGTGAAAGAGAGAGGGAAAAAAGAGTGGGTACCTTGGGCTCCAAAGGGACGAGGTTGAGGAAGCTCCATCAGGATTTACAGATTTTGCTTCTCCTCCTTTGGATTGGATCCAATTAATTAGGGCAAAACAAAACGGACAGATGTTGTGTCAGGTGAGGTGAGGTGAGGTCGCGGAAATTTCGAATTATTTTTTGCTGTTGGGAAATTATGGAAACGAGAACGAAAGTGAAACGTCACGGATGTCCAGATCTAGTAGCACCGCCCATGTAGATGACGTGACCGCGGTTGCGCCTCCTCTTCTTGAACCTTGGAGGCGCATTCACCACGTAATTCCGACTGAAATTGATGGATTCCACCACCTTCACAAATCACAAATCTAACAATTAGGAAAATTCGCTTCTGCTGTTTGTACAGGAAATTCAAGTTCATCTTCTGTGGATAATTTTGTAAACAGAATTTTGAAAAAACACAAGGATGCAAATCGAGAAATTTACCTAGCCTAAAATTCTAAACCACTTTGATTAAAGAAGTTAACGTAGTAGACAGAATGAGTTAATTTTTACTTCACAATTCAGCTCTCTAAAATCATAATCGCAGATACAAACAGAGAAACTAGAAGAAAAACTCCAGGAGAAAGTAAAAATAAACAGAAACAGGAAACGTAGAAGGCAGGAACCCCGATCGAAAACGAAAGGAAGTAAAACTCAGACGATCGACAGATGCGTACCCTTAATCGATCTGAACGTGTATCCTTTTGCGAAATTCAGTTGTTAGAACTGCTTTGAAGATGATTACGGAGGAGAATTGCGAAACCAGTAGCCATCAATTAAAATGTTCCATGGAATTCATTCGCAAATCTTTCTTTCCAGAAAATTTTATACAATAAACCTCCTCCACCTCTTGTGCAGGTGGTGTTGTGAAGAAAGTATAGAGAATTGTGTATGTATATGGTGATGGCGATGAAGTGATGATGATGATGTAAAGCAACAGTGTCTGCGCTGTGATGAAAGATAGGATTGTCAGTCCAGAATCCAGATCTCTCTCTCTCTCTCTCTCTTTCTCTCTCTTTCTCTCTCTAACAAAGTTCTTGAGTGTGTGTGATTTTGGTTTTGATAAACAAGTGTGTTTTTATATGGTCACCGTTTCGTCGTCGATAAATTGGATGTAAAGTTCTAACAACGTTTCGCTAACGTCCGTTACCCTCCGCCGCAACTCCTTTCACCATGACGCTCTTACACCGTTATACATTAACCATGTTATTTGAAAGCTTTATTAGATGGTAGTTAGTCACGTAATCGTATGTTTTCAAGATATTGACGTAAAACCCTTAAATTTGTAAAAGAATACGGTTGTACCATAAATACGTTTTAATGTTTGTAAATATACGAACTTTATAATTTTTTTATTTTACATTTGTCATTCTTACATATAATAACACTAGGTGTGAGACCCATTTATTACATGAGTTTATTTAAAAATATATATATATATATATAAAATTTTAACAATTTGAAAAGTTTGAATTTAAAAGAAAAATAAGAAATCTTTTAAATTATTAAAATTAATGAAACTTTAATTTATTAGATACATTACATATATAAACTCTTTTTAATAAATATCTTACATATATATTATCTTACATATTAAATGTGAAATTTTAATTTAATAAAATAAAACGACAAATGGAAAATAGAAAATTTAAAAATGTTAGAAAATGACATATGTCCAAATGAAGGAGAAGAGAACATGTGGCAAAAAACCCTTAATTTATTATAATAGATGTAAAAATACCATTGAATTGAGTTAAATTATTAAATAAAAAAGATCAGTTATATATATATATATATTTTTATTGCAAAATATCGTTGAAGTTTATAATTAAAGTAAAAAAATAATACTTTTTAACGAATATAACTCAAACGTTTTGTCATTCTTTTATCTTTTATTCTATTAGTTTTCATTTAAAATTTAGTACGGTTAATTAAATGGTCATAACTTTTAATGCTTAAAGTTATTAAACACAATGAAGAAAAAAAACATAAATTCGATCGGTTTATAATGTCACATGATTAACGAAGAATAGTAAACAAGATAACATGATTAGTTTGGATATATATAGATCAAAACTACATAGTTTGAAGGGTTCTATATATAAGATTAGGATATATATATATATATATATATATATATATATATATATATATATATATATATATATATAGAGGTTAAGATTCTATGGAAAACAAAAACCCTAAAAATCGTTAAAATGCATAAAAATAATTAGAGATCATAAAACTTTTTTTTGAATTTTTTTATCAAAAAAACGCAACTTTTAGGTCAAAATCTCTTAAAAAAAATTTGAATTTTTTTTTTACAAAAAAAATAAAAATTGATTTTTTTTATTTTTCAGTGAAATTGTAAACAATACTGCGATTTTTTGATAAAAAAATTCAAAAAAAAGTTTTGTGATGTCTTGATATTTTTTTATGCATTTTTATGATTTTTAGGGCTTTTTTGTTTTCCAAATAACCCTTCTCTCTCTCTCTCTCTCTATATATATATATATATATATATATATATATATATATATATATATATATATATATATATATATATATATATAAGTATAAATATGTATTTATATTTTTTAGAAATATTAACATGTTTTTAGAAATATAAACACATATTTTTATGTATTTAGAGTTATATAAATCAAAAGCATGTTTATATGCAAAGACAAATGTATTTATAGCCCGATAGATAGACGTAAAATACATATTTATACTTGTAATTAAGTTTGGTTGACAAAATCAAAATTAAGTTTGGTTGACGAAATTAAAAAAAAAAAATTAGTTAAATTCCATTAAATTATGTGTCATAATATATCAATCATTCTTTGGTAAAAGATTGATTTTAGATTCTATTCATCATGTGTTTTTATAAAGACAACAATGTTTTCATCTCTTTTTATGTTATTGGTCATCAAATCAAAACATATTTTCACCATCTCTCATACACCCCACCAACCCATACACCTACGTGTGTTATTTCCAATTTGTCAATGAATGATTTCATTTTCAAAACATGCACACACATAAAAATTTTATCTTTATGTTTACATGCCAATAGGGTTTGAGTAGTTTCATATATTTCAACTTAAGGAAACGTGACTATAGGAGAGTCATAAGAGGAGGACAATGTCCAATTCCACCATATCCCAAGGAAAGGAAGACATTTTCACCTTGATCAGAATATGGAAGACCATCTTCAGAAGAACGAGGAAGACCATTTCTATTTTCATAAGACATCTAAGTTGGGAAAATAGATAATTCAATTTAGTTGATTTTAGTCCTTAATTATTAACCCATAAATTAAATTAATGCTAGGATCCATATTTTCATTTCGTAATATGAAAAGGTATGTCGTAGTCATATCACAAAACTATTTTAGATAGGTAGAAATATTTCACCAACTTCAATCATATGAAACTCCTAGATCTTTCGAGATTTTCATTGAAATATTAATGGCATGTTTAATATCGGATTATGCTCTTACCAATTGTGACTAGGATGCTAAGGATCACAATTATCATGTGAATAGCCATGAAAATTTGTTCAAACACCCCGATCGATTTATAGTCTCCCATTGATGTGCTGATTAACCACACACACTCCTTCAACAATTATAAACACAAGCTGTTTCATCATTTCATCTTTATAGTCTCACACTAGCGTGTCGGTTAACCACATATGTTTCACTAATGACTCCTAAAGAAATGATGTACGTTTTCATGGATAAGCATACAATTTCACATTTTCTTAAAGTAACTAGAGTGGAATTTTAGAAGGTTCTAGTACTTTATAGCATTATACTTTTAATGTGATTATGTCCTATCGTACCTGTTCGGCTAACGATCATCCACCACGCAAAAGAGTGATGAGTGAAAAGGACACCCTTTCAACGGTCATTTTATAGGTCGTTTCCTTATACCCCTCGTATAGAATGACTTCGTGAATGAGGCCTACTAATGATTCGACTGACTTTTCTTATACATATAGTAATTAAACATTTATATATGTATAGGGTGTATTTTAAAACCTTTTTAAAACACAAGTTTTAAATATTAATTATCTAAATTAATCATATAATTAATTAATCAATTTAAACCTATCATGGATTTATAATTATCTTTTAATTAATCTTATAATTAAATTTATTATTAAATCCATAAGTTTAATTCAATTTAATTAATCTTATAATTAAAAATTATCTACCCAGGATTATTTCCTAATATTTAAGGTTTTATTTTCAATTATCTAAGGCATTCAAAATTCGAATTTTGGCATAACTAAAACCAGATAATCACCAAAAATAACCATATAAATCAGATTGGGCAGAAAATCCCGAAATTCGGTTTTGTACTATAGTCATGTCATGACAGACAATGTTTCACGTCGTGACAGGCAGATTTTTCGAAAATCTTATTTTGTTCAGTTCATCTCATGTACAATCAATGTTAGACATACCTTGGATCTGATATCACTGGTGGGTTTTATAGATTATAAATAAATAAATAAATAAATAAATAAATAAATATATATATATATATATATATATATATATATATATATATATATATATATAGAATGTGAAAAAACACTTAACAATTAAGAGGGCACATGCAACCTAAAAGGATCTATGTCATAACACTTTGATGGCAACATACTATGAAAACAAAACTATATGAACCCATATATAATCAAAATCATGGAATTATGATTACCTACATTTGATTTGTTGTAGTAAACAAATAACTTCAATCCCTTGTAGTCGTTGGTTTTGGAAAGTTTAGCACCAAAAGGATGATGCATCTAATGGTTCACACTTAAACCCTAGAACTAGAAGACAAGAGAAGATAGAGGAGGAGATGTAAAATTTCGTTCACAAACTTTTAGGAAGTGAGAATGATAGCTTATTTTATTTCCTTATTTTTATTAGTTTATTTTAGATTTTTAGATCTTTTTATCATTAATGCATTGTAATTTATTTATTTTTCTTTAGTATGGATCATACCGGATGCTTGTTATGTTGCATGAGATATTTTTTAGGTTTTTCGGTGCTTGTTGCGGTTGCGAGTTGATTGGAGACAGGCTTAGTGGGCTCCCGAGGCATTATTGGGCTGGGCGGAATCAAAGAAGAAGAATTGGGCTTTGAAAGTTACTGGCTTGGATTATTTGGGCTTGTGAAGATGGATCATAAAATTCTAATTTTGGGCTTGGAGCATCCATTTGGTGGCTAAATGATGATTGGTGCATTTCAAATTACATGGACAAGGGGGGGGGGGGGGACCAAAGGAATCTTTGGTAGTGGAAGGGTGTAGTGGTGGAAGGAAGGACCAATAGCATTACAACAACATTTGCACGGGTGGAATTTTCGTCGCGCGGGTACCCGTGCAACTGCCCAATTTGGGCATTTTGGTCATTTGGCACACCATAACCTTTGGGGATTATATCTAGAGGCTCATTCATGATTTTCCACCATTGGAGACCTGTAAGAGGCGATTTTGGGAGCTAGAAACCATTTCCTTTCATTTTTCCAAATCTTAGGTAGTTTCTTTATGCAATTAGATTATTGTTCTTGTTACTTTGTTGCCACGAGTGGCTAATACTCATATTTGCTTGAATTTGGTTGAAAACCAATGAATGTTTGTGGGTTTTGAAGGATTTATGTTGATTATCAATTTATTCCATGTTTATGATTCTAGTTTGCAATTATTATGCTTATTTGATGCTTTGATCATGAGCTCAGTATTTGATTGAGCAATGGTTGATTTATTTCATTGATTTTGCATTGGATCATTGAATTTATCTAGAACAAAGGCTTTATGATGGTAGAAATCATCTCTAGCTTATGAATCATATCTCCTTAATGGATGTGTAAGCAGTTGACATCCTCTAGGAATTAGGGATTCCTTCATTCTTAAGGCTAATTGATTTCTTGGGATTAATTGCTTCAATTGACCCTTGATCATAATTAAGAAGGTGTGTTGTGGGCTTCCCCAACCTCCATACTACCCATGAGGAATCTTGGCATATTATGCTTCATGATTGCTATAAACAATTTGGGATGAAGGATAAGCTTTGTATTAGATCCTAATGATAAACACACAAATGTTCATTGTGTTGAATTGCCTTAGTTAACCAATTATTCCCAACCTTTGAGCATCTCATCAACTTGCTTAATTGCAAGGTTTTTAGTTATTCAAGTATTTTAGTTTTCAAGTAATCACCCCCCCCCCCCCCCCACTTTTAATTTAATTGTAGTTAATTAGTTTAATTTCACTAGTTCTATTGAATTGCATTGGTGATTGAATACAACCATTTCCCTGAGGATCGATACCCCTTTTACCATTATATTACGTTTATTTAGCAATCAAATGGTGTAATTTGCTTGGTGGGCTTGACATCCCACCAAGTTTTGGCGCCGTTGCCGGGGAAATTGGTTATTGTTATTTGATTGTTTATGCCTAGGTCTACAAGAACCGGTGAACTACTTTACAATTCGGAAATTGAAAAAGAAGCAAAAAGATTGAAAAAGTTAGCCAAACAAGCAAAGCAACAACAACTCGTTCAAGCTTCTTCCTCTTCTCCACTAATCAACATAGAAGATCAAGTTCATACTTCAAGTGATACCGACACCGAACTGAGTTCTCCAATTGTTGGTCAATCCTTTGAAGACATTCCTTTTGAAAACTACATAGCCATGAATCAGACTCCACCTCACAATCCTAGCCCAAACCCAAACCCAAAAAATCAAGACACCAATACCCCACCCCATCAACCAAGATAACAACAACAAGAACCTCTCATTGATATGCCACCTTGGAATCAAGCCCCTCCACAAAACCAACCCAATTACCAACCACAAAACCAAAACTTCCACCAAAACAACCAACCTCAAAACAAATGCCTTTTAAGTTCAACAACAAGTACATTACCCAAATCCACCTAATTACCAACACCCTCCAATGCATCAACCCCCAATGTATCCACCACAACAACTCCCTTATCACCAATACCCTAACTACCAACCTTATCCACCACAAATGAACCACCAATACCCACCCTACCAACAATATCCCAATTACATACAACAATATCTTAATCACCCCAACCCACCCAATCCCCCTCAAGAGTTGACACTTAGACAAATGATGGAGATGAATGTTACTCACACACCTCTTGGTATTGTTTATCCCGCAAACCGTCGAGGAATTGAATTGAAGTCAAGTTTCATACATCAACTTACCAAGTTCCATGGTTTGGATAGAGAAGATCCTCAAAGGCATTTGAAGTCCTTTCACATTATATGTGTTAGCATGTTGCCCGAAAATGTGACATTGGATGATTTCAAGCTAACCGCCTTCCCACTTACCTTGGAAGATAAAGCTAGAGAATGGTTATTCAACTTGCCACCGGGATCTATTCACACATGGGAAGAGTTACTCAAGGCCTTCAATAGCAAGTTTTATCCTCCCTCCCGGATATCAAGTCAAATAAGTGACATTTTGAGGATTCGTCAAGGGGAGAATGAGACTTTTCATGATTTTTGGGAGCGATTCAACAACTTGTGTACAAGTTGCCCTCAACACAACATTCCCGAACAACTACTTCTTCAACAATTTTATGAGGGAATGAATGACAAAGATAGGAGGATGATTGATGCTTCAAGTGGTGGTGACATCTTCAACAAAACCCCACACGAGAACCGATTACTTTTTGGTACCATTTCTCAAAATCAAAGGAATTTTGGGACTTGAAATGACATGAAGAGAAATTCTACACAAGTGGTTGGTGAAGTTAGCAACACTCAACACTTGGAATCAAAGCTCTTGGATTTGACTAATGTGTTAAGTAAAATGGTGGTGGGAAGTGGTCAACAATTGATGGTATGTGGTATTTGTGCAATGACGGGCCATTATACGGATAAGTGTCCTACACTTGGAAGTGGACCGAAAGATGTGAATGCAATGGGAGGATATCAAGGTCAACCAAGACCCACGAGATTTCAAAACAATTTCAACCCAAATTGGAGGAATAACCAAAACAACCCTTATCCACCAAAGCAAAATCCATCAAATCTTTTGATGAGACCCCAACATCCACAATACCAATCCCAAAAACCTCCATATCCACAAAATTCTTATAACCCTCCAAATTACCAACAACCTCCACAACAAGGCCAATCAAGTGGTACCCATCAAATGAGCCTTCAAGAACTTGTCACTTCTCTTGCTCAAAGCCAACCCCAATTTCAACAAGAAACCAATAATACTTTCTCCAACATTCAAGCACAAATTGGAGACTTGGCAACCGCTCTCAACAAGATAGAACAAAGGGGTAAACTTCAATCACAAACCGAGAAGAACCCCAATGTGAGTGACATCACCTTGCGAAGTGGGAAAACACTTGGAGAAAGTCAACCTAAAAGAGTTTCAAGAGAAGACGAAGATGAAGGGATCATTATGGAATCTCCAAAAGTTATAGTTCCTCCAAAGGAACCGGTTGTGCCAAACGTTGATCAACCCGACTCTTCCAACAAACCCATCAAACCATTGGTCATATCACCTCCCTTCCCTTCCCGGTTAGCCTTTTCCAAGAAGATAGAGGAACAAAATGAATTATTTGAAACTTTTCGCAAGGTCCAAATCAACATTCCACTATTGAATGCTATTAAGCAAATTCCAAGTTATGCAAAATTCCTCAAGGATTTATGCACCAATAAGAGAAAACTCAAGGCAAATGAAAAGATTCAAGTCAATGCAAATGTGTCTGCGGTTATCCAAAAGAAGTTACCTCCCAAATGCAAGGATCCGGGAATATATTCTATCCCTTGTACCATTGGTGATTTGCATGTCAAAAGTGCCATGCTAGATCTTGGAGCCTCGATCAATGTGATGTCATATTCAGTTTTTCAATCTCTCAATGTTGGACCTTTGGAAGAAACTGGAGTAATCATTCAATTAGAAGACAAGTCAAGTGTGTCTCCAAGAGGAGTGTTGGAGGATGTGTTAGTATAAGTTAATCAACTTGTTTTTCCGGCGGATTTTTATGTCATTGATCTTGAAGAGAAGACTCCTTCCAAATCATCTATGATCCTCCTTGGAAGACCTTTCATGCATACCGCTCACACAATCATTGATGTCCATATAGGAAAGATAACTATGGAGTTTGATGGAGAAACCATTCACTTCAACATCTTTGAAGGAATGAGGTACCCTAGTAACATTTCTCCATTGTATTGGGTTGATGTGATTGAGCCAATAAACAGGATAAGCCTAAATGTATGCACAGACAAGATAATCATGGAAGATGATTGTAATCCTAAGAGGGAACCTCAAAGAAGATTGGATCCTCCAATGATGGAAGTGGTCAAGAAGAAGATAATTAAAAGGTTCAAAAGGTGCAAAGAGAAGAAAAAGGCATTTCATGACAAGCACATAACCCAAAAACACTTTATTCCGGGTCAAAGAGTTCTTCTTTATCATTCACGCTTAAAGCTATTCCCGGGAAAATTGCGATCTCGATGGCATGGACCTTTTATTCTTATAAAAGTGTTTGATCCTAGTGTGGTTGAAATCAAGAGTTTGGAAACAAACCAAATCTTCAAAGTGAATGGGCACCATTTGAAACTATTTTATGAAGGCTTTGACACGGGAGAATTCGACAATGTAACAATGGAAACACCGATTTACGAAGGTTGACGGAAGCGAGGCTATGTCTTCGCAAAGACGTTAAATAAATGCATTGTGAATAAATAATCTCCGCTTGAAGTTTTGGGTGTTTCTAAACTTGAAGTTGGCCTAAAAATAAGCATATAGAAGTCTTTAGTGATTTGGTGAAGTTTGAAAAATTCCAAAAATTTGACTTTTGCGCGGGTGCCCGCGCAGACTTTGCGCGACCGACCCCAGCCGCACAAGTCCCGAGTTCCAAATTACCCCAACATGGGATGTATTTTGACATGTGCGCGCAGCTGCCCCCCCACCCGCGTAAAGTTTACGAGGGTACTCGCGCAAATATGTCATTTCATAAGAAAATTTCGAGCCATTTCATATGCGTCCTTTGCGCGACCAAGCTTTCATTCATGTGTATTTAGGCGGCCAAGAACTCCATCCAAGCATCATTATGCGACCCATGTGTTGCTTCCATACCGTCCTCGCGGGCCTCCTCCACCTTGATCCCGGTATGATCCTTCTTTACTCTCATCTTAAGCATTGAGGACAATGCTTAATTTTAAGTTTGGGGTGAGATAATCTAATCTTATATTTTTATTGCATTTAGGTTGTATATAGTTGCATTTAGAGTTAGTCATTTAGGTCACTCATAAAAATTGCATAAAAAATTCACAAATATTGCATATTTTTTTTCTTTCTTTTCTAATTTTCATACTTTTTAGATGCATTCTAGTTTAAGTTCATGCATTTTTGTTCTCTCTTGTCTTCTCATCCCTATAGATACCATAGCACCGAGTCATAAGTATTGAATCATAGATTGGTCCTGGCTCTTGATATGGAATTCCTTGTATTTGATAAGTGGGACACATTTTGAGCCTCACAGACCACTTTGAGACCGCTTGTGTGGGGGTCAGATGCAGGTAGCTTGATTGGGTCTAGGTGCGGAGGGATGTGGTTGGTCATGCCAATGTGTGCGAGCAAAGACTAGCCCGATAAGGTATTTTGAAGACATTGAAGATATTGAAGACTCGCATCTTGGTTTTGGAGGGAGTACCCCTTAGTACTTCCGAGTCTCGTCCGAGCCTTGCTTAGTTAAATTCGCACCGCCTTTTTAGGATAGGCTATCATTTTTCTAGGGGTCTAGAGTAGATAGTTAGATAGATTTTGTTTATCAAACCTTGCATTGAGGTGCTTGATGAACTTTGAAGTGGGTCCCCTAATTCACATCTTTTAGGACCAAGTCTTTTCGGTAACACCTATTTTTGAGTCATTCCCCACCCTTTTTAGTTGATCTTGGCATATTGTCAATGATCATTAGGTGTTCATATTAGCCTCTATCTATCACTCAATTTTCACTATTGGAGTCCTATGTTACTTGGTGAAATTCCTTAGACCTTCCAAGAAGCAACACAAAGAATGAAGAAATTTGAAAAAGTGAAGAAAATAAGAGCTTATTAAAGATGATTCAAGAAAAGCAACAAAATCAAAGAAGAAAAAATGAAGAAAAAGAGCAACACAAAAAGAAGAACAAGATTCCAAGTTCAAGACTCATGTTATATATATGATTCAGAAAAAAAAAGAAAAAAAAATGTCAAGCAGCAAATGTGATTGAGGACCCAATAACAGAAGTTCAAGATTGAAGATTTAGGTTGTTAGGTTTAGATTTAGGATAAGTAGAGTTTTTATTATTTTATTTTTGATTTTTGGTGAGAAAAGGCCCCGACGATGAGACAGTAGACTGTAAAGGACAGTACAAGGGAGAAGCCTCTGAAACCGGATGTTTGCCCGGAGGCCGTGTTGCAAAACCCTATTTCATTATTATACACTTTGGCCTGACAAATGTAGGAATGATAGTGTGTGAAGAGGCGCCTTTCCTTCGTGCACTATGGTCTACATTGGTGATTTAAAGTGCCCCCACTGGGCGCATCTCTGTTTCCTTTGTCTTGCACACCGCGACCGCATCCAACCGTGATCTATTTGCCCATCAAGTGGTTAAGAATGTGGTTTATGGTTCTAAAGCGGGGAACATTTTGAAGATGCGTAGGGGTCATTGAGGGACTAATTCTGACCATGTTGACTGATGTTGACCAAGTTCTATGGTATCTTTCTTTTTCCTTTTTAGATAGTTCATCCCGAGCTCATTTTTAGTCTTGTTCTAACTTGAGGACAAACTTTTAGGAAGTGAGAACCACAAAAATAATGAGCCAAGGGGTCATATTTATAGCTAGGGATCGCAATGATAAACCCTAATTTGAATAATTAAATATTATTTTTAATCTATTCAAGGCACTTATCCTTATCAGCTATAACGAACATTCCAGAAACCCTAAAGGCTTCATGAACCGTCCATCCCTATGACTAATCTAGAATTGCTTCTTTTGTTCAACTATTGAACCATTACAATTCACCCTTTGCACATTTAATTAATTCTAATTAACCTCGAATTCATTCTTGATTAATATTGATTAGTAATTAATCAATTCCTATTGATTTCACATTAATTTATTAATCATATAAATCAATAAATCAATTATTGATATCATATTAATTTATTAATCACATAATAAATTAACAAATCAACTATATATTTCCAATTAACATATTATTCTCATAATATATAAACAAATCATTTGTTACAATTTACTAATCACATAATAAACTAATAAATTTATCCTCTCCCTGTAAATGTTATTATAACCAAGTTCTAGTTATTTGGTCAACCAGAAAGGGACTTTGATTATATATACAAGTTTATACCAATTTAGTTATGATCTTAGACACCTTAATCCAACATAATCATCAGCTAGGAACTTATGCAACTAGGAAACATGAAAGGTATTGTGGATCTAACTAAGCCCCACAAGAAGATCCAACCGATAAGTAACATTTCCCACTCGGGCAACAAACCTAAAAGGATTGATGTATCTAGGGCCTAACTTGCCCCGATTCCATAACCGAATGACATATTTCCAAGGTGATACCTTTAGAAGCACATAATCCCCATCCTAGAACTCGAGCTAGGAAGGACTCTGATTGGCATAACTTTATATCTGCTTTGCGAGGTCTGCAGCCTACCACGCATCTGCTGAATCAACTTCGTAGTCTTAAGCACTACCGTAGTTCTCCCTATATATCGTTGACCCACCTCTCCCCAACAAATCGTGGTCTGTCACTTCCTCCTATAGGGCATATCGAAGGGAGGTATGTCAATATTAGCGTGATTGTTATTATTATAAAAGATATTAGTCAAAGGAATGTAGGTAATACAACTCCTACCAAAATCCAACACGCATGCTCTAAGCATATCCTCAAGATTCTGAATGGTCTGCTCACTATGGTTATCAGTTTAAGGGTGATAAGCAGTACCAAAATGCAATCAAGTACCCACCTCCTCGTGGTACTTCCTCCAGAACCTGGAAGTAAAACGGTCATCCCGGTCACAAACCACTGAAACTGACATCTCCATACCATGCTCACCTCTCGGATGTAAATAGAAACTAGCTGCTCAGCGGAAGAACTCTCCTGAATTGGGATGAAATGAGAATTTTTGATCAATCTGTCAACGATCACCTAAATCGAATCAACTCCACGTGTCGTTCATGCTAGCTTTGTGATAAAATCCATAAATTTTTTTCCCATTTCCACATGGGGATATCCAGCGACTACATCTTTATGTGAGTCCTCTGATGTTCGGTCATGACCATCCGACAAGTCGAACACTTCTCAACATACCAAGCCACGTACCAATTCATGTATGGACACCCGTAGTTAAGTCTCAAGTTTTTATATATCTTGGTTGCACTAGGATGAATCGAAAACCTTGATTTATGAGCCTCTTCCATCAATATCTACCAGACACCACCTGAATACGGGACCCACACGTTGCTATAAGGGTAAAAAACCCATCATTATCATAATCAAAGGAAGCAATCTGAACATCAATCCTCTCACTCTTTCGATGTTCTTCCTTCATCGCCTCAATTTGTGCCTCTCAAATATGCTCTAATAGTATAGTAACAATTATCGTCTATGAACATAGATCTTTGATAGGAGCACTAGTCGCCTTGTGAATCAAGGCATCGGCCACCACGTTGTCCTTCCCCGGATAATACAAAATCTCGCAATCATAATCTTCACAATGTCAAGCCACCTGTACGCCCTCATGTTTAGGTTCAGATGATATCTCAAATATCTCAAACTTTTGTGATCCCTATAAATGGTACACCGGACCCCATACAAATAATGCTGCCAAATCTTGAGGGAAAAGACTATAACCCATAGCTCTATATCGTAAGTAGGATAATTCGCCTAGTGAGGCTTCAACTGCCTCGAAGCGTACTTGATCACATGGCTCCTCTACATAATCACCGCTCCCACACCCAAAGTCGAGGCATCACAACAAACCACGAAATCATCTACACCCTCGGTCAGTAGCGGTGCCTTATAGAGATTTTATCTCATAACATCAAATGTCGCTTGGTGCTCAAGTTTCCACTGAAAATGACATTATTCTTCGTTAACCGTGTCATAGGAACTGCAACCTTAGAGAAGTCATTAATGAATCTCTAATAATACCCCATTAAGCCAAGGAAACTCCAAATCTCAGATGGAGACAATAAAATCTCTCACCGCATCATGGCATCTATCTTGGTCAGGTCGACCAAAAATACAATTATGGTTGACGAGGATACCCAAGAACTAAACCTTGCACAACAAGAACTCGCACTTGGAGAATTTGGCATAGAAACTCTCCATCCTCAAAGTCTCAAAAACCTCCCGTAAATGCTTGTGACATCCCAAAATTCAAGCCCAAAAAAATTCATTTTTGATTAATTAATTCATAAAACATTCATTAGAAAATACTGTATAAACACATCATCTCAAAACCAAGTGTCACATTTGAAACCCACAACCATGAACAACTGTCATATCAGAGTACAATCCCAGAAAACACCGTGCGAAAATCATATGCGAGTGTGTGTGATGCCATGCAACGCCGCCGACTCCTTCCCCTTGGATGAAGAGGTACCTGAAACCAAAAACTGAAACCGTAAGCACAAAGCTTAGTGAGTTCCCCCATCATACCACATACCATACAATACTGTCGGTATCTTTCAACCGGTAATCATCATCGGTATCTTTCAACCGGTAATCGTCATCAGTATATTTCAACCGGTAATCGTCATCGATATCTTTCAACCGGTAATCGTTGTCGGTATCTTTCAACCGGTAACTGGGGACTATTCCACCCCCTACCACTAGCATACAATAGCAAGATATAAGCACACATTCAGAAATTCCGGGTACTGACCTACCCCTTAGTCCTACGGACCACTATCAGGGAAACTATCCCTATCATGCAACATATCGTACAGATATAACTCATAACCAAACGCGTACCAGACCAAGATAAATTATCACAAAGACAATTATCTTCTAAATACTCCTCAATGGTGGGCCGACATTGTGGCCTTAGACCCACCCCTACTGGAAGGTAACTCACCTCGTAGCTGCTAAACTGTGCGGGAATCCTCTGACTGTTGCCACTGCTGCTCCGGAAATCCTTCGGCTAAAATTCCCACAAAACACTTAGTTAGAAACTGACATCTACCATCAGGGTAAAATGACCATTTTACCTCTTGACCAAGTCACAGACAAAGTCAACTTCCAGTTGACCTGACTCGCCGAGTCCGCAACTTAAACCCGACGCCTCATCCCGCTTCTACTCAGCGAGTCAGTCCTTCGACTTGCCGAGTCCAAGGCCAAAAATGCAAAATAAAAGAAGATTTAATAACAGTATACATACCAAGAACCAGGTGCTACAAATCTCCCCCACTTATTTTAAACTTCGTCCTCGAAGTCTGCCACTCGATCCTGAAACAGCTCGGGGTAGTGCTCCATTATCTCACTCACCGGCTCCCAAGTCCACTCCGACCCCTTCCGGTGCTGTCACTGAACCTTCACGAGTTCTACTCTTTTGTTCCTCAGATCCTTCGACTTCCGGTCAAGGATCGCCACAGGCCGCTCGATGTAATTCAGGCTACCATCAACCTGAATGTCCTCCAAGGGTACCACCGCCGTAACGTCCACTAGGCACTTCCGCAACTGAGAGACGTGGAAAGTGTTGTGGATCTGACTGATCTCGGTTGGCAGATTCAGCCGGTATGCCACCCTGCCCACCCCGACTACAATGCTGAACGGTCCGATATACCTTGGGCCCAACTTGCCCCGCTTCCTGAATCGGATGACGCCCTTCCATGGCGACACCTTCAGGAGAACCATATCCCCGACCTGGAATTCCAGGTCTGATCGACGCTTATCGGCATAACTTTTCTGCCGACTCTGAGCAGTCTGATGCCTGCTCCGGACCTGCTGAACCTTCTATGTCGTCGCGAGCACTACTTCAGTGCTCCCCATGACTCTCTGGCCAACCTCGCCCCAATATATCGGGGTCCTGCACCTCCTCCCATACAACATCTCGAAGGGAGGACGGTCGATACTCACATGATAGCTGTTATTATATGAGAACTCCGCCAACATGAGGTAGGTGTCCCAACTACCTCCGAAATCTAGGATGCATGCCCGCAGCATATCCTCCAGAGTCTGGATGGTCCGCTCGCTCTGGTCATCCGTCTGCGGGTGAAAAGCGGTGCTAAAATGCAGATGAGTACCCAGCTCGTCATGAAACCTCTTCCAAAACCTGGAAGTAAACCGCATGTCTCTGTCTGAAATCACCGAAACTGGCACTCCGTGCCGTGCCACCACCTCCTGATATAGATATCGGCCAATTTCTCGGCTGAGATGCTCTCCTGAATCGGAATAAAGTGGGCGCTCTTGGTCAATCGATCCACGATGACCCATATCGAATCCATCCCCAGCGCGGTCCTGGGAAGCTTCGTGATAAAATCCATCGTAATATCCTCCCATTTCCACAGCGGGATATCCAACGGCTGCATCTTGCCGTGAGGTCTCTGATGCTCGGTCTTGACCTTCCTGCAGGTCAAGCACCGCTCCATGTACCATGCCACATCCCGCTTCATGCAAGGCCACCAATAGTCCAAATGAAGATCCTTATACATCTTCGTCGCCCCGGGATGAATGGAGAATCAGGATTTGTGCGCCTCCTCCATCAGGACCTGGCGCACTCCTCCATGGTAAGGGACCCACACCCTACGGTGAAGAGTCAATAACCCTTGGCTATCATAGTAGAAAGAGGAAACCTGCCCCACAATCCACTCACTCTTTCGATGTTCCTCCTTCATAGCCTCCCTGTTGAGCCTCCCGGATCCGCTCCAGAAGCGGAGTCACCACTGTCATCCTTAGACAGATATCCCTGATCGGTGCTGCCTTGCGGCTAAGCGCATTGGCCACGACATTGGCCTTCCCTGGAAGGTAGAGGATCTCACAATCATAATCCTTCACCACATCAAGCCACCGACGCTGCCTCATATTCAGATTTGGCTGGTCCATGAGATACCTCAAACTCTTGTGGTCCGTGTAAATTGTACAACGAACCCCATAGAGGTAATGACGCCAAATGTTGAGGGCGAACACAACAGCCCCCAACTCCAAATCATGCGTTGGGTGGTTCGCCTCGTGAGGCTTCAGCTGCCTCGACGCGTAGGCAATGACATGCCCTCTCTGCATCAATACCGCGCACAATCCTGTGATGGATGCATCGCAGTAAACAACAAAATCCTCCATGCCCTCTGGCAGGGCTAAAATTGGCGCCTCGCACAATCTCTGTCTCAGTGTCTCAAATGTGGCCTGCTGCTCAGGCCCCCAACGATACACCACCGACTTCTTAGTCAGCCGGGTAAGCGGGACTGCTATCTTGGAGAAGTCCTGAATGAATCTCTGATAGTATCCTGCCAATCCTAGAAAGCTTCGAATCTCAGATGGAGACCTCGGAACCTCCCAATTCATCACGGCCTCTACCTTGGCCGGATCTACCGAAATCCCGTTCTGGTTGACAAGGTGCCCAAGAAACTGCACATCGCGCAACCAGAACTCACACTTGGAGAACTTAGCATACAAGTTCTCCCTCCTCAAAGTCTCCAGAACCTCTCGCAGATGCTCATCATGCTGCTCCCGCGTCTTGGAATAAACCAAGATGTCATCAATAAATACTATCACAGACCGATCTAACATCGGTCTACACACGCGGTTCATGAGATCCATGAATGCGGCAGGAGCATTGGTGAGCCCGAAAGGCATCACCACAAACTCATAGTGGCCATAATGCGTCTGAAACGCAGTCTTTTGCACATCCTCTTCTCTGACCCTCATCTGATGATACCCTGACCGCAAATCAATCTTGGAGAACCAAGATGCTCCCTGTAGCTGGTCAAAGAGGTCATCAATCCTCGGGAGTGGGTAGTGGTTCTTCACCGTTACCTTGTTCAGCTCCCGATAATCTATACACATCTGATGCGACCCGTCCTTCTTCCTCACAAACAGAATCGGGGCTCCCCAGGGTGAACTACTCGGTCTAATGAAACCCTTGTCTAACAGCTCCTGCAGCTGCGTAGACAACTCGTGCATCTCAGGAGGAGCCAACCGATACGGTGCCTTGGCTATCGGAGCCGCACCAGGAACTAGGTTGATCCCGACTTCCACAAGTCGCTCCGGAGGTATCCTATGCAACTCCTCGGGGAATACGTCCGCAAACTCCCGTACCACAGGTACATCGTCCACCGTCGCCCTACCCGTTTCCCGGGTATCCATAACATACGCGACATAACCTGCGCAACCCTGCTGAAGGTAACACCTAGCTTTCACTGCTGAACATAAAGTTGGTCCTCGCTGTGGCCTCTCGCCCTGAATCACCAGCTCTCCCCCACTTGGAGTCCTGACCCGCACCAACTGTTGTGCGCAGTCGATCAGTGCCCCATTGGGGCTGAGCCAATCCATGCCTATAATCACCTTGTTCCTACGCAAAGGAATGGGAACCAAGTCTACCAGGTAGCGCTCCTCAAATAACCTCAGCACACAATCTCGAAATACCGTCGATGCCCGCACCGAACGGTCGTTTGCAATCTCTACCTCTAGAGGGCAATCCAACATGCCCGAAGACTCGGAAAATCTCTTGCTAAGCGCAAGAGACACAAATGATCAGGTAGCGCCCGAGTCAAACAATACCAAAACCGGGATGCTGTTCACATTGAACGATCCTAAACAGAGCACATATCAATAACGCAATCTTAAAAAAAAAAAAAAAAAAGATCAGAGGGAAAGAATCATACCCGTCTCCTCGGCTGTCAGCTGGAAAGCTCGGCTCCGCACCACTGGAACCTCCGCCTTGACCTTCCGGCCGTCTGTAACCCGCGCCGTCGCTGAGACCGGCGCTACCGCTGGCACTGCTTCTGACGCTGCTGTCAATCTCGGGGAATTGTCCCTTTTGTGGACCCTCTGATTGCAATGGAAGCAAATCAGGTCTGTCATCTGTACCGCAGGGGTGGGGGCAGTACAATCCTTGCCAAAATGCCCCACCTTGCCACACTTATAGCAACCCGAACCCGGCCCAGTGCGACAAGCTCCCTCGTGTGACCGACCGCATTTCCCATAGCGGTCCCGTCCTGCCTGGACTTTCGGCCTACCATCAGATCCCTTGGGATTCTTCCCCGAAGCCCCAGTCGTCAGCTCCTCCACTTCCTTCCTCTTCTGGACATGCTCTAGATCAATCTCCCTCTCCCTAGCCCTAGCAATCATGGCATCCAAGGTAGGGCAAGCCAAAAAACTAACATGTTCCTGAATGTCAGCTCGTAGCATGTCGTGGTAGCGGGTCCTCCTCATATCCTCATCACCCGCATACTGGGGCACCAGCAATGCCCTCTCCCGGAACTTGGCGGTGATCTCCGCCACAGTCTCCGTAGTCTGCCTCATATCTAAAAACTCCCTGGCCAGCCACTGAAGCTCCACAGTTGGCGCAAATTCCGCCCTGAATATGGTCACAAAATCTGACCACGTCATAGCCTCAACAGCCGAGGCTCCCAATGAGTCGCCAACAGACTCCCACCAATCCTAGCCCTGTCTCGCAAGCATCCTGCTGCATACCTCACCTTCGACCCCTTTGGGCAGAAGCTCGTCAGCTGCGCAAACTCAATGTCTGTGATCCATCTTCTAGCAGCAATGGGGTCTTTCACCCCATGGAAATCCGGCGCACCACTCCCATGAAAGTCCTTAAAGGACAGTGTGCACGTACTCATCTAGCTAGACGCTATATCACTCCTGAATGATCGAAGACGATCCTCCATCAGCTCAACAATCCCCTCCTTGATCGACCCGAGATGATAGGGGTCAACTAAAGGATGCCTCTCATGATCTCAGATATGATGAACTCGCGCAGCCTGTCATCAACCTGCTCGGATCCCGAACCCGAGCCCGATCCTGATCCTGATTCGGAACCTCCTGCTCCAAGTCGTGTGGTCACCATACTGAAAACACACGCATAAATGTCAATATCATATGTATAATCGAGAGATCTAACACACTTCCCAAGGTTCCCGATTTCATCTAGGCCCTCCTTGATTCGAGTATGGGTCCTCTGCTTTCAGTAATACGGGCCCATACTACCTTCCACATCTACCCGTGCTTTCCTCAAGGATTTCTTCGACTTCACCAGGTCCCTTTACCGATACCCCTTTCCACTAACCTCATCCTAGGCTTCCCTAGGGCACTCTCTGACCTACTCTCCGCCATCAGCTGCACAGGAGTCCCTACCATTTCCCCTAACTAGCTTGCAGGTACTGTTACATATCCGCTCCTTAGTTGGAAATAGTCAGAACCCCTATAGCACAAAGCAAGAAGCATTTGTGCATTGAGTAACCAAATCAGGCATAGCCTATACAGGCCATCCTACTGCTGACTAAACAGCCCTAGCATACAGCTCATACAATAGGCATATAAGGCATCCTCCTAGATCCTTAGCCCTAACTAGCATGCGATTATCAGAATCATATATCAGGTACACAAGGCATCTTCCTAGATCCTTAGTCCTATTCTAGCATGCAATTCTGAATCAAGCCATATAGCATAACATAACATGTATGGGTATCTTGGGGAAAACTTACTTGAGCCCGGCCGGTCACATGCATCACACACCTTGTCTTTCGTAAAATCCTTTCGCTTAGATTTTTAGAAAACCATTTTATTGTAAAAATCTTTTAGCCCCTCAGTTTGAGTCGAGACACCCCCGAGGGCGTGTCCGAATCCCTCAAACCAGGGCTCTGATACCAACTTGTAACATCCCAAAATAATTCATTTTTGATTAATTAACTCATAAAACATTCATTAGAAAATACTGTATAAACACATCATCTCAAAACCAAGTGTCACATTTGAAACCCACAACCATGAACAAATGTCATATCAGAGTACAATCCTAGAAAACACCATGTGAAAATCATATGCGAGTGTGTGTGATGCCATGCTACGCCGCCGACTCCTTCCCCTTGAATGAAGAGGTACCTGAAACCAAAAACTGAAACCGTAAGCACAAAGATTAGTGAGTTCCCCCATCATAACACATACCATAAAATACTGTCGGTATCTTTCAACCGGTAATCATCATCGATATCTTTCAACCGGTAATCGTGATCGGTATCTTTCAACCGGTAATCGTCATCGGTATCTTTCAACCGGTAATCGTCATCGATATCTTTCAACCGGTAACTGGGGACTATTCCACCCCCTACCACTAGCATACAATAGCAAGATATAAGCACACATTCAGACATTCTGGGTACTGACCTACCCCTTAGTCCTACGGACCACTATCAGGGAAACTATCCCTATCATGCAACATATCGTACAAATATAACTCATAACCAAACGCGTACCAGACCAAGATAAATTATCACAAAGACAGTTATCTTCTAAATACGCCTTAATGGTGGGCCGGCATTGTGGCCTTAGACCCACCCCTACTGGAAGGTAACTCACCTCGTAGCTGCTGAACTGTGCGGGAATCCTCTGACTGCTGCCACTGCTGCTCCGGAAATCCTCATAATGCATTGGTGAGCCCAAATGGCGTTGTTGAGCCCAAATGGCATCACCACAAACTCATAATGCACATAACGAGTCTTGAAGACCGTTTTGAGAATATCCTCATCTGTGACTATCATGTGGTGATATCCCGACCTCAAATCAATTTTTGATAACAAAGATGCACCCTAAAGATGATCAAACAAGTCATCAATCTTCAATAATAGATAATGATTGTTTATTGTTAGCTTGTTCATGTCTTTGTAGTTAATGTACATTCGATAAGATCCATCCATCTTCTTCACAAATAAAATAAGGGCTCCCCATGGAGAACTGCTCGACCTGATGAATCCATTGTCCAATAAATGTTGAAGCTGCATGGAAAACTCTTGCATATCAGAAGGTGCAAGATGATAAGGTATCTTGGCTATTGAATTCGCACCCGAAACTAGATCGATCTGAAACTCTACCTGCCTATCAGGTGGCACTCTCGACAAATCCTTAGGAAATACGTTAGAAAAATCCTGAACAGTAAGTACATCCTCAATAGACTTCTTCCCCTCGACCCCCGTATCAAAAATATAAGCTAAGAACCCTAAACACCCGTGTTACAAATACCTCCTAGCCCTCGCAGCTGGGCACATAACTGGACCACTATGAGCGTCGTTACTGTGAGTAGTCAATTATCCCCTACTTAGGGTTTGAACTCTCATCAATTGACGCTTGCATTCAATCACTACACCAAATCTATTGAGCCAATCTATACCCACAATCACCATTATCTCTCTCAAAGGAAGAGAGACGAGATCGATCAGGAATCTCTCTTGTAACATCTCAAGTACACAACCTTTATATGTCGGCGGAACACTAACAGTACGGTGGTCGGTTATCTCTACCATTAGGGCATGATATAACTTTACTCAAACGCCATCTAACTTCTTTTTGAAAGCAAGAGATACAAACGGTCAGCTAACCCCCGAATCAAACAATACAAGAGCTGGTACATTGTTGACTAGCAATATCCCTAATTACAAAGCATAAAAATATAGGCATAAATAATGAAACAACAATAAATAAATAAGAGTACTTATCAGTGCAACATCTGACATTGATCTGGCTTCCTCGATCGTCAACTAAAAAGCTCCGATTTACACCACAGGAGCCTTCGCCTTGCCCCGACGACCATTAGTGATCCTTAACGTAGATGGAGCGGGTGCCCTCACCGCTCCAATGGATAAGATCGAACAATTGGCTTTCATGTGGATGACTTGATTATAATAGAAACATATCATTGCCCCACGAGTGCAATCCATGCTGAAATTTCCTATCTGACCGCATTTTAAACAACCATAACCACTAGTCTCTTGTCCAACTTTCTATAACGACTCCGAACATGCTGACCTCTAGATCGAACTACAGAAGTCATGGACTTCTTTGATGAAATCATTGTTGTCTGAACCTGAGCTGGCTTCCACTTCTTTTGAAGCTCTAACTCAATCTCCTTCTCTCGAGGTCTGTCGATCATCTGCTTCAATGCCTAGTAGCTCGAGACACTGACAAATTCCCTGATGTCATTTCTCAACATGTCATGGTACCTAGTCTTCTCATCTCCTCACCTGCGTTGCAATGGTCTCCATCGTCTGATTGATATCCTGAAACTCCATAGCCAACTATTACACCTCAATCGTTGGCACAAAATTTTCCCCTAAATATGGTAATGAAATCTGCCCATGTCAAAGGCTTAATGGAATTTTCTCCGAAAGCATGGCCCACCTCCTCCCACCAATCACGAGCTCCTTATCTAACAAACATGCAACAAATTTGGTATTTGACCTCTCCGGGCAGAAGTTAGTCTGAAAAGCAAACTCGATATCTGCAACCTAAGGTATGGTGGAGATCCCCAAACTGACTAGATGTCGGGTCTACTCGAAGGGTCCGCACACACTTATCCATCAACTCAATCAATCCCTCCTTGCTCTTAAGAAACATTCCAGGTTTCTCCTCCAAAATAGCTCGTGAAACCTCTGCTACGATAAGCTCGCACAACTCAGAATCACTGGATCCCTCACATGACCCCGAACTGGAACTAATGCCACCTCCATGCAGGGTCTTCACCATTATGAAAAAACAACAGAAAGGTTAAAACACACTCAAGGAAAGGTTTAAACAGACTCATAGAGTCTCTCGTACTACAAGATCATTGGAATCTGTATGACTTTCCTTGATTCGAGTATGAATCACATGCTTCCAGTAGTACGGACCCATACTACCCCCACACCTATCCGTATTATCCTTAAGAATCATCCCAATTTTCTTAAGTCATTTTCCTATAGCTAAATACCCGAATCCTCTGATACCAATGCACCAACGCACTTCTAAACTTCCTAGACTTCCTAGGATTCCACTTCCCACTTGTGCTGAAAGATCTTTGTTGATGCCGATAATCCTCCCATGAATGCAGGTCGTAAATAATCAAAATAAAACAAATGTTTGAATATATGTCTCTATCCTAAAGCCTTCATCAAACAAGAACATGCAATAGGGCTGAGTCAAACATTCTAAGGCTATCTAGTCTTACTTATGTACCACCTTAGTGCATTTACTAGATAATTTACTAACATCAACACAAATCCTAAAGCATTCATATATCAGTCACATAACAGGTGTAAAAGGCATCTCTCCTAAATAGGCATTCTAGCATGTAACCTTGAGAAGATTCTTAGCCTAACACTAGCATGCAACTCATCTCATACCATGCTAAACATAACATTCATGTATGTGTATTCCGGGAATTGCTTACTTATGCTCAACTGATTGTATGCATCACACCCTGTTTTTCTTTTGAAAAAGCTATATAGAAAACGTTTTTCTTGTGAAAAGATTTTATTAATTCCTTAGCTTGGGTCCATACGTAAGTAATCCAAAACAGAGTATACTGTTTCATTTTAAAAGTAGATAAAACTGTTCCATAAACTTCACAACTCAAGTAATCCAAAATGAAGTATATTGTTTTCATAAAAATATCATAGTAGTTTCTAAATCTTGTAGTGCAGAAATCATCGAGGATGCAACGTAATAATGATGGCTCCTTTCCCTTGCGACTGGAAGTACCTACACATTTAAACTTAAACCGTAAGCACAAAGCTTAGTGAGTTCACCAAAATACCACATACCATACAGAACAGTGGGCCCGTCCTAGGGGTATATATCAATCAATGTGCATGTTATGATCCCACCATAGTCTTATAGTCACTTTCATTGCTACAGCCTCGCTGCAGTGTTTTTTTTGTCATGGTCCACCATGATCTTCCATGAAATTGTTGTGATCCAACCACAGTCTTTCATACAAGTGTTGTGATCCTACCACAGTCTTCCATGCAAAATTCACATAAACAATCTAGCATACCACGACACCCAGTGTCCTACATAGTATAGATAAAAAAGCTCACCTGATCAAACAGTTGTAATCCACTACTCGAAATCCCACATAATCAGCTACACGAACCTCTTAAACTAATCACAAGCAAACCCTTAGGCTATAACTCAAAACCTCTCCAAGTTTGACCAAAAGTCTAACTGGTTAAAAAGTAAATGATCAAAGTCAACGTCCAGCCACCACTTCGTGGACAACCCTTGACCGCATCATGGAAACTACACGAAAAAAATTCATGTATGGAACCCGCTGTGGCGAGCTACCCTCTGCATCATGGCCTCAGCCAGTCTAGAATCGCGATGGATCTGCCCACCGCATTGCGGAGACGCTGGTAGGTCCAAATCTCATTAAGTCCTTTATACGTTAAGTCTATCACTCTAACTTTCTAGAAGGCTTCTAGGCACTCAATTAACCCATAAAAACCCCATCTTTATTGGCATGCATGTCCAATGCATGGCATACACTCAAGTTAGTTTAAAATAAGGGAATTGAGGCCAAATCTCATGGATGGCACCAAAACAGCCTTGGGAGTCCAAATCTGGAACATATATGGCTCTAGGGACCTCAAGAAATGATAAAGTTGCAAACTTTATCATGTCCGACCAATTAAAAGAAAACAACATCAAAATATGAGCTTATTTTCTAGATCCACACAAGTATGAAGCCAAAAATGAGAACTTGGGGACTTACAAGGGTCCAGAATATGCATAAGAAGATGGAGATGGGTTTGTTTGGTTGTAACATCCCATAAAATTTTAGTAAAATTTAAGCTTTCCAAAACAATCCTTTACCTATAGAAGTGTTTACAAAACCATTGTTTCCAAAACATTTATTTAAAATTGGAATCATTTACGCATAGTTTTGAAAACATACACATTATCAGAGTTTCCCAGAAACCATAAGTTCAAAATGTGAGGATGTGTACGGTCACGCCTTCGCCTTGCCAAAACATCTGAAGCACCTGAAATAATAAACTGAAACCGTAAGCACAAGCTTAGTGAGTTCCCCCAAAGTACCAACACACAAACAGTAGCACATATATAATTAAATAACATGCATACAAAGTCTACAATATGACTAGCCTGCCCTCACCGAGCCTTCAGTCTATCTAGCTCACTCTCCGAACCTTTAGCATGTCTGGTCCGACCTACCGGGCCTTCAGCCTATCTGGACCGTTCTCCGGATATAGAGTCTTTAGTATGACTGGACCGCCTTCATGGGACCTTCAGTCTATCTGTCCCGCTTTTAGAACCTTTAGCATGTCTGGTCCGCCGTTACCAGGCCTTCAGCCTGTCTGGACCATTCTCTGGGCCTTCGGCCTGACTAGTACACCCTGATGGGCCTTCAGTCTATCCGGGCCGCCCTGGGTATGTTGAAGAAACTTTTATCTTTCTGCCTAATTGATTATTCTTATTCGTTCTGCTATACATTGAAACTTTTCCAATGGTTCAAAATTACACTTAATCTTGTAAGTATAACCATATTTACTAAACTTTAGTAAATCATGATGAATAGTCTTATCGTTCTTTGTGGTGGACCTAACCAGTGCACAACCAAGTGTACCCGATCCCCTAGTCCTTCACATCTGAACAAGGAATCAGTCTTAATTTCCCAAAGACGAAGGTTCTCATTCATCATACAATACAAGTTGCAAGATTCCAAGTTTCTGGACAATTAAAACTTGGGTGATGAGAATCTTTCCTTATTAGGTAAATTATGACACTACCACAAACGAAAGAATCAAATCCATATTGCTAAAAATAGAAACATACAAACATCAATTATCACAAATGTCATTGCAAGGAAATATAAATAATATATAATCAAAATTTCTCTTTATTTATAAAATGCAAAACCTTTCCTTACAATGCAAGTACATATGAAAACTATGTTTCTAAATATTCCTAAGCAATCTATCATAACTCCTAGCATCAACTCAAAAATCCGATCATCGAACCATGCGATCGAAATCCATCTCTTCACGATTTGACTCAACATGCTTTTCCTTTAAGCTTCCTTTGATCCTACAAAACATCAAAATGTAATCTTATCACATCATGTATTAAGAATCTACCAATAAGAACTTAATAGAGTTAGATAATGGAGTTACCTGAAGCAGAGTCAAACTTTTTGATTTTACCATCCTTATGATCCTTTAGGTAGATACAGCAGCTTCGCAACCAATGTCCCTTTTCTTGGCAATAGAAACAAACAGACTCCTTTGGAATGGTACATAGGACAATCACAGACTTAGCCTTTCCCTTTCCCTTGGAAAGAGAAATCTTTTCTAGACTTCCAACGTTTCCATTGTAATTGTCCATGGAAGTTTGGGAAGTAGATCTTCCAATCTAATTTGCTTTATCGGTGCACCAAATCATTGTTGATTCGGCAGCAATTAGCAAATAGGTAAGATCGATAAGGGACACGTAGCGACCTGTCATATAGTAGTCTTTAACAAACTGACTATACGACTCGGGAAGTGACTGAAGAACCAAGTCAACAGCCAACTTCTTTTGCACAACGACTCCTAACATTCCCAACCTGTCAATGTGTGACTTCATCCCTAAGACATGTGCACACACAAACCTTCCATCTTGGTGTTGGTTTTCCAATAGGGCTTGAGTGACCTTGAACTTTTCAAGTCTTTGGACTTGTGGGTTCGGGAGAACTATTGGAGGAGGTAGAGGAAGTGAAGTTCCACTACAACACAAAGAAGGGATAATTCTTTCACCTTGATTGTGATGTGGAATATCATCTTCATAGGGAAAGCTTTATCCATAAGATTCGGGAAGAATATAGTTGTCTGACCTAGACATCAATTATGGGAGATATTCAAGTTAGTTGATTTAAGTCCTTAATATAACAACCAACATGAAATATTAAGGCTAGGACCCAACACAATATTCTACAATTAGGAAGAGGGATGCCGTAATATAATTGTAAAATATTTGAAGGTAGGTAAATGACGATTTATGAATTTCCACCATGAAAAACGAAATTTGATTATTAAGTTTTAAATGAATTGAAATTCCTAAATTCTTTTGATATTTATTGAACTTTTCAATGGTATGTTTAAATCTCGATTGTGCCCTTCAAGTTTGTGATTGGGATGCCGAGGATCACAAACATGGTGTGAATAACCATGCAAATTAGCTTGGTACACTTAATGTTACAAATCATCCAATCAATGTGCCGGTTAACCACACACGCTCCATTGATCCATGATTAACATCAAGCTACCCTTTGTCACACATTGTCAGTTCCAGATTAGTGTGTCGGTTAACCACACACGCTCCATTAACGACTTAACAAGGTGCAAAGTGCAATTTCATGGGTTAGCACCAAATTCACATTTTTCCTAAGTAACTAAGATTGAGAATTTATAAGTGTTTAGTTACTTGGTATTTTCACTATACTTTTAATGAGAATTAATGTCCTATCCTACCCGTTCAACTAACGACCCTCCACCAGTCAAGGAAGCAGTGGGTGAGAGTAGACACCCATTAAACCGCCATTTTATAGGTAGTTACCTTATACCCCCTTTATAGACCGGCTTCGTGAATGAGGCCTACTAACGGTAAGACTGGCTTTTTACTTATACATATAATATATTAAACTTTTTAATTTTATATAGTATAAGGGTGTATTTTAAACATTTAAAATACTAGGTAGTTTAATCTATTAATAAATTATACTCTTAATTTAATTAATCTTAAACCATGTTATTATGGATTTATTAAACTTCTCTCTTAATTAAACACTTTAACTAATTTAATAAAGTCCATAAGGTGTAATTGAACTATTCAAGACATCTAGGTTATTAAAAATTCAAAATTAAAACTATTTAATTAATTTTTAATTTATGAACCCAAGAGATGCATCTTTTGAAACCTTTCAATTACTAGAGTTAAAATTTTCATAATTTGAGACTTTTCAAACACCAAAACTTGAGGGCAAGTTTTGTAACTTTCAAAACTTTTGATTTCCATAACTTATGAGTTTTTAATGTTCATGAATGAGACTCTTCATATAACTTGAGGAAAAGTTACAAAAACTCATTTCAAGAACAACTTAGATCAATTTTAACTTATCACATTATCATATAATATATTGTTGATCTAATCTAACTCATATAGCAATGCAATTCATATCAAATAATACAAATAATTACTTTATTATCTTAAAATTTGAAAATTGTCCTTTAATTGGATGAGGATCATCATTACCAAATCAGAAAATACATTTTTTATGATACAAAACATTTTGTGGTAATGATCTTAAACCAATTCTGGCCAAAAACCCGAAATTCTGCAACCAGAGCCATCAACTCGACGAGTGCATGATCATGACTCATCGAGTTGCCCTTTTTACTGAGTGGAATCGTCGAGTCAACTAGTGGACTCGGCGAGTTCGTCAATCAGAGGCCAACAAATCGATTTTTTCAACTTTAAAAATTAACAAGCATCAAATATAACAGAAAACAATCCTAGGATCTTATACCACTATTGGGTTTTAAGCACTATAACACTCCTACGATGCACATGCAACCCTAATAGCTTTGGATCTATGTTTTCTCTAATTATACATGCGATAAAATTTCCAAAGCTTGAAGCCTACGACTAGCATACAATTTTGGTACGTTAATAATAAAATCAAATTAGAAGAATACATCTTTATTGTAGCTTATAGTTTTGGCCTTTCAAGAGCTTAGCACCTCAAGTGTGATGACTCAAATGGTTCACAAACACCATGAACAAAGGAGAACTTTGAGAGAGAGGCTAGACACACTCAAATCGGTTATGATTCTCTTAGAATGCATTAGGGCGTCGATTTTGGCTAAGGGGTGACATTTATATAATGTAGGATTCCAAGAGTCATGGGTAAACCCAAATCCATACACTTGGGTTATAATCAATATCTCATGTGCGCTAACTCTTATGGATACTTACATAAATTTAGCCCACCATGGATCAATAGCCCAAACACTATATATCACTGATTTACATAATCAGTCCCCATTAATTTAATTAGTTTCTTTTGATCACTAAATTAATTCTTGATGAATATTAATTAAATAATGTAATTTCACAATTAATATATTATACTTGTAACATATTAATACATCATAAATAATATCTTTCTAAAATATCCATCCTATCATATTGTTTTGGTGAAGGCAACCCAAATGGACCATCCTACTCTCGGGTCAAGTACATACCAATTATAGTTATGGGCTTAGGCACCTAATCCAACAGGAACATGGCACCAAATTAAGTAAACCTCAATATCCTAGTTCTAGTGATGAAAAGGAAAGAATGAGTCAAGTTCCATATGCTTCTGCTATAGGATCGATCATGTATGCCATGACATGTACTTGACCTGACATCTCGTTTACTCTGAGCATGGTAAGTCGATATCAGGACAACCTTGGCGACAGTCATTGGAAAAAAGTAAAGAACATTTTGAAATACCTAAGAAGAACAAAGGACATGTTCTTGGTATATAGGGGTAAAAATGAGTTGAGAGTTACAGCTTATACAGATGCAAGTTTCCAGATAGATAGAGATAAATCATGTTCACAGTCAGTATAGATATTCTTGCTTAATGGAGGAGCAGTAGTGTGGAAGAGTTGTAGTGGCAGACTCTACATGTGAATCAGAGTATATAGCAATTAGTGAGGCTGTAAAAAAAGCTACATTGTTGAAGAATTTCATTGATGATCTTGGTGTCATTCCGAGCATCAAGGGTCCTTTGGAAATCTTCTGTGACAATGAGAGTGCAGTCTCACTGACTAAAGAACCCAAGGAACATTGTAACTTAAGGAATATACTTAGGAAATTCCACAACGTAAGATATCACGTCGAGGATGGATACATTGTCATGAACATAGTATCGTTAGTGGAGAATCCAGCCGATCCGTTTACGAAGCCATTATCAAGGACCAAGCATGATAGTCATACTAGATCTATAGGCATTAGATTTGTAGATAATGTGGTGTAGTTATTTAGTTATTTAGTTTGATAATCTTTGAAACTTTTAGCAGTATGAATTGTAACCGAATTGATGTTTATTTTTGTGGAGACTTAATAAAGTGCTAGTGATGCTATCATTTCTGCTAATTTATTATTGTGTCTCACGTTTGCATGTTTAGAACCCATTTCCCGAGTATTATTTCTCAAACCTCCACAATCGTCCATACTCTTTGAAGTAAGTAATGATTCAAGACTGTCATGAGTATTGGTGGATTGTCCATAGTGATTGGGCATTGCATAGTGATTGCGCCAACACTCATGAGTACTTCATGGAGATTTAAGTATTGCAACAACTCACAAATATAGATTACTTCATGGATATAGTCACAAGTAAGTCTAAGAAGAAAATATATTTTATTCTTCAAATCGAGATACATGTGGGGCTTTGCTCTATAATTATGTTATGTATTGGTGTACTATACACTATCTGTAACTGGTAGCAATAACGGGTATATACATGTATGATATGATGAAATAGACAAAAAAAAATATGTGGTCAAAGTTTTTCGTCTCCTATGCCTTAACAGGAGAAGCGATATCTATAACCCCTCGATGATTTGGTGTTGACATCATGAATACCTGGTCGGGTCTTGAATGAAATGGATATGTTCAATTTAGTAGTCAGATGCAATCATCACAAGTCTATATCGGGAAACATAATCTTGAATTCAAATATTGACCATTATCCATGTCTCGAATTCATACAAATATCATGAGAATAAAGGAATAGCTGGTCACTTATATGAGGGTTGAAACTGATTAGGTCAGAGTTTCGCAGATGGTGGCATTCTCTCTGCTGATTATTAGAGAAGTATTGGAACATATATACTTGATGACTTGTCCAAGTGGGAGAGTGTTGGAAAGTGTATCCAAAATCATTAACTATTGGTAATATTTTTTAATAATAACATGGTCCTCTTCAGTTGCCATCAAGACTCTAATTAAGTAAAATTAATAAACGAGGAATAAGTTTCTTAGTTATTATGGTTTAATAATTAATTAGAAACTAATTAGAAAATAATTTGGGAACTAATTAACAATTTAATTAATAGAAGGGTTAAATATCAATTAATCAATAATTGATTAATCATGAATATTTCAGAACCGTAGGAAGAAGGGTGGCGGATAGAAATTCCATTGGGAAAAAAGGGAATTTCGTTCATAGGATTATCCATCCTACATGGGCTTGAGGATAAAACCACGGAATATATCCAAGGCTATAAATAGGGCCTTAGGGATTCATTCTTCCTTGTTAATTTTTTGCTTGAAGTGTTGCCTCTTCTTTCTCTCTCCATGTGGACGAACTCTCCATATATTTTGTCCCTTCCTAGTTATTTTTTATTCGATTCTTTTGAGTTCATTGGGTGTGAACCAAGAGAGAGATTATGGTTTGGTTCCTGATCATCCAAACAAGGTAGTTGCCAAAGAGGTATGTGATTTTTCCTTTGTGTTTTTGATTTCTAGGGTAGAAGTAATTAGTATGAAACCATAGATCGATAGGTTACATGTACACCTGCATATATCGTAGTTTTGATTTTTCCGCTACCTAGTTTAGAGTGTATTTGATGTGTAGAAAACCTAACCGAAACTTATCTCTCGGGGCCATGATACCTGAATTTGTAAGTGATATGCTATCATTATGGTCCCCCTCTTATTTTAACAAAGGATATTCAATCATTTTGACTCTTTTTTTTATATGTAATCCTTCAAAATTCTCGCATGTTTTCTATGATACCAAACGTTAAAGCTAATAAGAATCGGTGATACTCAAAGCTTAGATGATTTTTGTTGATGATAAAAGGGGATTTTGTAGCCTTACATTGAAAACATAACAACAAACAAACTCGCACAAGAATAGAGGATCTAACAACTAATTTTCAAACTCTACGAGCCTTATTCAGAATTAAAATCAATACTTGGTAAGCAGAAGACTTAGTAACACATGTATTACTGACTTATTCCTAACAAACCCAAGTAGGAGATTGTTATGACTTATATCAATAAAGATAAATGTTAGAAGTTATGATGGACACTATATGCTTCAGAAGTAACATGTTTATTTATTTTTTATGAAAAACTTATAAATATGATATTTTTATAGTTTAATGAGAACACTAAAATTTTGGATATTATATATTGATGGACTCCAACATACAAATGACATGACATCTTACAGTTTCCATCATCAAAGTTTGGTTAAAAAGAACTAATGTGTCTTTATTGACAAATACAATTACACAACTTCTTTTAATTTGTTGTCAAAATTTTAAATCAAAAGAGACATCATTATATTGATATACATGTCTTTACTTTTTAACAATCAACAAGATGTCTGAATTTAAATATCCCATGATACTTGTCAAAAAGAATTGCTACCGAGAAAACAGTTATCTTATTTGATGTTTGATTGTAAAGCATCTAAAGTAATTGTTTCTTTTTGATCTAATGCAGAAATAAGGACTCAACACTCAAAAGTAAAAGGCATGAAATTAAGACTTCCCTCTATCAAGTCCTGATATTTCATAAAATGATGAAATGATAGAAATTGAATTCCATGGGTTTTAATTTTAGGATGGAATGTTGAAACCTATTGGTGAAACGATTTTGAAAATCAAACAGAGCTCATTTGCTACCAAACCTAGGATTGGAGTGGAATTCAAATCCGATTCTAAGGAAATCCCATGATATCCCAAATTCCAACTGAATTCAATGCAGTATCTCAGCATAAAAAGCATTAAGGACTTCTATAATTGTACACAAATAATTATTCAAAGAGTACAAAAATGCTTTGGATGACAAAGAATGGCAGTAAAGCTTTAAAGAATTCCATCAACATACAACATACAAAAAAGATGTAATGATGTAATCAGATTCAACCTAAATGTATTGAAAGCACATATGAAACTACAATTGTTCTAAAGAGAAACAGATCTGTTAGAGGTAGCAAGAAAAGACATCGTCCCTAAAAAATTATACAGCACACAAATATTGATATTGTGTAAAATTGGATGCTTATTATTTTTAAATGTTTTGGAACAGGACAAGGATGCATTATTTGCTGCTTATGCAGTGTCCCACATGAGACTCTCTGAGTTGGGGAAGGGTTTCAAAATTTAAGTTTTTATCATCAGAACCTATTTGTCTTCGAAAATTTTAATTTACAATGTATGATATAAATTGAAACACAACAGATGTAATTTCTTAAAACGATGATTAAAAATTAGGCATTTGTGTGGAATTTTGAGAATAAGGTTGACGTCGGCTACAAATAATGAATTGACATCAAAAAATGTATGAAGATAAATTGAAACACAACAAAATAAATTTCGTAAAACGATGATTGATAATAGACAATTTCTGTGGAAATTTGAGAAATTGACTTACGTTAAACAGGAGGAAGTAGAAACTAACTCTAAGAAGTCTCTCTTTATCGAGTTCCTACACGAATGGTGAAAGTGAAGAAAGTAAGTCCATATGGTTGCTAATTTACATATGAAGAAACCAAGTTTGTCATTTTTTTGTGAAATTCAGAGAGGAAGAAAGAGCCACCGATCAAAGGAACCAATTATGTCAATTTATTTCAAAAGTATTGTTAGTGTGTGCATATGAGAGAGAGAGAGAGAGAGCGATACACATATTGCATTTGAAATGCCTTATGAATTAGAAGCGATTGAATTCAAGCCCTAATTTCCCGGAGGAGAAGAAGTCGTAAGGTTCTAATGCACGCAGACGGAAAGGAAGAAGGATGGAGTACAAAGGTTTTGGAGAAACATTTGAAAAGCGTTGGCGGTGGGAGTATATGATTGGGAAAGACGGTTGTTGGGATTTGAAGGCCGAAGTAGTCATTTGTACAAGTCGATGTGCTTAAAATCTGAAATTAATAAAGTTTACTCTTCATAAACAGGAAGTTTTAATATATGTATATAATAATATAGTTGATAGGTTAATCTAAAAAAACCTTTATATTTTGTGTTTTTCGAGATTAAACATAAAAAAAATCTTGTATTTTTTTTATTTTTCTCGAAAAAACACTCACATTTTATAATTTTTTTTTAGGCAAAAAATGACTAAAATGACTAAATTGGGTAAAATGAAAAAATATAAGGCTCTTTTTCATAATAAAATAAAGTAAAATTAAAGTTTAATATCAGGATCGGTCCTGAGAATTAAATATACTCAAAGACCCAGGACAAGCCAGACAAAATTGGGTTTTTCGTTATTATAAGTTTTTAAAAAAAAAATAAAATAAAATACATATATAATATATAATAATAAAAAAAATTAGACCCTATGCAGCTGCTCACCACCACCACATGTTTAATCCGAAGAAAAATACAAAATAATGGTTGTTTTTTAGATTAACCCTAATTGATATCTAAATTCATGAACTATAGGTTCTAATATTTACCTCTTAAATTTTTCTATTTCAAAAAAGAAAATTTTTGTTTTAGTAGTATAATTTTTGAAATAAAAATAAAAATTTGAGAAAAACTATTGGGATACTCAACTCGACTTTACTCGACATGTTTTCTTCGTAACATGATTTTTACCTTATAATTAAATTCAAAGTCAAATGTAAGTTCTTAAATAATATTTTTTTATGAAAGTTTGAAAGTTAATCTTTATTGTTTTTTATGTTTTTTTAAAAATTTGGAGATGAATCACGTGAGTTTTGAAGGTAAATATAGAGTTGACAAAAGAAACAAGCCGTGACGGTTAGCCGGTTAACGTTACAAAATAAAAACATTATTAAATTATTATTAATGAAAAATTAGAAGGCTCCTACCTGTTCCCCACCCCAAACCCCCCATGTGATCCTCCACTATAATCCTAATTAATTTATTTAATCTATTTAATTATATGCTCACCTTTTTTGTGATTATTATTATTATTATTATTATTATTATTATTATTATTTAGTGTTTACACTAGCAATCTCTTTCTAAACAATTGCATTCGTTGGATAACTGTTTGATAATGATTTGCTGTATTATAAATTTTACCCTTGATCGTACCCATTTTAATACAGAAACAATGTTTTGTCTAAATGTACGAGACAGAATGCTCGAACAAAATAAATTAGTAAATCAAGTATCTGGACATGGGAAAAGAAAACTTATATAACAAAATATTAGATATATTATGTTTAAAATAATAATTGTTTAATGTAGAAAATAAGAAATGGGAGCCACAAAAGATTTGATTGTAAGAGGAGGCAGTCAAATAAATGATTGTTTAGTATTATAATAATAGAATATGAATTATTTCTAAGTTTTAATAAATAAGTTTAGAAAAAGAATGAGGATTATGTACTATAGGATTATGGAACAAATTCTAATAAATAAATATAAAGCCAGCACATTTAGGTTCATGAACACACCTCCCCTTCTTTCATTTTTTATTTCATTACAACAAACACAATAATTATGTAACATGGGAACATTACATAAATTAATCACAACACCATTAAACAATTTCGACACTCATCTCTCAATCATTATTGCATTCAGTTTTTTTTTTTATTTTTATTTTTATTTTTATTTTTATTTTATTTTATTTTATTTTATTTTTTTATTTTATTATTATTATTATTATTATTATTATTATTATTATTATTATTATTATTATTTATGAAAACGTATATTATAACTACGATACCCGAAAACATAGTCTACAAACTTGTGTTAATCTAAAACGTTTGATAGTTGTTGATTGAGTTAAGGTCTGACTGAGTCAGACAAAATCCTGAATTCGACAGAATAAGACGCATATCTAAGGAGCTAGGACCGAGTCAAAGGTTTGTCAATGGCGGACGCAGAAACTTCCGGTAGTAATGGCTACAAAAAATTATAGTAACACTAATTTTTTTATAGACGTTCCACTTTAATAGAAAAAATATACATTACAAAGTGGAAACAGAGTAGTGGTGTGGGAGTGGTCTGGACCCCTCAGAAACCATTTAAGTCTGCCAATAAAACTTGTATGTATGATATCAAACAGTTTGAATCTGACCGAGTCAGATCTGTCATTTTGTTAGACATAGAAATAGCATATCAAATATCCCACAAATGTAAAACATCATTATAGAAATATCATATCAAACGTTCCGCAAATGTAAAACATCATTGACCTAAAGAATAGTAATATATTTTTTTTTTGTGGAGTAATTAATCGAGTGATTAATTTATTAATAACATATAAGAAAGAACACAGGGAAGGTTCTCTGTAACATGGACATTCTAATTCTTAAGATATCCTCTTAGGGATCAGTTAACAATTATTTTCCACGGTTTATGATCTGGATATAATTATTGTTATTCTTATTATTTTTATTATTATAATTACGGAATGGATTAAATATAATTAAAAGTTTTTTGCTTTTAATTAAAGTAATGGTAATTGAGGACACGTGTCGCATGGAGCTTGAATCGCGGGGAGAGTCACGTGAATAAAAAAAAATGTCTGCCTACCACTACGAAGGAGAAACAGTCCGGCTCTTCCAAAAATCACGTGGCCAACTCACCCCGCTATGTGCTTGTCGTTGTCGCCTTAATTTTTATTAATGTTATGGCGTGATGCACTTTTTTGGCATTTCCATTTAATCGTATGTCTTCTTAATCTACTACTGTTGCCTTTGCTTGTGATCACTCTAATTTATTTGCGCTCTATATGACACTTTTGCGCTTGTCGATAAACATACATTAACAACTTAAGTCAATGAAATAGATATTTTTATTGGTTAATCAAAAGCACTATGTAAATTTCAAATAAGAATAGGGAGGTTACAGAGTTCTTGCTTGATCAGCTTGATCGATGGAGAGAGAATGAACGAGAGGAATAATAAGATCAACACTAGGCTTCAATCTTCAGTCCTCTTTTGGATCAACATCATGTGCAATAAGGGTAGTGTGACACCCAAAATCTTAAAGAGTTTTAAAAAATACTGTTTAACAAAAATATTTTGTTACAAACCAAATACAACATTTTGGATGACAATCTATATATCAAACAACCATAGTAAAAGTGACCAAATGTTATGTCTCACTTCTATGCCTTCCAAAGATACTATTCTAGTAAATTGTCATTTCAAATTTTTTACTTCGGACTTACTAAGACACATGACATTTAAAACAAATAATACGGTAGACATAGAGCCTTGTGAGTTAGATGAGTTTTAGACTCAACAACTAATAAAAACTTCAAATAATATTCCAATGAGTTCATGTTTCAAATCACTTGGTAAAGCTTTTAAAATTTTCAAATCTTAAGTAAGAAGGTATAGGACATAATACATAATCTTAAATCACAATGAACTTTCCTCAAAAAAAAAAAAACTTATGCAAGGAATAACAACATTCAATGCCTTAATAAAAGCTTTCAATGTCTTTGCTCGATACAAACTTCAAATTTTTTAATAAAATTTTACCCAAATCAAAACTTTAAAATTTCAATAATAACTTTACTCGAATCAAACTTATAATTTGCAATGAAAATCTTACTTAAATGAAACATTAAACTTTCAATAAAAGCTTACGAGCCTCCTCGTAGCAAACTCCCAAAATAGAGAGGACGAATTTTGTAACATCATGTTTCGAGAAGTTTATTATTCCGATGTTGTGGACAATAAATGGATCAAGTAAAGGTCTTGGGCTTCAAGGGAATGGGTTTAGACCTTATTGGATGATGACAATGTTTGTTAAGTGATTAAAGTCTTGGTTTGTGTCTTGGAGTCAAACGGTAAATGGGAGAAGTGACTTTTAGACTTCTTTCATGAATTATGGTTTTTAGTTCGACATGTGTTAAGCTTAAATTAACTAGATAGAAGTGTGGGGCTCGTCAATACTTTTCCGTGGATATAAAGATCGCTGAAAACATAGTTGAAACGAAGAAGTTATGATTGTTTAAAGTTTGAGTGAAATTGTGTGAAAACCCATTCTCACGAGGTGAGAATATATTTTCACAACATTAGAACTGTGCGGCTCAAAGCCTACAAAAATTTTAGGTTTTTCAAGGTATTTAAAGGTAAGGATTCATGTTTTAGGGTATTTTCTTAGCCTCCAAACCTCTTTAGGGAAACCATAGCCTCCATTTTCAAGATTTGAGCCTCCTATCTCCTCTCTAACCTATTTTTTTTTTTTTGAGTTTTGGTGTAATGTTTTCGTGTAAGATTAATCCTTGAAGCTTGGCAATTGAAGATCTTAACTTTCATCATCCTCCTAGACCTTTGTAAGTTATAAAGTTCCAAGCTTTATAGCATTTTAATCTTGGATCTAAGTGTATTTGGTGTTTTTGTCCATTTTAATGAGTTCTAAGTGAGAGTTGGGAATAAAGTTTGCAACTTTATTACTCTCCAAGATCCTAAGAACATTGTATGTTTCAAATATGGACTCCAACACTTATTGATCAATTTAGAATGTTTTCTTAGACCTCATGGAATAAGAAAGTTTTGATCTTTTGCCTTCACTTTCATTCATGCAAGTAATTTTGGTCATTTAGGCCATTTTGGTGTATTGAAGTTTAGATCTTGAAAGCTTGAGACAATATTATGGATAAAGTTGGAAACTTTATCCACCAAAACATCATGTTGGAGTCTTGGAGTTAATTGATTTAGCTGAGAAAGATGCAATCTTGGTCCCTTTGAGACTTAGAGACTAGATCTTGGTTGTTTGGTGTAACATACCAAAAAATTCAGATAAAAATTTCATTTTTATTCATTCAAAAAAACCTAATAATCATGTCAAAACAACCAAGTGTGTATCAGAAAGTAATAATATCAGAGTACAAAATCCCAAAATCACATAATACAGAAAACATGGGCGGATGCAATGCAATCAAGACGGGCCCTTCCCTTTTGACTTGGAATTACCTGAAACATAAACTGAAACCGTAAGCACAAAGCTTAGTGAGCTCCCCCAAAATACCCCATACCATACATACATATTAGTCAGAATATAATCGGGTCTATTTTTCACCCCCATTCGATCTCTTTCAACCGGTATTGGGTATATTTCACCTCCCTTTGGTCTCTTTCAACCCGTACTGGGTCTATTTCACCCCCTTTGGTCTCTTTCAATTGGTACTGGGTCTATTTCACCCCCTTCGGTCTCTTTCAACCGATATCGGGTCTGTTTCACCCTTACAACTATTATACAATCATATCAGCAAGAGTTACAAAGACAACAAACAGATACAAACATAATAGGAAATTGTCATGAAGACAACTATCATCCTACAAACATAATCCAGTGGGCCGACATTGGTACCTTCGACCCGCGAGTACAGTGAAGGAAACTCACCTCAGTCTAAAGATAAACAAATCACACCCGGGCTGCTGAATCGTAAAATTCCCCTCTTTAAATCACAAATATTAGAACCCTAATTAGCAATTAGGTTATTAGCCCAAACCGAGAGTCCAAATCATAAATCACGACTCCTAAGGTAAAAAGGCTGATTTACCCTTCCCTTATTGGGCCTAACATATCATGGTCCAAATCTATACTAGCTTGAAGTCTGAAAGGCACTCAAAGCCCAATATGGGCCCAAATCCAAAAGGCCCAAGGCCTAACAATGGCCCAATTCAAAGAAGCTTGCGCCCCAACAATGGCTTAAAACCCTAGGGTTCCAGGTGGCCCGAAATCTAAAAGCCCCAAAACTCCCTGGTGAGTATGCTAATCGTACCACCAGTATGCCCGACGTACGCGAATGCTACACAGGGATCGGGATCCCAGGTGCGTACGCTGAGCGTACGACCCACTTGGCCAAAGTCTCATTTTAAGGTCTTAATCCGTTAAGACCTAACGTCCAACTTTAGATCTAGCTCTCTTGGATCATCCTAAGCAATAAAGTTGGCAACTTTACTCCTTTGCATGTCTTAATGGGACTCAAACCATAGATTTAGCATTCTACTTCCATTAAATGGTCACTAACTCATGCATGGTTGGCATACAACCATCAAGATGCAAGCTTTATGGATCAAGGACCTCAGTAACATCAAAAGAAACATATCATAACATCTATAGTAGCATTTACTCACAAGAGTTCATCCATGGGACCAAAATATGCTAAATTCTTTCCCAAATCTAGATCTAGACATAGGATGAGTAAGGTTTAGACTTTATACCTCTAATAATTTGGAAAGAGTGAATAATCTCTGGATCTACAAGCTCCCTCTTGTCTAATGCTTCTCTATAAGTCTCATTATTCTTTAATATGCACCACACACACAAAATGGTCAATCTCTTGGGGGAAATGGATTAGGGTTTCAAAGTATAGCTCAAAGAGGCAATGGAGGCATATAAGGTGAGGGCTTGGGTGACTTAATTTGTTTAAATAGGGTGAAAACCCTAAAAATTAGGGTTTTCCCCTTACTGAAGTACGCCCTGCGTACGCATGGGTATGCCCAATGTACCATGGGAATATCTCGTCTCATGCATGCTTCGTAGTACTCCCGACGTACCTTGTATATGCCCAACGTACTAGGGTCCCTAAGTCCAAATAAGAAAAAAACTAGCTAACATTTTACCTGACATACCGGTCATTACATTTGGACCTTCCTAATGTATAAAGTTGTCAACTTTATCCATTATGAAACTATTTAGGATCTAGATATGAGGTTATGGTCCTTATTCCGAAGAGATTAAGCACTTAATGAAAATTTTGGCCTTCTAACCAGAATTCACGACGTGATATAGGATGTCTCACGATGTGATGGTGTCAATAATTGCAATTGTTTTGTCGTTTCATTCTCATGACATGTGTTGAGAGAAAAAATTGGAGACACACTTGAACAAACGTTAGAACAAGAAAGTTGCGGAGTAGTTAATCTCTAAGGATCTAAAAGCTCAACAATAATAAAGTTAGATAGTTAGATAGTTAGTTAGTTAGTTGCGGAAAGTGAAGAAAGATAAATGACTAAAGTTATATCAAGAATACACTTAAACTGATTCATAACAAGGAATGCAGTCACTCCAAGTTAGTAAGCGAGATCAAGTTTAGTGATTAAGTCTAGAAGACTTGCTCTGAAGAGAGGTTATGTTCCAGCAGCAGTTTGAGTGTGAAGAGTAATAAGATAGATAACTGATGAAGATAAGAAAGATGATTGAATGAGAAATCTTGTGTATTGAGAAGTTAAGAGTTTTCACACTCACATATATCACAAGTACTTAATACATAAGAAAGAGTCTCTATTTATAGAGTTTTAGAAAAGAACTACTCTATGAGCAGTCATGCAAGGCATGCTGGACAATAGAGTGAATTACATAGTAAAAGGAATAACTAAGACTGCGGATAGGAAAGTCTTGAAGACTCCAGATGCTGATATGGTTGCTGATGGAGAATGGTTGCGGTTACAGTTGTAGAGATTGACTCCGGGTGCTGTATTGGCTATGAGTACTGAACCGTTGCGGTAGTTAAGTTCAAGAGGGTCACTTTTATGTTTCAACAATTTCCCCCTAAGTGACCTCTTTAACTTTGGTTCAGTTATCAAGTTTGAGAAACTTGATCAAAATCCACCAAAATTTTCTAACATTTTCCAGCCACATGATTCTTCTGGAGATCTCAAACTTGACTTCAGCAGTAGTGTGCTTTGATTTTTCTACTACGATCTTGCAGATGTCAAGTTGCTTCTTGGGCAGGCGATGATTGGCATTCATCGAAATGAAATATTTGACATTGTCTGTCTTCCGTTTGAATATGATGCCAAGTTCTGGGAAGTTGGTTGCGCCTAGAGATCTTTCTTCATAACCTTCTGTAAGCATTGACACTGGTTCAAGTGGTGGAAGGTCAAATTTCTTGAGGATGGTGGGGTGGATGTCCGCATCAATCTTCGCAAAGTCACAGACAGTTTCCTTAAGGAAGGATTTGGCTTTGTCGAGAGCTATCTGCATCTTAGGATGTTTCTCTGCCTTGTTCTGAAAAACTCTGGCAATGAGAAATATTTCTTCAGGGTTCATGCAGGGGAAGTCTGCCTGGGTGCGAATGTAATCATGCTCTCTTCTGGTCAGAGTGAATTGAGCAAAGTTTGCTTTCATAAACTTCCACATCTTGTAGTTCTTCACTGCGGATGGTCTATTGTTAGACCAAATGTTTTCAACTAAAGAGCCATGCTTCACATAGAAGCGATTCAGACTTTTGAATTCCATTGGAAGACGCTTGTGATCAGGAAGACTGCGGTCGAAGGAGTCAAAAACAGCAAAATACTTGGCATTGGGAGAAATTGGAATATCCCAATAACCATCAGATGGTGGTTCAGCATATGTGAGGTGGGGAGTGTAGTCTTCATCAAGTAGCCTGCGGAGAGGATTGACCCATGAGTTGATCAGTGATTCATCAATCATAGTGTCAAAACCGCATTCTCTCCATATAATTTCGGCTAACTTGGCTGCTTTCCAGTCATGTTTCCTTTGGGCAGTAGCAGGAGAGTCTGTAGAGCTTTCTGAAGACATATGTTCCTCAATATTCTTTAGGTGAGAGGAGTCACAGGTCTGTTTAGGGTGTTTTTGGGTGATGAGTGGGGGAGATGGAATATTTTGAGATGGTGGAGGAGAGGGCTGCAGAGTAGGAATTTTGTTTGTGGTGATTGGAGGACTCTGATGTATGGATGTATTTGAGCGATCGCCTTCTTTATTACTTCCCCCTCTTGAGGAATGCAACCCTAGTGCTTCCTCAAGCCATTGTTTGAGTCCATCAACTTTGGCACAAACCTCAGCAAAGTGTGCTTTCATCGATTCGGCCAGTTGAAAGTTGTTTGGAATGGCAGAGTTGAAGAGCAGCTTGTGAATATCCTTTATGAGCTGAAGTATCTTTGGGCCATGAAAGTTTGATGTGAGGGATTTCTGCATTCGGGCGATTGTGGCATGAAGGACAGAAATAGTTGACTCATAGGCAGTATGAGTTTCCTCTATTACCCTTTGAGATTGGGCAGCTTGATCCGCAACGGCTGTTTGTAAGCCTTGTTTGATTGCGGTTACCTCAGTGATGAGGCGTTCCGCTGCGGCCATAAAATCTTGATGGTAGGCCCTATGGTTGTTGTCGAGAGATCGAATCCCCATCTCGACTTTGAGAGAGATGCGCTCAGCGGCCATACGCTCTCTCGTTTCAAGTTGTTCGATGCGCTCAATTAGGGATTGCAGACCTGGGATATCTTCTGGTGGAGGTTGGGTAGGCTTAACCGCAACCAAAATTTGATCAACTTTGGCTTGAAGATTGAGGAATTCTTTGCGAGTGACAACATCTTTCTTCTTTTTCTTCTTCTTTTCTTTAGGCTTTGAAGTGGAGTGCTGAGAACCGTTGGATTCTTCTTCTTCCTCGAACATCATAAGGTCGTCATCTGAGGGATTCAGTTTGTTGACCTCTTGGATGTCTTCATCGTCAAAATCGAAGGTTGGGGCCGAGCTGAGTTCAATAGCTGGCTCTTCGTCTTGAGATGGGTTAACTGCAGTAGGTGGAACAGGAGTTGAAGTAGGAGGAGCATTAGATGTACCTGCGGCTGCGATTGAGGCTTGAGCTTTCAGCATAGTTTCAGCCATTTGGTCCATCCGGGTTTGAACATTTTGGATTGTGGTAGCAGTGTGGGCGTTGCTGATGGCATTTGCCCAGTACCTGGCCACTGACAGAATTTCTTGTTCCTTCTGCTGTTGTTGTTTGACCTGCTGCTCCTTGCAGGCTTGGAATGCCCTTTTGAAGGCAGCATACTTTTTGATTTCAACATCAGTGGTTGGCTGATACCGACTCCAAGAGTCATTTGAGTCTTCATCGTAAAATCCTTGTGTTCACACCAAGGTGTCCCTTGGGTTCACGGATCCTTGCACATTAGTGCTCACCGTGCCTAAACCACCTGATACAGATGTAAGCAGAGAAGGATTTCCTGGGCTTCCTTGGTCTCCTTGACCCATGATCAAGTTTGGCCTCGGCCCAGTTCTGGCATGGGCGAAAGAGATGCCCTGCGGATGGAGTGGTGTTTGTAGTGTTTGGGATACTTGTAAGAGGATGGAGTCTAACTCCTCAAAAGAAAAGATGTGCAGCCGGGAAGCCCTGGAGATGTCACACCCCGAAAACCGAAGGCGGAAACATTTCCGAGGTTGACTCCACGTTGAGTATCAAATCCAATGCACATAGTACGTAAAGTAGAACAACCATTACATTACATATAGAAAAGTTTTACATTTGTTTCAAAAGATATAGTTATATAGTTGTGATACATAGTATAAACATAAACAAAATGAACGGGTCTTGTACGCACTCCAACCTGGATCAAGTGGATCTTCGGGTACCTGTTCTATCAATGACCTGAGAACACAAACGGTTTGAAAATCAGCATAACGCTGGTGAGTTCATAAGCGGTTTTTGTTTTGTGAAAATGTTCATGTTTCCTTTCTGTTTCTGAAAATGTAACACACGCCAAGAAAATCCCACATTTTCTTAAAAAGGTTGGTTGTTGTATCACAATATGTAATGTAAAGTTGTACACTGAAAACATGCTTAACCTTGTGAAAATGTACATTTAGATTATATGTTTTGTTATTCTGTTCTGGTTATGTACCAATGGATCCCCAGGAAAGTCTCATACTTTCCTGATTGTATATTACCAATTGTAAAAGATGTAAGGTTATCCAGTTTGTTACACTTTTCTAGTTATGTAAATGTTTTCCCCAGGAAAGCCCCATGCTTTCCTGATTGTTGGTTACCGATGTAAAAGATGTAAAGGATGTATTCCTGTTAACGTGGTTATATTCAATGTTTCCCCAGTAAAGTCCCATACTTTCCTGAATGTTGGTTATCAATGTAAAAGAGGTTTCTGAAACCTGGTTATTCTGTGAAGTGTATAAAGATGTTCATTATTACTTTAAGTAAATCTCTGTTATCCTAATTGCGAGTTCCATAACCATATGATAGACTGAACCTGTGGCAATAAGTAGTCCACATCCTTATGACTTTCGTCACCCTTGAACCATTTTGGTTCGGCTGTAGCTAGCAGCCAGGTGTGGGGTAGTCAGCCTCGTATAGAACTATACACTCAAGTCACGCTCTCTAAATCCCAGAGATTCTGGTTACGGGTGTAGTCCTCCACTCGCGTATCTCTGTGGCGTGTTCGCCGAGGACGTGTCTCCAATCATACAGGAATAACAAATTTACTAGTAATAATATGATAGTCCTCCACTCGCGTATCTCTGTGGAGTGTTACCGAGGACAAACAGTGTACAAGTTTCATGTTCATATGTTCTAATTTCATGCTTTTAACTGATAAAATGTGGAAAAACATTTGTGAAATATATAAAACATAACAGTTTATAAAACCCATTTCACAAATAATATGTTACGTGATCTGCATGTTCATACGGTTATCAGTTGTGTATATCAGTGTTAAAAGCATATGAAATGTGGAACACACACACACGAAAATAAGTTTTGAGTACAATAAACCCTTGTACTTTGCTTGTGTTCCCCCCTGAAAACAGTTAAAAACAGTGAAAAAGGGTAGGGGTATGAACTCACCAGACTCGAAAATGCGACGGATTCGGACACTAAACGTTGGTTCGGGGCTTGATTACTTGCGATGTCCCTATGTAAAGTGAAATAATGTTCATATATATCCAATTAGTTTTACAATCACTAATTATATGTAACATTACACTCCAACAAGGTTAAACACCTCAAAACGAGCGTTTGGAGTGACCCGGGTGACATCTACGGACGTGATATGGTACTAGGGACTTGGGATTTGAGTTTACTCCCAAAGAGTAAACATTTTATGGAGTTTACGGCCATATAACACACACATACATGAGTTCACGGCCGTGAACTCATGTGGGTGTGATTTTGAGGGTTTAATGGCTTGTTTGGACTTGGGGATTGTTGGAATGAATTACTAAAATGCCCTGGAATGATTTAAATGAATTTATACCATTTAAAAGGGAGTTCACGGCTGTAAACTTGGAGTTCACGGCCGTAAACTCTCCTATGGTCAAGAGAAATTGATTTGAGGCACTTAGAGCAATCACATGTGATTCTAGTAATTTTTCCAAGCCTTTGGGTGATTTAAGGGCATCATCTAACATACTTTTATGAGTTTACGGCCAAAGAGTATGTGCCAAGACCGTAAACTCCTATATGTGGCATTTTGATATGTTTAAGGCCCCCAAACTAATTTTAGATGGTTCTATGATTTATTCCAAGGCTATTGGTTAAGTTTAAATGCAATCTAACATGTAAAAAGGTGTTTACTCCCCATGTTTGAGGAGTTTACGGCCCAAGCACATGCCTTGGACGTAAACTCTCTTTTGTCCCTCAAAATTCATGTTTAAGGTGTTCCAAGTCCAATATTGAAAGCCTCAAAGTCGTATCTAAGTCCCAACAATGATTTGGAAGGGTTATTTGGCTCAAAAACCCCATTTTTAAGTGTTTACGGCCCAAGCTTGATCCTTGGTCGTAAACACATGTTCCAGGTTCTAAATCCTTGTTTAAACATCAATTTGAAGTCCTAAGAGGTTAGATAACAAGTTAAGGATGTTACCTCTTTGATTTGGAGCATTAAATCTTTGTTTTTGGACCTTTGATTATGGATGAGGAGAGAGGTTAGAGAGTGATTAAGGAAAGATGGCAAAAAGCTTCAAATGGAGGCTTTGATTCATTTATATAGTGTTCGGGAATTGGACACGGTGGAATTCTACCCGATACCGGCGTTAGGCGGGGCTTTTGGTCGCACCCGACCGTAACCCGATATGGTCGATTCTAGAATTATTCCGATAACTATTATGGGGTGTTAGAATGATTTCAAATGACATTAAGACACCCATTAATTCATTTTAGATTAATACAAGATAATAACTTAATTAAACGGCGAAATCGGAAACGGATTTGGAAACGACGTTTGGTTGATCGAATTTGATTACAATTTGAGTTACAAGAAGTGATATGGAATTTCGGGTTGTTACATTATCCCCCCGTTAGAGGAAATTTCGTCCCGAAATTCAAGACAAGATACAAGACACAAAACAAATCATGGATCTAGAAAGAGTTGCGGATACTTCTGTTTCATCGAGTCTTCCCGCTCCCAAGTGAACTCCGGTCCCCGCTTGGCATTCCAGCGAACCTTCACTAACGGGATTCGACTTTGTTTCGTACGTTTGACTTCTTGATCCATGATTTCGATCGGTTCCTCCACGAAGTTGAGGTTTTCATCGATCTCGATCTCGTCTAAAGGAATCACTAGGGTTTCATCGGATAGGCACTTCTTGAGATTTGAAACATGGAAGACAGGGTGGATGTTATTGAGCTCGTGAGGTAAACTAAGTTTATAGGCTACCGGACCGATCCTGGCGAGGATCTCGAAAGGTCCAATGTACCTTGGATTAAGTTTCCCACGCTTGCCAAAGCGTACAGTGCCTTTCCAGGGCGAGACCTTCAACAGAACACGGTCTCCAACCTGGAATTCCAGTGGTTTCCGACGGTTATCAGCGTAACTCTTCTGGCGATCACGTGAAGCTTTCAGTAGTTCTCGGATTTGGATGATCTTCTTGGTGGTTTCACGGATGATTTCAGGACCAGTGAGAGCACTTTCCGGGACTCGACTCTTGGCTAACTGTGTATCCCCCACCTCGGCCCAGCACAGAGGGGATCTGCACTTGCGACCGTATAAGGCTTCAAACGGGGCAGCCCTGATGCTGGTGTGGTAACTATTGTTGTACGAGAACTCGATCAAGGGTAGATGTGTGTCCCACGACTTTCCAAAGTCAATAACACATGCCCTAAGCATGTCCTCCAGGGTTTGGATTGTTCTCTCACTTTGTCCATCGGTCTGAGGATGATACGCCGTGCTCATGTCTATTTTGGTTCCAAGAGCTTTCTGAAGGGACTGCCAAAATCGGGAGGTAAACCTGCTATCTCGATCAGAGATAATGGACGCAGGTACACCGTGCAGTCGGACTACCTCTTGGATGTAAATCCGCACGAGTCTTTCCATCTTATATGATTCTTTGATCGGAATGAAGTGAGCAGATTTTGTCAGACGATCGACAATTACCCAAATGGTGTCGTACCCACTCGGACACTTGGGTAGTTTGGTGATGAAATCCATGGTAATCATCTCCCATTTCAATTCGGGTATGTCGGGCTGCTGGAGCAGACCCGAGGGTTTCTGGTGCTCAACTTTAACCTTGGCGCAAGTCAGACACTTGCCCACGATTGTAGCTATCTCAGCTTTCATGTTTGGCCACCAATATTGTTTCTTGAGATCTAAGTACATTTTGTCAGAGCCCGGGTGAACAAAGTATCTGGTTCTGTGCACTTCCTCCATAACTATCTCTCTGAATCCTCCGAACTTGGGAATCCAAATCCGATCCATGAAACAGTAGACTCCGTCACCTCTGATCTCAAGTTTCTTTTCCATTCCTCTCAAGGCTTCGGTCGACACGTTCTCGGGTTTGTGGGCTTCTAACTGGGCTTCTCGGATTTGCATAGGTAGGTTGGAATGAATGGTCATCGTCTGGTTCTTCACTTTGTGGCTTGCAAACCTTAAGTCGTGTGCTAGTGATAAATTACAGGTTTTACTCTTGATTAAATCTTGAAACTCTTTCAGGATCTTTAAGGCTCCCACTGTCCCCTTGACATATAAGTTTCCCCAGTCAAGAACCATTCCTTGACAAAACAAATATTCAAGGGACAGTGCGGATTCTTATCAAGACTAACACTTCACACAATTGGTCTTAGTTGGTCTTTGTCTCATCCAAGACATCACAACTTACCAATCTCAAATGTACAAGAGTAGAAAACATTTTACTCTTATATTTGACTAGTGTTAATAAATCCTCCTTTATGTCACTCAAGGCTACAATCTTGGAGTATGACTCTAAGAATTGTTTTGGAACGAAGTATGACTCATCTTCTTGATTTTAACCAATCCAACAATTCATGACCTCTCTTCTTAGCCATAACAATGCACTAAGACGTCCTTAGAGTATGAATTTGTGATATGGTTTCATAATCATTAAGATGATCATGAATTACGATACTAAAGTACTCTCCCATCCTTTCAGATTTGAGAAACTTTTATCTTTCTGCCTAATTTGATTCTTCTCATTTGTTTTGTCATACATTGTAACCTTTCCAATGTTACAGAATTATACTTAACCTTATAAGTATAATCATATTTACTAATCTTTAGTAAATCATGACAAATCAATCTTTGTGGTGGACCTTGACCAGCGCACACCCAGTGTACCTAATTCCTTAGTCCTTCAATTGACTCACATATACATGTGATCAAAGAATTAGTCTTAATTTTCAAAGATGAAAATTCTCATTCATCATACAATACAACTTGTATGATTCCAAGTTTCTGTCCAATTGAAACTTGGGTGATGAAAAACTTTCTTCATTCGGTAAATTCAGACACTACCACAAATGAAGGAATCAAATCCACTTTCCAATATTGCTATTACTGGAAACATATAAGCAACAATTTTCCACAGATGCCATTGTAAGGATAATTTTTAAAATAAATAAAATTAAAACTCTTTTTTTTTCTTCTATTTTAAAACTTTGCGGAAAAACTTATCCTTACAATCCACATGAAAACCTTGTTGTTATCTATTCATAAGCAATATATTATAACTCTTAAGCAACATCTCAAAATTCTGATTACCGAACCATGCGATCGAAACCCACCTTCGCAATCAGAATCAACATATACTTACTTTAAGCTTCCTATTTGATTCTTAAAACATCAGCATGTGACCCATTCATATTATGTAATAAGAATCTCCAAATAGGAACTTAATAGAGTTAGACAGTGGACTTTACCCGAAGTAGAGTCAAACCTCTTGACTTGATCAACCTTATGACCTTTCAGGCGAATAGGGCAGCTTCGCAACCAATGCCCTTTCCTTTGGCAACAAAACACATGGACCCTTTGGTAATGGCACATGAGACTATCTCAGACTTAGCCTTTCTCTTTACCATTTGGTCAACCAAGTTGACTATGGCCGATCCCTTTCCATTGGGAAGAGAAATCTTTTTTCTAGATATCTAATGCTACCATTGTCAATGTCCATTTAAGACTTGGGAAGTTGTTCTTTTAATCAAATTTGCTTTACTGGTGTTCCAAATCATTGTTGATTCCACAACACCAAGCAAATAGATAACATCATTAAGGGTCATGTCATAGTCTGTTTCATAGTAGTCCCAAAAAGACTCACTATGTTACTAAGAAAGTGATTGAACATCCAACTTTCACGAGACTTTATCACCCAACTCTCCCGGCTTGTCAATATGTGACTTTATCTCCAAGATGTGAGCACACATAGACTATGCTTGCCAATAGGGATTGAGTGACTTTAAACTTTTCAAGAACTTGTGGGTGAGGGAGAATAATTGGAGGAGGTGGAGGAAGTGAAGCATGATGTTGAGGGACACCATCTTCAAGAGATTTGGGAAGATCATAGTTGTCTGAACCAGACATCTATAATGGGAGAAAATCAAGTTAGTTGATTCAGAGTCCTTAATATAACACCCAATACGAAATATTAAGGCTAGGACCCAACACAATATTTTATAATTTGGAAGAGGGATGCCGTAATCCAAGCTATAAAATATTTGAAGGTAGGCGAATGACGATTCACCAATTTCCACCATGAAAAACGAAATAATTTATTAGGTTTTAATTGGATTTGAAATTCCTAGATCTTTTGAGATTCATTGAACTTTTCAATGGCATGTTTCAATCTCGAGTGTGCCCTCTCAAATTTTGTGACTGGGATGCCGAGGATCACAAAACAAGGTGTGAATAACCATGCTAATTCACTTGGTACCCTTAATATTATCACCCAATCAATGTTCCGGTTAACCACACACGCTCCATTGATCTATGACAAACATTAAGTCACCCTTCGTGATCCTTACTAGTCCAAGTTAGTGTGCCGGTTAACCACACACGCTCCACCAACGACTTGGTAAGGTACAAAGTGTGAATTCCATGGGCTAGCACCAAATTCACATTTTCCTAAAGTAACTAAGATTGGGAATTAAATAAAACATTTAGTTACTTTATAATAATCATTATACTTTTAATGAGAATTTAAAGTCATTGTCCTACCCGTTCGGCTAACGACCCTCCACCAGTCAAGCAAGCGGTGGGTGAGAGTGGACACCCATTAAGTTGCCATTTTATAGGCAACAACCTTATACCCACCTTATAGACCGGCTTCGTGAATGAGGCCTACTAACGGTAAAACGACTTGTTCTTATACATATATATAATAATTAACCATTAATGTTATAAATAGTATAAGTGTTGAATTTTAACTTTTAAAACTCTAGGATGTGGAATTAAAGTTTGTGTGAGACTTTACAAGTTCCAAAACTTGAAGGCAAGTTTTGAACAATTCATAAACTTTTGGATATTCATAACTTATGAGTTTTAATTAAGTGTTTAAAACTTTTAATGAAGAGTCTCTTGGAAATCCATAACTTGAGGACAAGTTATGAAGTCCATAAAAGCATTTATTAGAAAAACTCTTCAAAAGTGTAACTTATGACTTCTTAAAAAACATTTAAAGAAAAAAACTTTTGGAATTCCATAACTTGAGGACAAATTATGAATTCCATTAAAACACATTAAGACCAAAAATTAACTAACAAACAATTTGCAAATAATTCCTATGATCTAACAAAACTCATATGAACATGAACATCCACATCAACAATTTCAAGAATCATATGAACACATATAAACTTGAAATTTTGATTATAACTTTGAAATTGGTCCACCTTCATCATTACCACATCAAAAATAGGTTTTATGAGATCAAAACAGTTTAAGGTAATGATTCTAGACCAATTCCAGCACCAAAACTCGAAAATCTGCACTCAGGCCTGCCAACTCGTCGAGTGCATGAACTGACTCGGCGAGTTGGTTGAATCTACACATGGACTCGGCGAGTACCATGAATGGACTCGGCGAGTCTGCTGTGCAGAATGCAGTTTTTCGACATTTTTCAGCAATTTGCATCAAGTATTCAAGAAAACAAGCCTAGGTTCTGATACCACTGTTGGGTTTTGAGCAATCTAACACTTCCTAAGTGTGCATGCAACCCTAATAAACCTTGGATCTATGTTTTCTTCTAAAATACATGCAAATAATAATTTCCAAGGTTTCTTCCTAACTAGCATAGCATAAGGATTATGAATCATAAAACTACTAGTAGAAATACATACCTTTTGATGGTGGTTGATTGCTTGGAGTTTGAGAGCCTAGCACCAATAATGTGAATGCCTCAAATGGAATCACAAATCACCACAAACACTTGGAAAACTTTGAGAGAGTAGTATACTTTCTTGTGGAATCGGCCACACCTAAGGCTCACACAACTAGAGTCACATTTCTTGCATCGTATGCTTCTTTATATAGTGTGCATGGTTAGGGTGAAACCCTAATAACCCATGTCTTTTCCTTTCCAAGGATCCATGGGTTAAAAGCTCCATGGATCATCCATGGACTTCCATATTAGCTTAGCCCATTAACAAATGAGTATTAGCCCACACTATATAAAATATAATAGCCCATAATTTAATCAGTCTTCTTTTTAATCTCTAAATTAATTCATAATTAATTTAAGACTAAAACTAATTAAATAACATGACTTCATATTAATATATTATAACTTATAATATATTAATAAATCGTAAGTATACAATTCTCATAAAATTATCCATAAATCGTTTAGGTGAAGTGCAACCCAAATGGACCATGCCGGGTCGGGTCAAGTATGTACCAAATAAGTTATGGACTTAGACACCTTATCCAACAGACTCCCACTTGGATAAGTCTAATAACTATATTTGCGTATGTTACTTCAGGAACCAACCAGCAATCGTAGCTCTCGAAAACTCTGTTGAACTATGAAGCGCCATTTTAGATAAGTGATTATATAATCCTCTGTTCTCATGATATCAGCCGGACAAATACATGGAACAACGTCGTACTTATTGTCCAGCAGTTTGTTTCCCGATTTTCGATTTGTTTGACAAAGAACTTAATCGAACACATCAATTTAGTTCTGACCGGCCGGTACATAGGTCACAACAAAATCATCGAGGGGCCCAGATATCGCTTCTATTTCTAGAAGGAACAGATAAACTTCGACTCATATACTTGTTCTACTACTTGTTGAATTGTACACAAAGGCACGTTTTATAACATCAAGTTACTGATGCGTTTACGTGCAATTAATGCACAACCAACTCATAGGTAACAACTCATATCTCTAGGTTTGAAGATTTATATGATATTACCGTCTCACGATCACTCGAGATAAATTCCATGAAGTGATACAAGTGAGCGTGGGTTTATTCCAATACTCATAACTTATGAGCACTCATGAATGTTGTAGCAACCATTGCTATGACTAAACCCATTTAGCCATCTACAAACTCGATTCATGACAGTCTTGATTCATACCTACTTCCAACATATGAACGACTGTGGAGTGTTTAAATAACTTAGTCATTCGGAAAGAATAACCTAGCTATTTTGGAAGTCAAAACATGCAAAGTGAAACACAATAATAATCGAATCCAATATGGTCTCAGAACCCTTTTGAATATAAATAGAACCACCTTTTATTTATCACCATATTGATTACACATTATTCATTGTATAATGTTTCAAACAATCAACTTAAGACTTGAATAAAAAACAACAGTCGTCCCATGCTCCTAGCGTGTACACTTTGTTTTTCTAAACAATAGTTATGCCATACTCCAAGTATGCACACTATGTTTGTCTATGATCCTTACATTGTGATGTAGATCAATTGAACATAATTCCAATGATACTCATTTCACAATCCCAAATCCTTATTGTAAATGTGAGAATCCCCGATTCCTATCATTTACCAAAAAATCTGTTAGATTTTAAACTTTTATGCAATGTTCCTCTTGTAATGATTATTCACAAAGTCACCAAAACCTTGTCACCAGTCATTACAGAGTATTCCAAAGAAGATCAACTTCTATGGAACGAAAGTCTCATATTCAAAGTACATTGCTTTGAACATCCTTCTTGCATTAAGGTTTTCTAATCTTACACAGATTGAATCACTTCCACCTATGGAGACATTTCCATAGTCCCATTTTGACTATCACTTCTGAACAAGAGTTGCCTCTTTTCAGAAAATGTCAATATGGTCCTTTCCGACAACTTACATCATACTTTCAACTTTCCCTGAGCAACCAATCTTTGGCGAACCTCAGATTGTCCTCGAAAATTGCTTAATCACTTTAGTCATATCCAGTTCTAGACTTTTCCCTTCTCAATGCCTTAAGCATTTGGAAAATTTAGAAAAGATGAATATTATAGCACATGCAATAGATCCTTTATCCGAAGCATATGGGACACGATTCATGATGTTTGACATAAAGACATGATACTAGACCAGTCTTTTGCTACAATATTTTTTATTTGCCATGTTTTCAAAATTTAACTATGAAGAGGGATGCCGTAGTCATAATTGAATTTTGAGAACGCAATATATATAGAATTTCCTTAAGTCGAACCATTCAGACATAAAATTCATATATATATATATATATATATATATATATATATATATATATATATATATATATATATATATATATGTCCTTGACTAAAGATGATTAAAATCTCAATCTAAGCTTCTAGAATTGAAATGAAATATAATTTTCTCTCCCTTAATTATAGCAAAACAACTTTTCAACCCCTGCAACTTCACGAATTGAAACTTTGTTTTCTATAATTAACATTGCTAACTTGCAACATTAAACGTAATAATCATGCTCCCACTAACATGATGATTATCTGCATAACACTTATGCTCCCACTAACTCTGACATATTTCCAGAAATCTGCTGGACTTCTGAAATTTAGATTCATACACCCTTTCTTAGATAGCTCACATGTGTGTCTAAACAATTTTCATAACTATGAAAAGGGATACCGTAATCATAGTCTTAATTGTTTAGACCGTTGCCATTTCTCACAAGTCCATTTTAGTGTGCCTGTGAACCACACGCGCTCCATTAACAACTTTTGAAAATGCAAATAACACAATTGATATCTACGTAAAATCTACTTAGTGAAAGCGTTTCCTCACCATCATTTTCATGAATCGGAGAGAAACCTTATGACCCGTGAGAAGGTTAAGACGGATGGCTTTTTCAAAACAAAGGATATCTGCATGATTGGGACTCAACCAATCCATGCCAATGATGACATCAAAGCTCTTTATGGAAACTGGCATGAGATCGATAGGAAATGAATGGTCATTCAGGGTAAGGGTACAACCTACGAATATCTCGTTAGCGCTTTCTTTCTCACCGTTAGCCATCTCGACGGTAAACATTTCAGTTAAAGGTTGGGAATTTTGTTTTAGGTTGTGTTTGAATGCATGACTAATAAAGCTCCTTTCAGCACCCGAATCGAAAAGAATACTAGCATACGAGTTGTCGAGAAGGAACGTACCCGAAACAACAGTGGGATCGGCGACCGCTTCCTCCCGTCCCATGGCGAGGACCCTTCCGGTGTTGTCAGCTGTAGACTTCTTAGGGCAGTTTCTTTTAAAGTGCCCGACCTCACCATAGTTGTAGAGCGCAGGCTTGACCAATGCCTGCTCCCGATGATTGATTGGCCGATTGGGCCGGAGCTTTGCAGAATCGGGCTGTGTGCCCCTTCTTACCACAATTTGTACAGGAAAGTTCTCGACAGGGCCGGGGTTGTGGTGATACTTGCACTTGTCACAGAGAGGGAGATTACCAGCATACCGGCTGGTAAGGTTTGGAGCTGTGGATCCCACAACAGAGGCAGCAGCAACGGGGGTAGTGGCAGCATTGATTGCTACCGTTTGCTGTCTTTTGGAGGATCCTTGGGAAGATTGACCCTTCTTCTTCTTCTAGAACTTTCTCTTCTCACCACTGCTTTTAGCCGATTCAGGAGCGGTAGTGGTTTCCTCGACATCATTACTGTGGTCAATTATAGCTTGGGCTAAAGTCTTAGCACTATCATATGTATCCGGGCGAGCAGCTAAAACATGACCCTTTGTTGGATTGGTTAGGCCCCAAATAAACCTCTCGATCTTTTTGTTTTCAGGAGTGACCAGACCAGGACAGAGAAGGGCAAGATCATCGAATCGGGAAGTGTATGCAGCAATGTCGGAACCTTTCATCTTCAGGTTCCAGAGCTCGTGCTCTAGTTTCTGCATTTCACCACGGGGATAGTATTCGACTATCAAGAGTTCTTTCATGGCTTCCCAGCCCATAGCGTTGGCTATGGGTAGGGTCGAGGATTTGAATCGGCCGTTCCACCAAGTCAAAGCTTTATCGAGGAATGTACAGGCTGCAAATTTAACCTTGTCGGACTCAGCACAGGCACAGATTTCGAAAACGGATTCGATTTTCTCGAACCATCGGGATAAGGAAATGACACCTCCAGTGCCATTGAAGGATGTTGGTTTTGCATTCATGAAATCCTTATAGGAACCCTCCTTTCGGTTTCCCTGATCACTTTCTTGGTCCTGAGTTTGAGTACCACCTCCTGAACCACCGAAACCACGGTTGTTTAATTGGGACATAGCAGCTGCCACCGCGGCGGTAACAGCTGTTTGGAATAACATGGGATCAATTTCAGGAGGAGGTGGTGGCGGAGGGTTGTTGGTCTTTGAGCTGGGTCTCTTTCTGGGAGGCATCTTGATCTAATAAGATCAAGAAAGAGAGGATGATAAGTCCTCTGAATTGGATCGAGAGATATGACAGATATTTATTCCAAATAAGCGATAAAGCAGGAAAGAGTTATCAAAGCAGGTAAACTATCGCTAATGGATTGATCAAGGATCTATATGTGAACGAGGATTCTTACGAAGAATTGGCTCGAGAAATACTCCCATAGTATTTCATGATTCGATACTACACTGGCGCGATGTTTGTGGTATTAGGGTAAGTTTTAGGGATGCCGCATACCACAGTCACTCCCAAGCACATGTTGGCCATGTCTTGAATGAATATAGTTGGCCAGGATATATTGATCCTAGACACGACTACATAACTGCCCAGGTTTAACCACAGTACACAACACCCATTTACTTATGTTTTGTTCTACTTGTAGTTACGGATCTCGACGGCTCGGTATACTTATATATTTTTGAAAATACTTATAGTTTGAAGATACTTTTAATTCGGAGCACTTAGGCCCTTTAGTGTTTATAGTTTTATACCATGTAAGGTTTGGTATACTTTATTCACTATAAACAAGGGCTCTGATATCAATCTGTCACACCCCGAAAACCGAAGGCGGAAACATTTACGGGGTTGACTCCACGTTGAGTATCAAATCTAATGCACATAGTAAGTAAAGTAGAACAACCATTACATTACATATAGAAAAGTTTTACATTTGTTTCAAAAGATATAGTTATACAGTTGTGATACATAGTATAAACATAAACAAAAGGAACGGGTCTTGTACGCACTCCAACCTGGATCAAGTGGATCTTCGGGTACCTGTTCTATCAATGACCTGAGAACACAAACGGTTTGAAAATCAGCATAACGCTGGTGAGTTCATAAGCGGTTTTTGTTTTGTGAAAATGTTCATGTTTCCTTTCTGTTTCTGAAAATGTAACACACGCCAAGAAAATCCCACATTTTCTTAAAAAGGTTGGTTGTTGTTTCACAATATGTAATGTAAAGTTGTACACTGAAAACATGTTTACCCTTGTGAAAATGTACATTTAGATTATCTGTTTTGTTATTCTGTTCTGGTTATGTACCAATGGATCCCCAGGAAAGTCCCATACTTTCCCGATTGTATATTACCAATTGTAAAAGATGTAACATTATCCAGTTTGTTACACTTTTCTAGTTATGTAAATGTTTTCCCCAGGAAAGCACCATGCTTTCCTGATTGTTGGTTACCGATGTAAAAGATGTAAAGGATGTATTCCTGTTAACGTGGTTATGTTTAATGTTTCCCCAGTAAAGTCCCATACTTTCCTGAATGTTGGTTATCAATGTAAAAGAGGTTTCTGAAACCTGGTTATTCTGTGAAGTGTATAAAGATGTTCATTATTACTGTAAGTAAATCTCTGTTATCCTAATTGCGAGTTCCATAACCATACGATAGACTGAACCTGTGGCAATAAGTAGTCCACATCCTTATGACTTTCGTCACCCTTGAACCATTTCGGTTCGGCTGTAGCTAGCAGCCAGGTGTGGGGTAGTCAGCCCCGTATAGATCTATACACTCAAGTCACACTCTCTAAATCCCAGAGATTCTGGTTACGGGTGTAGTCCTCCACTCGCTTATCTCTGTGGAGTGTTCGCCGAGGACGTGTCTCCAATCATACAGGAATAACAAATTTACTAGTAATAATATGATAGTCCTCCACTCGCGTATCTCTGTGGAGTGTTACCGAGGACAAACAGTGTACAAGTTTCATGTTCATATGTTCTAATGTCATGCTTTTAACTGATAAAATGTGGAAAAACATTTGTGAAATATATAAAACATAACAGTTTATAAAACCCATTTCACAAATAATATGTTACGTGATCTGCATGTTCATACGGTTATCAGTTGTGTATATCAGTGTTAAAAGCATATGAAATGTGGAACACACACACACAAAAATAAGTTTTGAGTACAAGAAACCCTTGTACTTTGCTTGTGTTCCTCCCTGAAAACAGTTAAAAACAATGAAAAAGGGTAGGGGTATGAACTCACCAGACTCGGAAATGCGACGGATTCGGACACTAGACGTTGGTTCGGGGCTTGATTACTCGCGATGTCCCTATGTAAAATGAAATAATGTCCATATATATCCAATTAGGTTTACAATCACTAACTATATGTAACATTACACTCCAACAAGGTTAAACACCTCAAAACGAGCGTTTGGAGTGACCCGGGTGACATCTACGGACGTGATATGGTACTAGGGACTTGGGATTTGAGTTTACTCCCCAAGAGTAAACATTTTATGGAGTTTACGGCCATATAACACACACATACATGAGCTCACGGCCGTGAACTCATGTGGGTGTGATTTTGAGGGTTTAATGGCTTGTTTGGACTTGGGGATTGTTGGAATGAAATACTAAAATGCCTTGGAATGATTTAAATGAATTTATACCATTTAAAAGGGAGTTCATGATTGTAAACTAGGAGTTTACGGTTGTAAACTCTCCTATTCAAGAGAAATTGATTTGAGGCACTTAGAGCAATCACATGTGATTCTAGTAATTTTTCCAAGCCTTTGGGTGATTTAAGGGCATCATCTAACATACTTTTATGAGTTTACGGCCTAAGAGTATGTGCCAAGACCGTAAACTCCTATATGTGGCATTTTGATATGTTTAAGGCCCCCAAACTAATTTTAGATGGTTCTATGATTTATTCCAAGGCTATTGGTTAAGTTTCAAGGCAATCTAACATGTAAAAAGGTGTTTACTCCCCATGTTTGAGGAGTTAATGGCCCAAGCAGATGCCTTGGCCGTAAAATCTCTTTTGTCCCTCAAAATTCATGTTTAAGGTGTTCCAAGTCCAATATTGAAAGCCTCAAAGTCGTATCTAAGACCCAACAATGATTTGGAAGGGTTAATTGGCTCAAAAACCCCATTTTTAAGTGTTTACGGCCCAAGCTTGATCCTTGGCCGTAAACACATGTTCCAGGTTCTAAATCCTTTTTTAAACATCAATTTGAAGGCCTAAGAGGTTAGATAACAAGTTAAGGATGTTACCTCTTTGATTTGGAGCCTTAAATCTTTGTTTTTGGACCTTTGATTATGGATGAGGAGAGAGGTTGGAGAGTGATTAAGGAAAGATGGCCAAAAGCTTCAAATGGAGGATTTGATTCATTTATATAGTGTTCGGGAATAGGACACGATGGAATTCTACCCGATACCGGCGTTAGGCGGGGCTTTTGGCGCACCCGACCAAATTGCCGTAACCCGATATGGTCGATTCTAGAATTATTCCGATAACTATTATGGGGTGTTAGAATGATTTCAAATGGAATTAAGACACCCATTAAGTCATTTTAGATTAATACAAGATAATAACTTAATTAAACGGCGAAATCGGAAACGGATTTGGAAACGGCGTTTGGTTGATCGAATTGGATTACAATTTGAGTTATAAGAAGTCATATGGAATTTCGGGTTGTTACAGGAGACCTTAGGGCGAATACCAATTCTATCTTCTTGAGATACAACTGGGGGGATGTCTCAACATTCAGAAGAAGATGATGATGAAACAATCTCACAAGATGAGGTTGAGTGGTATTCGATAGTGGCATTGAATGGATGTGCGGCCATCCCAAGGACTATCGGAGCCTGTTGAGAGGCTTCAGTATCAGTCCGGTCACGCATATGGCTAGTGGTTGCGGTTATTTTTCTTTTCTTGAGGATAGATATGGGTTGTCTATCTTCCTCAGAGTCACTGCTCGATACAGTGGTGGTTTTGGTTTTGCGTTTCTTGGAGGGTGCGGTTTGTTTTGGGGCTTTCTTTTTGGGTGTTGTAGCTTTCTTTTTAGAAGCTACATATTTTCTCCGTTGAGAAATGTTAGAAAGTGTAGTGGCAGAGCGGGCTGCGATACCCTCAGGAAGAATAGTTGAAGAAGGAAGAGGTGGGGTAGAAGGGTATGGAATAATACCCTCCGTGGCCTCAATATTATCTGAGAGATCAGCAGTCTCAAGACCAAGCAGTGAAAGAATGTGTGTGGGGAGCCTGCGGATAGGTCCAAAAATAGTTTGATCAGAGGAAGGAGTATACCTTTGGAGATCCTTAGTGACAAAGAAATTGATGTCATTTCCCATGTCGAGACCAACATCCGCATGCAGATCAGAAATACACAGAGACCAAAAGCGAGCAAAAGTGAGCTCGGTTGGGTTTTCCTTTGGTTGCTCTTTGGGAATGTACTGGAGGAAATCATCCCAAATAATTTGACCGTAGTTGACATCATGGCTTGTGAAGATGCTCCATATGATTTCAAGGAGCTTGAGTCTCATGTTGTCAATGCCTCCGGTTCTGCCAGACAGACAGTGGATGACAAAGTGGCATACAAACTACCAAACCGCAGGAAGCTGATTCTTCTTAAACTCACCAATCCCTCGGATTGGTTTCTGGTAACCCATTTGGTAGAGTGCGGTAGTGATATCGGATAAGGATGGAGTGAAGATTTTGATGGAGGGATGGATTAACAGGTTAATGGAGGTTAAGAATTTTTCTTTGGTCAAGATGACCAGGGAATCGTTGATGAGGTTCAAATGCACTTCTTGGGGGTTTTCCAGTGGTCTGTATGCAGACAGAGCACACTTAAAGAGTGTAGAAACGGGAACAACATCAGTGAATGCGTCGAACGGGCCAAATAAGATGTGGTTCTTGAGATGCTTGATCATCAGTTTTGTTAGAGCATTGTAAGATGGATGATCGTCAAACACAACTCTGAAGTTGCTTGAAGCGATTGTTGGTGATGTGGAACCGGTTTGATTCATCGAGCTTGAAGCCTTGGATTGCTTCTTGGATGCACCAGATTTCGCCATTGAGAGTTGTGAGATTGAAGTTCTTGAAAGCTTTTGTGAGTTCTTGGAGAGTTGAGAGAATAATCGATTAACAGAGAGCGTAAACGATTATAGAAAAGAAGGTGGGTTTATAAAGGGGGTAAAAGGATTTTAACCCTAGGTAAGAAGTTGAATGGGCAGAATTTTCTTGAGAGCATCCTGCTGAAACATCTTAATCTATTGAAGCAGAATTTTCTTGAGGAATTGGCAGAGGTTGAGGTTCCCCCTGGATTGCGGATGGGAGTTCCTTTGGAACCTAAGAACGTTCCACCTGGAATGCAGATGAAAGAGTGATAACTCTAGGATCAGATCTAGTGTCAATATTCTCTAAGAGTTCGTCATCTGAGTCCTCCGAAGGTTCGTTTGATGGTGAGGCCTCACTTCGGGCAGGAATGTAAGCCGCATCAGGTACTGGAACCTCAACGGTTGCAACAATATCCGGAGTAGAGCTTTCCCCCTCAACCGGAGAGGTGGAAGTATTGAGCGATACTACTTCAGATAGAGACGGTCCAGATACGTCGGCATGTTGTTGTTGAGCTGCGGATGACACTAGGACTTCAGATAGTTTCGCCATTTCAATGGGATCAAACAGATCATCATAGTTGATTTCAACTAGATTTAGAGGTCCAGAAGTGGCTGGAATGTCACTTTCCATGATTGCAGTTGTTTCGGTAGACGGAGGTGCACTGCGGATGTGAGAGTCATCAAATTTCACATCAAAGCTTTCAATGATCAACCTCGTTCTTCTGATGAGCACTCGATATGCAACCTTGTTACTGGAATAACCAAGGAAGATACCTTCGTCAGACTTCGGCGCAAACTTGTTGAATTGATCACTATTGTTGATCACGAAGCATCTACATCCAAAGATATGAAAGAAACGAACATTGGGTTTGCGATTGTTGAGCCCTTCATATGGCGTTTTATTGAGACGCTTGCACACAATACTTCGGTTTTGAACAAAGCATGCGGTTGCTACTGCTTCGGCCCAGAAATAGAGAGGAAGTTGGGCGAAGTTAAGCATGGATCTGGCTGTTTCAACGAGTGTGCGATTTCTTCTCTCTACTACACCATTTAGTTGCGGTGTATAAAGTGCTAAAAAATTGTGAGAGATGCCTTTGGAAACTAGGAAACTGTTCAGAAGATGATTAGTGAACTCGGTTCCATTGTCACTGCGGATGCGTCTGATTGGAAGCTTGATTTGAAGTTCGATTTCTTTGATGAAGTTAATGAAGATTTGCGGTGTCTTTGATTTGAGTCTGAGAAAGAAGACCCATGTGAAGCGTGTATAGTCATCAACAATAACCAGTATATACTTTTTGTGGTGAACATTGGCTACGGTTGAGGGACCGCAGAGATCGATGTGTAATAGCTCTAGTGGTTTAGAGATAGAAGAATCCATTATCAGAGGATGACTTGCTTTGGATTGTTTACCGCATTCTCACGATGGACAAAGAGTATCGTTGCTGAATTTGAGAATAGGGAGACCACAGACTAGTTCTCCTGTGACGAGATTGTTGATGTAGCGAAAGTTGAGATGAGCTAGCTTGCGGTGCCACAGCCAGCAGACTTCAGATACAGCTTTAGACAGAAAGCACAGCTGCGGTTTACCAATGATGAGAGAAACATCTAGATGATACATCGTGCCTTTGGAGCGAGGCTATATTAAGCAGGTGCTGCGATCACTCGTCATTATGTAACAGAATTGATTGTCAAATTCAACTCGATGTCCTGCTTTACATAGTTGGCCAACACTGATAAGATTGTGTTTAAGACCTTCTACATAAGCAACCTTCTGAATGGAAAAGTTCCCTGTAGTGAGAACACCGTAACCTCGGATGACACCGTTTGCATTGTTGCCAAACGAGACATTTCCACCATTGCATATAGGCCTGAAATCCCGAAGGTACTCTAACCTTCCAGTCATGTGCAAGGAGCAGGCACTGTTAATTAACCATTCTTCTTCTTGTTCCTCCTTGCACAATGCCTGAGAATTCAACGGTTAGTTTAGGCATCCAAAAAAGTTTGGAGCCAGGGACGATTGATGTATTCTTAAATGATGCATGGTCCGAGGTTGCATGGACAGGTCTTTTGTCATCTTTCAGACCGAGTCGTGGGTGTTTGTTCAGATTTGGATTGTTATGAGTTTTCCAAAAAGTACGAGATTTCTGACTTTGATTTGACTTGACATGAGATAAAAACCTTTGACAGCTGCACTGACATTTGCAAAAAGAAGGTTTGTCATTGAATCTGACATTGTGCTTGGTCAGCGGTTTATGGGGTGTATTGGACTTGAAATTAGTCCGAGGTGGGTAACTTTTGAAAGATTTGACGTTTGAGTTCTGAAAAGTTTGTTTTGAACGAGATTCCGCACGTGTAAATCTTTGAGTTGCTCTAGGTGGATTTCATAAAATTCTTTTCCATTTGTTTTGATTTGATTTTAAAAGTGTTGGAGTGGGTAAAATTCCTTTCCACTTCGGGTCAGTTGAAGAGTAGATCTGAAAAACATAGTTTCTAACAAGTTTGACACCTTTTAGGGTTGTGTCAGAAGTAGAAGGAGCGGCTTGTGAAACTGAACTTTCCTTTTTGTTTGTTTTTATGAAAAAAGAATTTTCTAAACTCTTAGATTTTGGAATTTTCTAAATTTTTGAAAAATTTGGCCTACTTTTGTTTCGAGATCTAATTTCTTCTTTGAAATCTCTTTTTGCCAAAAAAAATTTGGTGAACCGCAGTCATTGTTATTCAACTGCGGTTTCCTGGAACCTTTTGAATTATTTTGAAAACGTGGGCTAGATTCATCAGAACTTGAAGATTCTGGAATTTGAGAGCATTGACCTACCTCAAAATTTTCTATAGGCAATTCGTGAAAAATTGGTTGAAGAGTTGTAGTTCCTTGAACTGAAGAGTTGCAGTCGTTGTTTTTAATTGCGGTAAAGATAATTTGACTATCGCAGAGTAGGTTTTAGATGAGACTGCGGTGGGACATTTCTGGTACAGTTGACTATAGTCTGAGGACAAAGATGGAAAGTCCTCTGATACTTCGGGGTCTTCAACAACAATTTCTTCATCAACTTCGGATGAAGCTTGAGAATTGGAGTGAGTTGTGCCACTGATGGGAGTTTGATCACATATGTGACTAGAATCCTCGGGCACAATTTCCTCGATGACACAATTATTGCTCAAATGGTGTAATCTACCGAAGTGAGTTTTGATATCTTCAGGAAAAGTGTTATCATTGACAGGGAAATGAAATTCTCTATCAGGAGGGACATACACTCTGTCTCTGTTGAACCAGGGTGAGGAATCCATTGCGGTATGATATCCATTTGACCAACCCCAATTATATGTATTGTCTACGGTTCCATTGTTTATCAAATTTTCAATAGCCTCACTTTCATTAAACAGTTTTTCAATTAAAAGATTCAAGCGTACAATTTCTCTCTGAGCTAAATCTTTTTGATTCAAGGCTTTTTCTAATTCAGTTTCACTTAACATTCTAGCATCTTTCTCTAACTCTAGATCCCTCTGTAACATTGCCATCTTAAGTCTCTTGTTATCCAGTCCGCCTCTTACGTGAAACATCTCTTGGGACGCAATGTTCTTCTCATCTAAGGCTTTGTTATAGTCTGAAAGGACGGCAACACAAGTGTCATTAAGATCATCTATGTTGGGTTGACAATCATGCATGCTATAATTTAAAGTTTGGATCATGAGTTTTACCTGTTCAACGATGCTTAGAGTCCCATCTTTCGCCATGTAGCAATAGTTTTTGTTCAACATTTCTGACCCATCATCATCCGCAGTGGCCAGCATGCAGATTTTCCCTTTTCCTTTAACACTGCTGATGGTCTCTTCTTCATCACCTGATGACCAAACTTGATGGTCTCTTTTGACTTGAGCCACATATGCCCTTGCCTTTTCTTTTTCTTCCAATTCTTGAGCCATTCGAAGATAGAATGCTTTGTCCTTGACTACATTTGCCTTATAATCTTTTGCGAAGTGATTTTCTTTGTTGCATTTGTGACAAATCACAACATCATTCTTGTCTTTTGATTGAGTACCAGAGTCATTGTTATGAGGAGACTGTGGTACCTCCTTGGGTTGATTGTTCTGAGAGATTTTAGGATACCGAGAGTTGTTGTTCTGAGGACCGAAGTTACGATTGAATGGTGGTTTGTTGAATTGTTGATTCTTGCGGAAACAGGAAGGTGGTATGCGGTTGAACTGTTGGCTAACTAGAGCAATAGCCTTCTGAAAATCTTCTTCATCATCATACTCAGAATCTGCTTCGTATGACTGTGGTGGGGTGTCATACAAGGAATAGTAGGGTGACTGCGGTGGATCTTGTGCTATGAGAGCAAGCGGTCCTCCGAAGTCGGCACAGTCTTTGAGTACAGTGGATTCTTGTGCTTGGAGTTCTCCATAGAGTTTGTAGAGTGATAAAGAGTGAATCTTTCTGTCACCTTGGACTATCATTTTGGCCGTAGTCCAATGTCTTCCTAGACCATTAAGGAACTAGAGATTGGTTTCATGGTTGCTGCGGATGGTACCAGCATTTGATAACTTTGTGACTATCAGGTTGAATCTTTTGAAGGAGTCTTCCAAACTTTCACCAGTATGATCTTTGAAGTTGTTGAAGTCGTTGAGTGCGGTTGTGAGCTTCTTATCTTGTGCTTGTTCTGAGCCTTCGTACAGGTTTTTGAGTACGTCCCAGATCTCTTTTGCTGACTTGCAGTTTATGATAATATCAAAATTGTCAGGAGCAACACCACATGAAATTTCATAAAAAGCAACAACATCATTTTCCATCTTATCGAGATCATCTTTTGTAGGACGACTCATAGTTGGTTGACCTCCTCCTAGTCTGGTTGCAGCGCCGTCAGTTTGGATTGGTGTGAGGACTGGAACATGTGGTCCTTCTTCCACGAATCTCCATACATCTCTACCCAGTCTTCTTAAGTACCTCTCCATTCTTTGTGACCAGTGATGATATTCATTCGCTACTAGTATTGGGGCTCTGTTAGAACCACCAACACTATTGGAGACATTCAGAGATAACGATTGTGCCATTTTTTTTTTGAGAAATGAGCTTTAGTGGTATAGAAGGCTTAATGAGAAAATCAGAGTTCCGATATCCAAAAAGCAACCACTTTGGCTCTAATACCAATTGTTGAGAGAAAAACTTGGAGACACAGTTGAACAAACGTTAGAACAAGAAAGTTGCGGAATAGTTAATCTCTAAGGATCTAAAAGCTCAACAATAATAAAGTTAGATAGTTAGATAGTTAGTTAGTTATTTGCGGAAAGTAAAGAAAGATAAATGACTAAAGTTATATCAAGAATACACTTAAACTGATTCATAACAAGGAATGCAGTCACTCCAAGTTAGTAAGCGAGATCAAGTTTAGTGATTAAGTCTAGAAGACTTGCTCTGAAGAGAGGTTATGTTCCAGCAGTAGTTTGAGTGTGAAGAGTAATAAGATAGATAACTGATGAAGATAAGAAAGATGATTGAATGAGAAATCTTGTGTATTGAGAAGTTAAGAGTTTTCACACTCACATATATCACAAGTACTTAATATATAAGAAAGAGTCTCTATTTATAGAGTTTTAGAAAAGAACTACTCTATGAGCAGTCGTGCAAGGCATGCTGGACAATAGAGTGAATTACATAGTAAAAGGAATAACTAAGAATGCGGATAGGAAAGTCTTGAAGACTCCGGATGCTGATATGGTTGCTGATGGAGAATGGTTGCGGTTACAGTTGTAGAGATTGACTCCGGGTGCTGTATTGGCTGTGAGTACTGAACCGTTGCGGTAGTTAAGTTCAAGAGGGTCACTTTTATGTTTCAACAACGTGATCAAGGAATGTTCACGACGTGACGTCGACTTTAACCGTTGACTTTTTGACCAATTTTACTTTTGGTCAAACTTGGGTAGAATTGAGTATTTGACTAAGGATTGGTCTTGGTTTGGTTTTAAGAAGTTTGGGTTAGATGTTCTGATGTTGAGGTAGCTGTTGGGCTTCTGTTGAAAGGTTCATGTGAGTTTTCCTGATTGTACTCGTGGGTCGAAGGCACCAATATAGGCCCACTAGGTTATGTATCCTGATATATAGGATGATGATATGTTGATTATATGTTAGATTGGTAGATCTGTATGATTACATGTACTTGATAGTTATATGTTTATCTGTTATATATGTCGACATAATATAGGTGGGCTGAGGTTGTACTGCTTTGTGTTGTCGGCCAACAAACCCGGGCAATCGAATCGGGAGATTGTGGGCCAGTGGCAATCCAATTAGGAGATTTTGGGCCAGAGTGGCAATTCAATCGGGAGATTGTGGGCTATTGGAAATCATATCGGGAGATTGTGGGCTAGAGTGGCAATCCAATCGAAAGAGTATGGGCCAGGGTAATCCAGTCGGGAGATTGTGGACCTAACATGCAATATGTATATTTGTTTTGTTGTGTGTGGTACTTTGGGGGGAACTCACTAAGCTTTGGCTTACAGTTTGGTTTCATGGTTTCAGGTACATCAGATGATCAGGGCAATATGAATGAATGATCGTACACATCATCCTTGGATATTTTATTGATAAATGATTTTTGGATACTCTGATTTATGGTTATGACTTTTCGGAAGCAATGCTTTGTAGGACTTATGGATTATTAAATGATTTTAAAAATATTTTTTTATCATGATTTTGGTGATGTTACAAGTTGGTATAAGAGCCCTAGTTTGAAAGAATTGGATGAACACTTGTGTGATTACAGACTCAAACTAAGGATTTGCAAAATATTTTTCAAAATTAACTCTAAAAAAACTGACATAAAGGATGTGATGTGTACAATCAGTCGGAGCAAAGGAAATTGTTTCCAAAGATACTCGCACTTGTTCTGTATATATGATATGAGAGAGTTTCATGCTAGTTGTATGTTAGGGATCTTTAGGAATTGCATGATAGAATTGCTTGGTTTATGATGTCTAATAGCATAGGAGAATTTCTTGTTATGCTATATGGAACTAACATTATTACTGTGGTTGCTTAGTGTATGCATCATAGTCATACATAACTAAGATTTTATAGCCTAAGAATGTTTGATTTAGCCTTATTTCCTATTCCTTCTATGGTTGTGGGATTAGGGTAGAATCAAGTATTTGACTGTCTATCGAATCCAGTGTTATGTATGATTAGCATACACAAGCGGCTGCAGGGTTATTGGAAGTTTCATGAGTGAGTATGGTTTGTAGTATACCCGCACGAGGAATGACTAACCACTCTTGAGAGGGTGAGTATAAGATGTATATGTATCCTAGGAAGTGCTTTAGTGTGTTTGGTGTACTGTTTAATGGAATTTAGGAGCATCAATATGAGGAGGTGATTTAGAGGATTCGGGATGATTCTTGAGGAAAGTACGGATAAATGAGGAAGTTAGTATTGTGATGGGTTTTGATACGAAATAAAAGTTTGTTTTTCACAAAAACCAGCAACGGAAGACTTTAAAAATAATAAGTTTATTTTTAGTTCATAACAAAATTGAACCATCATGAATCCATTGCTGGGCATATAGATCTAATATATTGGGCCCGTACTACTGGAAGCATAGGATCCGTACTCAAATGGAGGAATATTCTGGGGACTCTAAAGAGTTGGTCGGGGTGGATAGCATGGTTTGGCACCATGATTCATTGTAGTGTGTTTCCTTCTTTATCTATTATTAGTTATGGTTGTTCAAGTTGAGGATGGATCTAGTGATTGTTTGGGCCTTAGTGGCCATGTCTGTTTGGGCCTGAATGGTGTAGATCTAGGTGAGATAGTTGATTTTAAGGTCTCGAGAGCCTTGCTCAAGGTAGTGTCAGTTCATTCGCGGGACTTAAAAAGGAAGCGATTGTGATGATTGACCCGAGGATTTTATTTGAAGGTTGAGTGGTTGACAGATGGATTGGGATGTCACTATCCACGACGTGGGTTATGTTCTTCTATTTTTCTGTATTCGGAGGAAAGAGATATCTCTTTGGGTAAAGGCTCATACCATTCCTCCCACTCTTCTTCCTTCACTCTTTCAAATTCATCATGCTCATGGAACTTTGTATATTATTGCCTCACCAGATTGGCATTGGCACGAGATGGGTAAGGGAGAGGTTGTCAATACGACTCAAAAAATGATAAATAATAATTTTATATTATCGCCCATGATGTGACACTATTTCCTCCACGTCGTGTCGACTGGGCAGCTTCACAATACTCTTCTTCTTCTTTAGCTTTTTACTTTGAGTGATTGATTAGATTGCTCCTCAATTGAATCAAGGACCCCCACATGCACAAATTCCTCCTCTTCGTCTATATAAACAACCATGACTAAATAGCATTAACCTAAGAGCTGATATTTTCTCATATTGGACTTTTTCTATTTGCTAGAGATCATGCTTTAGTTGTTGAATTTCTTTTTTATCTCGATCTCTCTTATACTCTAATTAACAATCCCTTGCAGAATGGGGTCCCCCACAAGCTCCGCATCTATCTTGATCCACCCATTTTTGTGATCATTTCTTCCACTGCGTCGAGCTTTGCAATTACTGAACTAATAGCATCTTGACCTCCATATTTACTTGATCTTTCTCTAGTGAAATCCTCATTTGGGTTGTGATACTCTCTTGAATGCTTAGCGAATTCGTCATTCAAAGCTTTATTTGTTGTCGGATCCTTCTTTGTCGTGTGCCCTTGAGAGTCTAGAAGTTGGTGAGTGCACACATTGACTCCATCATAATATATCGAGATTTCTTCTTGCACATTGAATTCATGTTGAGTACAATGTTGTAACAATCTCTTGTAACGCTCCCAAGTTTCGTATAGCGACTCCCCTTCTAATTGTTGAAAATTTTGTATGTTTCTTTTAAGCTTTGCCACTTTTGAAGAAGGGGTAAACTGGTTTATGAACTTAGTCTTAAAATCAGCCCTGTCGTGATTTCTCCAAAGGAAAGTGCTTTTAACCATTCTTTTGCTTCATTCTTTAGTGTGACTGGTAAAAGTCGTAGCTTCACTGCATCTTTTCTCACGTTTGGTGCATGAGAATAGTTAGAATTTTCCACTGCTCATAAGTGTCCACGTGCTCATTCCCATAAAAGGTAGTTCCTTTAGCATATTTGGATTATAGAATAGCTTGGTTAAGTCAGGTGTCGAACATAGGGAATAAAATTTAATTAAGTAAAATAGCTACTTTTAATTCAACTAAGAAATAACTAAAAGCGGGGGGTTTTATCTGATTTTACAAGTTCAGGTTAACTTAGTTAAAATACTCAACTAATTACTAAAGTAAACAACTAGAAAGACAATTTTAAATCAAGAATAAAGGATACTTTCGTTTAGCTTCGAATCCCTCCTGTTTCCTATGGTTGATTTCAAAACAATGGATTAATTTTGTTAGTTACCAAATAAAAGTTACTATTCATCATGATCAGACTAAATAGCATAAGTCAATTCAAAAATATTAACCCAAATGATCATACAAGTTAAGGACACTAAATTGATTTTAAAGATAATTTGGGCTCTGAATGATAGTGTAACGACCGAAAAATTTCCAATCAATTTAAACTTTTCAAAAACAACCCGATTTCATTAAATTATTACAAAAAGGTTTTCAATACAACTTATTTAGAGTATTCCCAGAATCACATCACCACATAAACACGAGGAGCGGTACGATCACGCCTTCGCCTTGCCACGGTCACCTGAAGAACCTGAAAAACATTAAACCACAACTGTAAGCCCGAAAGCTTAGTGAGATATCCCCAAAATACCAACCACATATACCATACACGTATAACATCCCATAACATATCCGATCACAGAACAACCATGCACTTCGGGTCTACTATGTGACTGGTCCGCCGCACCGACCAACAGTCCACCTGGTCCATCCTCCGAGTCTATCCATATACATCGAGTCTACAGTGTGATTGGTCCGCCCACACCGGGCCTTCAATCCACCTGGTCCACTCTCTGAGTCTACAGTATGACTGGTCCGCCCGCACCGGGCCTTCAGTCGGCCTGGTCCATTCTCCGAGCCTCGACACGTCTGGTCCGCCCTCTTGGGGCCTATAGCCTATCCGGACTGCTCGTTGGGCCTTTGGGACAATCGGTCCGCCCTGGGTATCTTGGCCTACAGCACAAAGCAGGACCCACCTCAACCCAACTCTAGTCCAAACAACCATGTGCACACAAACATACAATCATATAACAATTCACAGTCAACAAGCCGATCAAACAGATCACATAACATACCATCATCCTAACCAGGATACCATATACCCTGATCAGAATCATACTGGGAATCCAAGACTCCATCCCTGCATCCCTTCCGAGCCTCTCGGCTCTACACCCTCAGAATTCCTTCCGTGACCTCAGGAGACATCCAATCCCGATGTGATCCCATTCCACTGCCGCAAACACGCTGCTCAATGACCATACTTGGATTACTCCAATCACAACTCTGCACTGCTGTTTTCACTTCCATGAACTTACACTCCCTCTCGGAGCTACATTCTTCCCTTTCCTTACCAAGGAAAACCACTTGGCTGCCTTGACACTACCACAAGTGCCACGACGCTCGCCCACTGCTACACCACACCTTCATAGCGTAATCGCTAACCATCCAACGCACATGCTCTAACTCTGTTCGCAGGGACTCTCAAGCCCATGCGCTATCTCCACTAATCAAGATCAATACCCAGGGCCAGACCTTATAATGCTATCACACCGCAACAAACACAATCCATATCCTCGAACTGATCCAACAATATATGCAGAGTCTTCAGCATGACTGGACCGCCTCACCAGGCCTTCAGCCAATCTGGACCACTCTCAGAACCTTTAGCCAATCTGGACCGCCCTCCAGTGCCTTCAGTCTGGCTGGACCGTTCTCTGAGCCTTCGGCCTGACTAGTATGCCGACCGGCCTTCAGTCTATCCGGACCGCTCAACCAGCATTCCTCATTCCAAGCTATCTCTCCGGGAAATCCTCACATGCATACTGTTCTAGCCCTCTAGGGGTTCCGAACTCTATCTCCATCACACATAATCGATCCCGGCCTGATCCCAGGCCCTTCACAATCAAATGCCCTAGGTCTGTATCCTGCCCCGCATGCCCGACACTTACTCATACCAGCCTACACTCTGGGCTGACAGAACACTGTTGAATCCCAAACAGCTAAGCAATCCCCACATGCTCATCGATCTTCCGGAGAATTTTCCAATTCTCCCCTACTTATAGCACTGATTATCAACTACCGGTCGCTATCACCGACCTCCCAAAACAACCCTGCGCAAAACCAACACTTACACGTAGACTGATTCCCACTAGCACTAACAACCTTCACAAAAATCACATTTCCACACTGATCATCCCGCTCGAAAGAAACTCAATCTGCAGCTAACCACTCCTCAGAAAGCAGATGCTACCCGACTTTCAGACCAATGCCAGGTTTCCACTAGCAACCCCTCATGAAAGATAACCAACGAAATTCCCATCACTAACCCATAACCATACCATAATTCTCAAAGAACAACGAATACCACACCGAAAACCACACAATGAGACTAGCAGATAAACAATACCCACAATAATCACAAGATAATCAAGACATCAAGAAAGAAACATACCCGCGACTGCATCCGGCACTGCTCTGACCTCCTCTGATGTAAGCTGAAAAGCACGACCCTGAGCCCTTGGGGGCTCCGCTCCACCCTGACCTCCACCTGTGATCCTCAAAGTGGCCGGTGTTAGAGCCTACACCGGTCCTGCAGCGAGCTGTGGACAATTGACCCTCAAATGTCCAACCTGATGACAATGATAACAAATCCTCAAATCCCAAACCGGCGCTGACTGCCGACAATCCCTCGCATAGTGCCCCTCCTTTCCGCACTTGCGACATGCACCACCAGACCTACAAACTCCGGTGTGACTCCTCCCACACTTCCCACAAGTGTGGCTACTTAGATCTCCCATCCTAGAATCAACGGTCTTGGACTGTTTCGGCGCCAGCTGCGACTGCACCGGAGCCTGCCTCAGCTCACACAACTGCAACTCAATCTCTAACTCGCGCCGCCTGGCGGCCTCCTGTAACTCCAACAAAGTCTCGCACCTCTGCGTAGACATAAACTGTCTGATATCCCTCTTGAGCATGCTCAGATATCGAGACATTTGGGCCTACTCCGAAGCGAACTCAGGGCAGAACATCGCGCTCTCTGTGAACATCCTGGTGATCTCAGTCACCGACTCCGAACCCTGCTTCAGCTCCATGAACTCCTGAGCCAATCTCTCTCTCAACCCGTGGAACATAACGAGTGCTGAACATCTCTCTGAACTGATCCTATGAAACTGCAGCCCTCTGCGCATCCGAATATGACCCCGTGGTCAATCTCCACCAATCCTTCGCCCCGAGCCTCAACAGGTTCAGAGCACACCTCACCCTGTGATCAGCAGGGCATGAACACGTGAAGAAACACCCCTCCACGTCCGATAACCACCTCATAGCAACAATCGCATCCTGAACTCCATCGAAGGTGGGAGGCTTCGTATTATCGAAGTCCCGATACTGAAAACCTCGACCAGCTGCTCCCCTGCCGTTGCTACAGCCGCTGTAGCCGTCGCGGCAGCCGTCTCTGTGAGAGCTGCATAGCGCTCATCAAAATACTCAACCATGGCGGTCTTGATCGACCCAAACAGTTCCGACAACTCAGACCGGAACAACGCAGCAATCTCATCACGCAGGATCTCACGAATCCTCGCATCCAACTCGCATGTGCTCATCTGACCAATAACCTCGGACGGTACTGACTCTCCTGGAATTCCCTCTCCTGCTCCCGATCCTGACCCGGATCCACTCCCAGCATGCCTCGTAATCTCCATACTGAAAAACACTACAAAATCTCAGACACTCCCCACTATCCCGGGAACCAACTCTCTCAACTCACCCCTAGGGGTCATGGTTTCCCTGATACGCGTACGGGTCATGTGCTTTCAGTAGTACGGGCCCATACTACCTTCCACACCTACCCATATTTGTATGAAGTACTACCACAACGCCCTAGAGAAAACATACAAACAAGCGCTCAACCCTCACCACTAGAGGAATACTGGAAATCTCCCACAAGGAAACCCTAGGCTACAGGCATCACAAATCAGGCAGCATTATCATGAAATCCTGAAGATCCCTAGCCTAGCACTAGCATGCTGTTCTATCAAAGCTCAAAAACAAATATCATGTATGGTATTTTGGGGTTACTTACTGGCTCCGGCTGATCGTACCTCTGCGTCCTCCTTTACTCATTTTGAAAACCATTTTAAATTCTCTTTTGAAAACTCTCCTCGATTTGAGACTGGAGTCACACGAGTGTTCCTCCAATTCACTCAAACCAAGGCTCTGATACCAACTTGTAAGGACCGAAAAATTCCAACCAATTTAAACTTTTCAAAAACAACCCGATTTCATTAAATTATTACAAAAAGGTTTTCAATACAACTTATTTAGAGTATTCCCAGAATCACATCACCACATAAACATGAGGAGCGGTACGATCACGCCTTCGCCTTGCCACGGTCACCTGAAGAACCTGAAAAACATTAAACAAAAACTGTAAGCCCGAAAGCTTAGTGAGATATCCCTAAAATACCAACCACATATACCATACACGCATAACATGCCATAACATATCCGATAACAGAACAGCCATGCACTTCGGGTCTACTGTGTGACTGGTCCGCCGCACCGGCCAACAGTCCACCTGGTCCATCCTCCGAGTCTAGCCATATACATCGAGTCTACAGTGTGATTGGTCCGCCCGCACCGGGCCTTCAATCCACCTGGTCCACTCTCTGAGTCTACAGTATGACTGGTCCGCCCGCACCAGGCCTTCAGTCGGCCTGGTCCACTCTCCGAGCCTCGGCACGTTTGGTCCGCCCTTTTGGGGCCTACAGCCTATCCGGACCGCTCGCTGGGCCTTCGGGACAACCGGTCTGCCCTGGGTATCTTGACCTACAGCACAAAGCAGGACCAGCCTCAACCCAACTCCAGTCCAAACAACCATGTGCACACAAACATACAATCATATAACAATTCACAGTCAACAAGCCGATCAAACAGATCACATAACATACCATCATCCTAACCAGGATACCGACCTAACTGGTCACTAGCATAGCATCACCCTACATATCAGGGAACCGACCTTAACCAGGTCTCTAACATATACCATCCTAGCTACCAGGATGCAAACATATCAAAGCAATAACATAACAACAAATACCCGGATCTCAATCCGATAAAGGGTCGGCCTTGGTCCCTTAGACCCTGTCGATATAGTGAGGATAACTCACCTCGAAACTGCTGGCTGAAAAGATAAGATCCCGCTGCTCCAAACTCCGACACAAACTCCACCACTAAACAACACCAAAGCACTGAACTCAATAATTACCAAACTACCCCTGGAAGACAACTGGTCAACCCTTGGTCAAAGTCAAAGTCAAAGTCAACCCTTAACTGACTCTACTCGTCGAGTCAACCCGATGACTCGCCGAGTCCCCATGCTCAGCATTTCCTTCAATTCGCGACCCAACTCGCCGAGTCACCCCGAGACTCGCCGAGTTCACAACTCTGAGTCCACTCGCACACAACTCACTGAGTCACCCCTTGACTCACCGATTCACGGCTCAACCAGAAAAGATTGGGACTCTTCGACAAGACTCGCCGAGTCCAAGAACAGACTCGTCGAGTCTAAGGCTATCTTCAACTTACTCGCCGAGTTGTTCTTCCAACTCGCCGAGTTCCAGGCCATCTTCATCCAACTCGCCGAGTTGTTCTTCCAACTCGCCGCGTTCCAGCTTATCTTCAAACAACTCGTCGAGTCTACCCATGTGACTCGCCGAGTACCACCGGGTCTGAATTCATACCGAGACTTTCCAAGCCATGCAGATGATCCAAACCATAGATCTACCCTTCCTAAGGCCATCCATCACGTAAAGTGGCTAACTTTACGTGAATCCAAGGAGATCTAGGCATTTTCACTCTAGGGATAGGGTTTGGGACAAGGTAGCTTCACCAATCACTCATCAACAGGGACTTTATGACATACAAGACCATCCCAAGCTTAGATCTGAAGTAGCATCCTCAGATCCAAGCTTCTATCTCAATGTAGATGTCATATCAACCACCACACATGAACCCATGAAGAAAATAGCTTAAGGAAATGGTTCCTTACCCTTAGAATGAGCCCAACCAACTGTAGATTTCTGATCCCCCCAAGCTTCCTGATACAAGCCTCCAATCTTCAAGCTGAAAGCACCAAATATCCTTCTCCAAGTTCTAATTCACTCAACAATGGGGTCTCCTCATGAATTTAGGGCTTCTGGAACTCAAGGAATGATAAGGAGTCTGGGGAGAAGATATGATGTTCTTTATATAGGGCTCAACCCTCGAAATTAGGGTTTTCTCCACTCAGCACCAACTCGCCGAGTCCACCCATGCTACTCGCCGAGTTGGTCACTTAACACGCGACTAGAGTCGCGACCCTACTTGCCGAGTCCACTCGTGGACTCGCCAAGTTGCCCTTTCCCATTTACTCTTTTAGCCCTTCAACTCTACTCTTGATATTCCGGGATGTTACAGATAGAATCCACACACTACTATTCTTTGGTCAATTCTAGTAATCTAGCAAATACTATGATCAAATACTGCTTTGTAACACAGTTAAGCAACTAACTTATCATCTATACTAGGATATGACTAATCACTAGCTCTAAAAAATTAATGATCATAAATAGCTATGTAAATCGATTTCATGCAATTAACTGCAGTTTAACTACACAATATTGAGACAATGTAATAAAGATAGAAACTTTAAAAGGTTAGGTTTAGATTTATTAAACAATATTTAAAGTTAAAACAAACTTCATCAATCCATCAAACAAGAAATCAACACATAGCAGTTAAGAGTTCATCTAATCTAAACGAAAGCAAGGGTTTTTAGCCCATAACTACAATTGAAAAACACATAAACAAAAGGTAAACCAAGTTAAACGTCATTAAACTAAGCAAACCAAATATGTAGATGTGAATCCTTGCTCTAATATCTTTATCCTTTGATCTCTAGTCGAATTCTGTCATCCAAGGATTCTTAGAAGGGTTTTTCCTTATGAATGATCGCAGCCCTCTGGCCTCCACCCCCTAGAAAAGACCTAATGTACGGAATATATATATATATATATATATATATATATATATATATATATATATATATGCAAAATTTTAGCTACTACGACGTGGTTAAGAGGTGCCACGTCGTAGTCTTCATGGATATCTCGTATTCTCCAAGTTAGCTCAATGATCGTGAAGTTTCCATTTATCACGTCGTGGTGGTGATCCCCACGTCATGGGTGTTGGATTTCACATTTTGGCACAAAAACGAAAGTCGTCCAAAATTTTGTCTAGTTTTCATATAACTTTGAATAGCCTTAATTAGAGTTACAAGTCATGAGATATGACCAAAATACTGACGATGGGTCAAACTATCCAGCAACATCCTTTTTGTGTCTTTTTCAGCTCCTCTTCCTCCAAGTATCCAACTTTTGTTGGTATCAGTCCTTTTTTTCGAGAATGTCCATTTTTTGCTGAAAAATACAATTTAAACATTATAAGTACGAAATATCTTTGCAATTAATCAAATTATAGCTTAAAATGTATTAAAATAATGCCTAGAAATGTGTATAAATACGACACTAACAAAATACCCCCCATTTGTCTTTTGTTTGCCCTCAAGTAAAACTGATCTTATTATAAACATATCAAAACCCTATTCACCAACATCGCACAAGATAATCCATTTTGAGCCTCTCCATTACATCAAGACCGCAATGCATGTATTTGTGTTTAAATCCTAAAAACCTCCCCAAGCCTAAATACTTACCATCCTCATAAACATTTTGCTACTTCTTTTGAACAACGTTCATTTTATGCATCCCTTTGAATCCATCCCCAGAAAACTTTCTTAACCTCAAGATATTTTTGGTTAAACTCCCAAGCATATATATGGAAAAATAACTTAGAAAAATTACCATAAATATAATTTGGCAAATTGCCTTATTCTTAAGTCTTCAATGATTTGGAGCTTTTCTTCATTATAATTATTTGATCTTCATAACTTTGTAGACTCTTTTTCACTCAAAATTTGCAACTTTTTTTTTCTATATTTTTTTCTTTTCTCAAATTTTTCACACAAAACTAAAAATCCTAAAAAAAACATATGCTTAAGCAAGGAAACTTAACTTCAACACTTATTGGTTAGAGCTAATAGTCTAAGGTGCAATGACTACATAAGCTCTCATGGATACATTTCTGGTACATGATGCTAAACATTTTATGTCCCTCAAACTAAGCAAGGTCGTGTTTTTGTTCCATGATTTCACTAGGACGGGGAAGCCACAAATACATTAGAACATATGTTGGCTCAAATAAACATTGAGACTCACATCGAATCATCCCACACAACACTAGCAACCTAGGTCTCAACACAACAATTTATTAACTAGATTTAATTTTAGATTATTATTTCAAATCTTTCTAATAATTTTTTAAATCCTAGTCATTTTTCAATTTTTTATAAGTATGCTTGTATTCCTATATTCTACCCTTTACCTAACACTTAAATGATGCAATGTCCCCATTGCGTGCTTAAGTAATTAAAGAACATAAAAGTAAAAAGGAAAAATTGGAACGGACTCCCACGAGATAGTAGTGGTGAGATCGAATTCTTAAACTTGTGTGGTGGACATCTCGTATAATGGATGGAAACAGTACTTCTGGACTATTTTCTCTTGAACGTAAATGTGTTGGATATAAATAAACCAAAGAACCATCTTCAAAAAGTGTGTTAAAAATTAGACATGATGTGGTAAAACAACGTCACGTTTTGGTATCGATTAAGAAGGTGTCATGATCGCGAAAAATAAGAACGCCACGATGTGGTCTAGTGATACCAAATCATGGGTATAGGTATGATGGAATGCAGTCATGATAATAACAAATGCCACGACGTGGAGATGATATCCACCTCGTGGTACCTTCTCAAAATGTCATTAAGAGCCAAAATTATGCATCACTTCTTCTTAATGTCTTAGGACCATTCCCAACCTTTTCTTTCTATAAAATTCCTTCAAAACTCTTCTCTTCACCTAGTGGTTACCCCACACTTATTCAAAAATATGGTCTTCAATTATAGTCTTCTAAAAATCACACGACCTTTTCCAATTAAGCTCCTTTAGTTTCGTTCAATACTACAAAATAAGATCACAGACTAGAGAATCACATCGTCATTCGGTTAAACTAAATTAAAACAACAAGTATAAACTAAAAACTAAAAAGAAATCAAAAGGAAAGGAAACTACAAACTCTTAAAAATCGGGTTGCCTCCCAAGAAGCGCTTTTTTTGAGGAGTCGTGTGTCGGACTCCTTCCTACTATATGTTGTGTCAAGTGGAAGTGTGAATTCCCTGTTCTCCATCATCTTGAACCTTTCTCGTTTGTAAGCAACCTTTTTGTTGAATGCCTTTTTCAAGCTTTCTAGCGTTTACGGGTTAACATCTTCATTATGTTTCCGCTTAGGTTCTTTCTTGATTCCTGTGTCTTTAGGTTTTTCTGTGTCTTTCTTCGGGTTTTTCTTGTGAAAATGAGACTCGTGATTCTCTTCTTCTTTCGTGTCAATAAACACTGAGGTTTGATCTAGAGGTCTTGTGAAAGCAAACACCTCAAAAATCATAGGCGTTGAAAATGGAGGTTTCGAATGATTTTCTTCTTTTTTTGATTGCTCTTTAGGTAAAGGCTCCTCCCATTCCTCCCACTCTTCTTCCTTAACTCCTTCAAACTCATCATGCTAAAGAAAATTTGTATGTTCTTTCCTAACAATATTGGAATTGGCATGAGACGGGTAAGGGATAGGTGGTTGATACGGCTCAACAAATGAGAAATCATAATTTTATTTAATCGATCATGATGTTCAACTATTGCCTCCACATCGTATCGATTGTGCAACTTCACAGTACTTTTCTTCTTCTTTCTCTTTTACTTTGAGTGATTGATTAGACTATTCTTCTATTGAATCAGTGACGCCCATATGCACTAATTCCTCATCTTATTCTGTATAAACAACCATGACTTGAGAGATTGGGATTGGCTCGACTTTTCTTGAAGGTGTATCCAATAACTTTTCTTGCACAAGCTTTGTTAATTACCTGACTTGTTTGTGGATGCTCAAAATAGATTCTTGTTGTTCTCTAAGTGTTGCATCTGTAGCATCATGTCATTTTTCGCTAGCTTCCATAAATCTAAATAACATTAACTCGAGAGAATATATTTTCTCAGATTGGACTTGTTCTATATGGTAGAGATCATGCTTTAGTCGTTGAATTTCTCTTGTATCTCGATCTCTCTTGTACTCCAATTCACAATCCCTTGTAGAATAGGGCCCCTACAAGCTCTGCATCCATCTTGAATTGATCTACCCGTTTTTGTGATCCTTTCTTCTATTGTGTCGAACTTCGTAATTACTGAACTGATAGCATCTTGACCTCCATATTTACTTGATTTTCCTCTAGTGAAATCCTCCTTTGGGTTGTGATACTCTCTTGAATTCTTAGCAGATTCGTCAATAAAAGCTTTATTTGTTGTCAAACCCTTCTTTGTCATGGGCTCTTGAGAGTCTTGAAGTTAGCGAGCGAACACATTGACTCCATCATAAAATATCGAGATTTCTTGTTGCACATTGAAGTCATGTTGAGGACAATGTCGTAAAAATGTCTTGTAACGCTCCCAAGCTTCGTATAGCGACTCCGCTCTAATTGTTAAAAATTTTGTATGTTTCTTTTAAGCTTCACCACTTTTGAAGGAGGGGTAAACTGGTTTATGAACTTAGTCTTAAAATCAGCCCATGTCATGATTGTTCTAAAGGGAAGTGATTTTAACCATTCTTTTGCTTCAACCTTTAGTGTGACTAGTAAAAGCTGTAGCATCACCGCATCTTTACTCGTGTTTGGTGAATGAAAATAGTTAGAAATTTCCACCACCTCTTCTATACGCTCATAAGTGTAACACTCACTCCAGGTGAGCATTTTATCAAGTTTAAAATTGGGAATTTTAACCCGGCTCACGAAATGAGGGATACTTGTCACGTCGTGAAGGGACTAATGGAAACACGCGTCACCTTTGGGCTCACGGCGTGAAGTCGGTCTGAGAGGAAGACCCTAAATTTAGGGGTTTTATTCTATATTTAATGGAAGTGAGGGCTAGGGTTAGCCCACCCTCAGCCCCCATCACCTCCTTTCACTCCCCTTTGAAACCCTGGCATCCATATTTGATCTTGAGCTTATTTGTGGTGATTCTAGCCAAGAAGAAGAAGAAGAGGAAGGACATCTAGTTCATCTTGTCTGCATTCAAGCCTCGTCATCAATCATTTTCAAACCTTATGGACCTTTTGTGAGTTTTAAGTTCGTTGCTTTATGAGTCCATAAGCTTAGATATAGATTTTTATGCTTTATTCTTCATATTCAAGATGATGTAATGGTTGGAATTTATAAAGTTGCCAACTTTATGGATCTCAAGTGTTCCTTGAGTAGTATAGATGCTAGATCTGGAATATGGTTGAGTTTTATGACTCTTACATGAGATTTGGTATAATTTCCTCCTTTTGTGCCCTAGTTAGTGTTTGGGACATGCATTTAACATGCATGTCCAAAAGCCATGATTTTTATGATGTTTGGGAGTAAATAAGACACTATGGAGGATTTGGTTGCTTGTACAAAAAGGAGTTGAGAGTTTTATTAAGCACTTCTATCCAGAGCGTCCTCACAAGGTGATCACTTAGGTGTCATGACATGAGGATGGTGTCCTTGGTTATTTTGGCTTATTAGGTCACGACGTGACCGCTGTAGGGTCATGACGTGATGAGTGGTTTTAGGACTTTTGAGTGTAGGTTTGATTTTAACTTTGACCATATTTGTCCAACTTTGACTCAGGGGTATTATGGGTAAGTTGAGTAGTAAACTGAATTGGGTCACTGTTTTTGTAAGTGAGCAATAGAGTCGGTATATGGAGTAGTGATTTGTTCAACTATCATTTCCAACTGTCAAGTGAGTTTTTCCTCACTGTACTTGTGTGTCGAAGGCACCAATGTCGGCCTACTAGATTATGTATCCTGGTATATAGGATGTTGTTATGTTGTAGTGAATTGTTAGATTTGTATGTTTGTCTAATGACTGGTTGTATGATTATCTATTGATAGATATATGTTATTTGTTATGTATATGTCGACATGGTATGGTGGGGTTGAGACTGTACTGCTTTGTGTTGTCAGTCAATAAACTGGGGCATTCTAACCGAAAGGTTATTGGCCAGGGCTTTCCAACCGGAATGTGGTGGGCTAGGGGTAATCCAACCAGGAGGTTGTGGACCTAGTATGTATTTGGTAATCCAACCGAAAGGTTGTGGGCCAGGGATTCCAACTGGAAGGTTGTAGGCCAAAGGTAATCCAACTAAGAGGTTGTGGACCCAATATCTATTTGATTATATGTTTGTACGGTGGTACCTTGGGGGAAATCAGTAAGCTTTAGATCACGGTTTTGGTTTATTGTTTCAGGTACTTCAGATGATCATGGCAAAGAGAAGGCGTGATAATGCACATCCTTCGGATTTTATGTTATTGGGATTTTGGGATACTCTGATTATTGAGTATAACTTTTGAAACAATGTTTTGTAAACAATTATTTTCTTGGGATTGTTTTGGAAAAACAAAAAATTTACTCTGATTTTTGGGATGTAACAAGTTGGTATCAGAGCCCTGCTTTGAGAGAATTGGATGAAACAGTCGTATGAATCCAGACTCAAACTAAGGATCTGTAAAAGTTTTCAAAATGATTTCCAAAATTGTTATCAAAAGTAACCAAGGAAGGATGTGATGTGTACGATCGCCCGGAGCAAGAAAGTATACCCCAAGTTACCCACATTGTTATTTGTTATTAATGTTATGACAAAACTGCATGCTAGTGGTAGGCTAGGGATCTTTGAGAATTTCATGATAGAATTGTCTGCTATATGATGCCTGATAGCCTACGAGGACTTCTTGTATGTTGGATGAAATTGGCATCATTATTGTAGTTGCTTAGTGTGTGCATTATAGTTGTACATAATTAAGATTTTATATCCTGAGAATGTTTGATTAAACCTTATTTCCTGTTCTTGTCTGATGAAGGGCTTAGATTAGGGTCGAGTATTCATTTATCTATAGGATCCAACGTTATGTATGAGTAGCATGCACGAGTGACTGCAGGGTTGGTGGAAGTTTCATGAGTGAGTATGTGGATATAAGAGGCTGGTTGAGGAACGATTAGCCACTCGAGAGAGGGAGAGAGAGAGAGAGAGATAGAGAGAGAGAGAGAGATAGAGAGAAAGAGAAAGAAAGAGAGAGAGTGTGTGTGTGAGAGAGGATAGGATGTATGTATCCTTGTTGTGTACTTGTTTCGAGTGGTTGTGATGATCCTTGAGACAAACACAGGTTGGTCTGGAAGGTAGTATGGGCCCTACTATTGAAAGCATGAGACCTGTAAGCGTAGCAAGGAAGTCACAAACCCCGAGGGTTAGTCTTGTCATGATGGTTATAACAGTATGAATTGTGGCCTTTCTTATGTATATCTTGGTTTATTTTCAGTATGGTTTTCACGAGAGGATCTGGAGCGAGTGGCCAGGATAGGCTAGAGTTGACTGATGATCAGATACAAGAGATGATTGCCATTGAGGTAGCTATTGTTTTCCGGGGATCTATTCCGGAGCTATTTGGGTCTATCAAGACCGCCTTGAGTTATTTGATGATCGTTATGCTGCACTCTCTGTGGCTGTTGTTGCTACAGCTACCACGACCATTGTTGTTGCGGGGATTCGAGGGGAGATATCTTTCCAGTACCAGGATTTCGACAATACGAAGCCCCCTGGAGTTTGATGGGGTAAGAGACCCAATTGTGGTGATGAGGTGGCCGTCTGATGTGGAGTGCTTTTTGGTTTACAGGGTGTATTTATGTGACCAGGTCAAGAGGTCAAAGGGATGGTACACTACTAATAAACAATGACGGATCTAAAATAAAAAATAAATAACAAGGGTCCGATATTTTGAATGAAAATAATATGTACTTAGGTTTTGTAAAAATCTTTTTAATAATGAAATGGTTTTAGATACTTAATTTACAATAGTTAAAACTTTGATTGGTCTGAGTTAGGATCTATTTTCTCGATGAGATGTAGAGGTAAAATATAAGTTTTTTTTGTTTATTTAATTATTTTTTATTTTACATTTTCACTATATAAGTTATAGGCAAATGTAAGTAAGGGCCATACACCCCCACTTGTAGATCCTCCACTAGTAATAACGAATAATATTATTCATGAATGTCCTTGTTTATTTAAAAGTATCGATGTTAAACATAAGCCTAATGAAATCCATAGAAAAATTAATCATCGATTACGTTTAAGTATCTTATATTGGGCACGCAAATTGATATACTATATCTATATCATCCCTAATAAATAAAATGATTTTGACATTTGTCATCTTCTAATGTATTATATTATATGGCTTTTTCTTATTGTTATCATTTTTTTTCCACATGTCATGTTATGGTTTTTTTATTTTATTAAAGACAAAATTGCAAATTTGGTCCCTGTGGTATGTCCAAACTAGCATGTTTGGTCCAAAATGGGTTTGGCTTGCAAAGATGGTCCAATAGTTTCTATTTGTTGCGAGTTTAGTCCAATGGTTTAACAGCCGTTACCAAGCTCCCGTTAATTTACCCATGCCCCTCTCACTTAAGGGTATTTTAGTCCATTAATCCCTGTAACCGTTCCCGCTAAAGCTCAATAAAAGCAGTTCGTCTCCTCCTCAATAAAGTAGACCGTCGTTCTTTACCAAGATCAATAAAAGCCCTAGACACAAAATCAGTTCTGTTAGTTAAGCTGCGATTTGTAGAGATTATCGGTGGATGAACATAACAATGTGGCACGTAAGGTTGTTAAACACACCCTTCAACCCCAAGGTTGTTTCTGGTACGTAATTTGCCCTTTTTCATGTTTTGATTTCTTGATTTTTTTTTTAAGTAAGTCCAACTGAGGTGTTTTTTTTCTTGTTTTGAAGATGGACACCCAACATTGTTTACCATTAAGTTGTACCATGGAGGTGAGTTCACCAAGTACCCTGATGTTCGTTACATTGATGGAACTGTAAACTATGTTGACATGGTAGACATAGATGAGTTTTCAGTTCATGAGCTCGATGCAATCATGAAGGGTTTTAGATATGGGGTTCCTCCTGTTATATACTACCATTTTCTTGTGCCTGGTGGAGACTTCCACTTTGGTCTTCGCCCTTTAGGAAATGATCAAGATGTTGCAAACTTTTCTCAATATGTCAGTGAGCACAAAGTGATGAAGGTATACACAGAGCATGGTGAAACAAGACTACTCACCTATTTCTTGAATCCTAAGCCTGTTACCAAGGTTACCCTTGTACAGTTAGATGAACCACATGAGGATGTGCAACACATTGATGAAGCTCCTGATGACCAATCAAAGGAAACACCTGTGATGACTACACCTACTGATAATTTAGTTGATGTGGTGCCCACTCAAGCAAACCAACCTGAAATCCAAGTTAATGAAATAGTTCAAGTCGTATCCTTATCACCTGGATATAATAGGAGAAGGGGTATGAGCAAGGATGGAGTGATGGCATCTTGCAGTAAGAAAATATACTTTGATGACATTGGTGAGACTGAACAGATAGCCAAAGACTTTGTTGAGGCAGCTACTGATTTTGATATTGGACTCTACCAACAAATACTACAAAGCCATGTTGATGGAGTCAATGGCACTGACATGCATGATGTCAATGAACCTCAGATGGATGAAGAAATCCAACCTCAAATGGATGAAGAAAACCAAGCTCAGATGGATGAAGAAAACCAACCTCAAATGAATGACTTTTGGGATTTTGACTATCAAACTGATGCTTTTGTCCAAGATGGAAGTGAAAACCAACCTCAGTCTAACATGGATAGTAGTGGAAAAGAAAATGTAAGTGAGTTTGAAAGTAAAGAAAGAAGTGAAACAGAGCAGGAAGATGATAGTGATGATAGTGATTATTGGGTGGATGAAGATAATGTAATTGAAGATATTGAAGTTGATATGAGGGATTTTAACATGAGCATTGATACAGAAGTAGAGTTCTTACATAAAAGGGCTAGGAATCCTAGACAACATGAGAGTGATGAAGAAGCAGATGAGTTAGATGTCATTAACAATGATGCTTTTGATTCCATGGATGAGGATTCTGACCAGGACAGGAAGAGAATAGCAGTTTTGAAACAACTAAGTAAGGAAAAAAGTTGTTCTTTAGGTGAGGTTCATAAGTGTCATTTTAAAATAGGTCAAAAGTATAACGGTAAGCAGGAGTTGAAAGAGAAAATCAAAATGCATGCATTGGAAACAAAAAAGAATATTGCATTTAAAAAAATGACAAATCCAGATTGAGGGCCATATGTAATGGAGTTGTGGCATTTACTAATGATGGAGTTGGTGGACCTACCCAAGCTGAAAAAAGTAAAGGGAAAAGTAAAGAAAAGGACAAACAAGGTGGTACAAGTCAGGAAAAAGCAGATTCTTCTTATCCTTGGATGTTACATGCCTCGAGGTCTACAGATGCAAGCAGCTGGTACATTAAAACATATGAAGACAAACACACTTGTATGAATACAAGGAAGGTGAGAGCTGCAACAGCGAAGTTTATGTCCAAACAAATCATGGATCAAGTAGAATCCAACCCTACTATCCCAGTTAAAGCTCTCCAAGAACAATTACAGAAGAAGTATGGAGTGGGCTTCTCAATCCATAAAGTTTTTAAAGCTAAAGCAGATGCAAAAAAGATTGTAGTGGGTGATTACAAAAAACAGTATGAAGTTCTGAAAGACTATATCCTTGAGTTGCAGTCAAGCAATCCTGATACCACAGTCAAATTAGAACTTGGAGATGTTTCAGAATCTAATTTGGTGAATTGCACTTCAAGATGTTTCAAAAGAATTTATGTTTGTCTAGGGGGATGAAGAAGGGATTCAAAGCTTGTTTAAGAGATTTCTTGGGGCTAGATGGGGCTCATATGAAAGGCCCTTATCCAGGCCAGATCTTAACTACAGTTGGATTAGATTCCAACAATGGCATATACCCACTTGCATATGCCATCGTAGAGATTGAAAACTGCGAATCTTGGAAGTGGTTCCTTGAATGTCTTGGTGATGACTTGGATCTACATGCTATGTCTAATTTCACTTTTGTTAGTGACAGACAAAAGGTAATGGTTGTTTATTTATTATTTTTAATGTTTATTTGTTAATCATGTGTAATTTGTTGCTAGGGTTTGCTACAAGCAGTTAGTCAACTGTTCCCATGTGCTGAGCATAGGTTCTGTCTCAGACATATACATGAGAACATGAAGAAACAATGGAGAACTAAGGAATATAAAGATCACCTTTGGGATTGTGCCACAGCTACAACAGTGCCAGAGTTTAACCATTTCATGCACCAATTCAGTTTATATGACAAATCAGCATATGAATGGTTGAAGTCAATACCACCACAACATTGGGCAAAAAGCCATTTCACAGGTAAGCTATTATGACCATTTTACCCTTTTTACCATTTTACCCTTCACATAATATTATGACACTTTTACCCTTTTCTATACAGGGAGAGCAACCACAGACATGCTGTTAAACAACCTTTCTGAGGTGTTTAATGGCAAGCTAGTTGATGGGAGAGACAAACCAATTATTAGCTGCTTGGAGTTTATTAGGGAATATATGATGAAGAGGATATGCAATGTCCTCAAGGTGCAACAAAAGTGTTTAGGCCCACTCACCCTAACAGCAACAAAGATCATGGAGAAGAATGAAGCAGCTGCTACTCAGTACATTGCAGAATGGTGTGGTGATGAAAAATACCAAGTCAAAGGCCCATGGAATGATCAACATGTTGTTGATATGCATGAAAGGGTATGCAGCTGCAGGAAATGGGAATTAACAGGTATCCCTTGCAGACATGTGATTTATGTGTTGTATAACAAAGCAGATCATGGTGAGTGTGTACAAGAGCTCCATACTTATGTCCACAAGGTGCACTGGCTACAAACTTGGAAAACTGCATATGGGTACAAGGTGGAACCAATTAAAGGTCGGGCACTGTGGCCTAGAAGTGAGTGTCCAATGCAGATCACACCTCCCCCACACCGTAATCAACCTGGGAGACCCAAGAGGAAGAGAAGGCAATCCATGGAGGAGAAAAGTCAAAGCAAGAGTCAAAGTCAGAGTCAAAGTTCAGATGTTGGTCCCAGTGAGATTCATGGTCATGGTCCACATGGTAGTGGGAAACTAACAAGAAAGTTTGTTAGTGTGACTTGTAGTAAGTGTGGAAACAAAGGGCACAACTCCAGGACATGCAAAGGTCAGGGAGGGACTTGATGGTCTATGTTGGTTTTATCTTTTGGTTTGACTGTATTGAACAACTTTGGTTTGATTCCTAGATGCAGGATGTCTTTTGTTGCAATAACTTTGTTTTCAATTAACTTATGACATGTATTTTGAAGATGGTAATAGGTATTATGTATGAACAATAGAAGGTTATGTATGAACAATAGAACAAATCCATAATTGGTCGATAGATACCAAATTCTCATTAACCATTACTTTGCATTACAACAATGTTCCACATTAGCAAAAAAATACTTAAACCAGACACATATACTCCTATCCTATTACAAAAGATAACCACAATCAACCTGTGGACTTACAACAAGAACAGCAACACAACAACAAAAAAAATCCAACTATAGACTAGGTAATACTTCAACATAGTTGCTTGTTCTTTGATCTTCTCCATTGCTTTTTCATGCTTGCTTGCTTGTTCTTTTATATCATCCATTGCTTTTCGTAGCTTATTGATTGTCCTAAGCAGCCCTGGTATTATAACTTTGGAACGAGCACACATAGGTTCATCATACCACCCAATAAACCCACATGATGAATTTTTGAAAAAAAGAAGAAAGAAACATTAGATCATCAGGGAGTAGTCTTCAAAATAAAGTTTAACACACTTACCGGGTCAGGACATCCCCAAAATCGGCGCCCTGGGTTGTTATCTGTCCACGATGTCCGAACTATCAGAGAGGGAGTGACAGTTAGGGCTTGTTGCTGGAGACGAGAATAGAGACGTTGTAGTCTCTTTATGGACTAAATAATAATAAAATAATAAAGGGGCTAGATGAATGGACTAAAATACCCTTAAGTGAGAGGGGCATGGGTAAATTAACGGGAGCTTGGTAACGGCTGTTAAGCCATTGGACTAAACTCGCAACAAATAGAAACTATTGGACCATCTTTGCAAGCCAAACCCATTTTGGACCAAACATGCTAGTTTGGACATACCACAGGGACCAAATTTGCAATTTTGTCTTTATTAAATTACACATAGTATTTAAATGTAATAATAAATGTATACCAATTTAATTAATGGACTTTCCTTTTAATTTTAAAATTATTAAATTAAAGACTCGTTAGTTTCTTTTGTTTATTTATCTAAATTATTTGTTTAAATTTAAAAAAGAAAAAAAATATTTTACTTTTAATAATTTAATATTTTTTTGACTTTTGTTATAAATTCAAACTTTTCAAATGTTTAGAACTTCATATTTAATTTTTCTTTTAAATAAACTCATATAATACATAGATCCCACACTTTTTTTTTTTTTTTTTTTTTTTTTTTTTTTTTTTTTTTTTTTTTTTTTAAACGCTGGCTTTTCACATGGAATAAAAATATTTGTTTATGCCAAAATGTTATCGTTTTGTTATTATTATTTTTTTTAATATGTTTCAATTTTGAATACTCTAGTTTATGCACTATTTTATCAAATTGCATACATCAATTGTTAACAAATTAGTTTTTATTATGTAAATTAATATATAGAAAATGACAAATCAAACTAATCTTATCTATTACTTTCCAATATTTTAAAAAATTAGATATATTACCAAAATAACCATCATTTTTGTAGGTGTAAAATGGATTGGCCATCTGCAAAATCATCACATACTATGTCATTTTGGTGATTTTTGTAGATAGACTTGTCCATAATGATGGGTCCCAATATTATAAATATAAAAACCTTGTTTTTTTCGTCTTTTTTTTGTCATTTTATGAAAAATAAAAACTTGAAATTCTTTCAAGAACAATATCATAGCTTTCAAGGTTAACATTTTAAAGTATTGAAAGTTGTGATTGAGGGATTGGAAGACTATTGATTCTTTGTAGATTTTCACTACTGTTATTGTTAAACTTTTTAGAAATTTTAATAAGTTGTAAGTAGCAAAACTTTAATTACTCAATGAAAATTCGGATTAAAAATGTCATGTCCACAAATATCACCTACAAAAATGTCAATAAGTATTATTATTATTTTTTTGTCGAGAAATGACATTTTCACAAGTGATATTTGCAAAAAAAATAAAAATCACCTAGAATATGAAGCAACTAATTTACTACGATAATTGTGTTTTTTGCAAGTTTTAGGACATTTATGTTGTCACCAAATTAAGAAAATTTTGTTTGTCGAAGTCCCAATGAACAATCTCGTTAAAAAGATAATAATCCCAAAGAACAATATCGTAAGGGACGGGAGACCTAGGGTGTCACACCTATTTCAGGTAATGGTTCATTTATGCTTTTGGTCCAATTAAAGATGTAAAATCATGGATTTTAAGATGATCACGACGTGAGGAAGGAGGCTTCACGACGTGAGCATCGATGCAAAAACACGCTTTAATCCTTGCAGGTCCGGATGTGACGAGTATGTGGTCACGATGTGACCGCCCCCTCGGTGTTAAACCTAATTTCGTGTTTTGCGCCCTATTAAAGGGAAGTGAGGGACTAGGGTTTGCACACCCACAACCTCCATCATCCCCCTTCAACGCCCTCCCCCCCCCTTCTCCCCCAAGGAAAACCTAATCCTCCATTGATGATTGTAAGCTTCTTTTGGTAATTTTAACCTTAGAAGAAGAAGAGAAGGAGATTTGGAGCATCATCTCAGCTATCAAGTCTCTCTCTCATCATTTTGAGTTGCTTTAGGGCCCTTTTAAGTCCTCAAGTTGATGCATTTTAGATCAAGCAATGTAGATCTAGGGTTTTGTGCACTTTTCTCAATGGTTGAGGAAGTTTGACTGGTGGGAACTCATAAAGTTGGAAACTTTATGAGTTCTAGAGGCTCCTTTATGATCATTTGTCCCAGATCTAGAAGATTAGTGAGCTACGGATTTCATGCATGAGTTTTGGTCTTATTTTGCCTTCATTTTGATATGGTTTTTATTCAAGACATGCATGTCTAAAAAACTATGATTTTTATGGTCCTTTGGGTTGGATAAAGCCTTTTGGAAGGTTTGAAGGTTTGGATTGAAGGGCTTAGAGCTTAATGCTTTAAGTTGTCCAGATTGGATCTCACAACATGACAGGTTATGTCTCACGACGTGACGACGGGCGTTTCCGCGACTGTTATGTCCTAACTATGTCACGACATTACCAATGAGTGGCCACGTTGTACCTGTCTACACTGTGTGCGATCTGTTGTGCTTTAGCTATTATTCGCGAGGTGAGTCTTCTACCTATATTTATCTGTGTAGTATTGTATGTGTATTGACCAGCTAGGTCCTAACTATTGATTGTTATTTTATGTGAAATTGAGTTGTTGATAGCCCCTGGACAGTTGTGAGTCCACGAGATGACTGATAGTCCCTAGTGTTGTTGATAACCCCTGAAACATGTTGTTAATCCACAGTGTGTGTTGTTAGTCCATTAGGATTGCTGATAATCCTCCAAGTTATTGAAAACTCATAGTTGTTTATTATGTTGTATTATATGTGATATTTTGGGAAACTCGCTAAGATTCGTGTTTACAGTTACTAATGATCGCGGGAAGGCTAAAGTTTGACTTTACACTCCGGCTTGTAGATTTTTTTTTATCATTTCCACATTTTAATACTTTGATTTGAGATGATTGTACTTGATACACCTGAGATTTTATTGACTTGGTGTTTATAATACTTGATGTTTTTATGTATTAAAAATGAAAAAAATTGTTGGTAAAATTTGGGATGCTACATAAGGTAGATGTTAAATTTATATGCAAAAAATATGTTTCCAGGGGCCACAACCAATATGAAACAAACAAGCTCTCATTATTTTGATGATTATTGGTTCAGACAATAGTTAAATGTGGTTAAGAAGAGTGAGAATATTTATGTAATTTCCGAATTTAGGTGCAACTAGTGTATTATATTAGAATAAGTAAGTGCTTAGTTTGATAACAATTCAGGTGAAAGTGTGCTAGAAACTAATTTTTACGTGAGTTGTTTATTAAGAAAAAATATTTATTGAATTCTTATATTTTTAATAGAAATTATAGCTTTTATATGTAATAATGTATATGTATGGAATTTTGATTTTTTTTTTATAAAATATGAGTTGTTTCTTTTATATATTTTTATGAGTTGTTTATATTATTAAATATAATGACTATATACAATATACAAAATGACCACCTACCACCCCACATACCATTAGTATTTACTAATCCATTTAATGTGTATATATATATATATATATATATATATATATATATATATATATATATATATATATATATATATATATATATATATATATATATATAAAGAGTGTAAAAATAAAAAAATTTCATACCAAACCTTATATCTCTTCAACATAAAGTTTATTTAGAATGTCTTCCTTCTCTTCTCTACCCAAAGGACTAGTTGAAAATCATCAACAAGTTCAATTACCATGACACTTCCACCTTTAATCGTAGACTTAAAGCCTAGGGACATGATGAGATGAGAAAGGTTGTAATGGTCAAAGAAAACGAAGTTGACAGACACTGTTATAATGTTCGGTTAGCACAAGATGTAATCGTGTATACATAATCTAAAATCTAAAAAGAATAAATTGATTAAAGACATACAGTTGAAATCAATAAAATTGACTAACGGATATGGGAGGCCAAAAGATTTGTTATATAACAAAAGCATGGGGTTAATGCTTGAGGTGAATGAGAGGAATGAGAAAATATTATGTGTTAAGGTGGAGAAAAACACATTCTCGTATGATTATCTGAAATAACAAGTTGTAGATGATTAGTAGTATATTTAGTAGTATAATGACTAGATGATGAGTACTATAATGTGTTTTATTCGGTAACATTATGTAAGGCCCGTGTGAAAAAAATAATGAAAAAATATTAACAATTGATGCGGAAATATATCGCACAAACATATGAAATTATAAAAAAAACAAATACTAACATACAACCAATTCAAGAGGAAAATGAACTCACATCGATCTTTATCTTCTCTTTGAATGAATGTAAAGTCTAGAGAATGATTCCTCTTAGAGTCCCTTAAAAGCTTAAGTGCATATTGTTTATATCTCATGCTTGTATGTACAAAATATTTATTTTGGACTACTAACTGAAATCTCGTTAGATGTTGCATCCATGATATACTCTGCTATGCTGACTATCCATAACCTTAATAATTAAATGGTTTGATAATTTTTCGTTTTTTTAGCAATGGTTTGTGTTTAATTATGTTGAAGAACAATTGTGTTTGTTATGAAGTTTCCTCGTGATGCTTGAAACCTTGCTCTTGAATATCAATTAGTTTGTACTGAAATCCCTCTTGAAAACTTTCACCTCTACTACTAGTTGAAAGACTTTTTTTTAAAGTTTATAGCTTTATTAATCTTTGTGACCGACTGACGGGTTCGGTTGCGTAACGAAATAGGTGCATATATCGAGTCTGGAGATGAGGGTGTAACATGCATACCTTAAAATGGTATTTTTGTGTGTGCATTCATTATCCAACCTTTCAATTCTATATTCAATTTTTTCAAAATCAGAAAGACATGTACAAAAACTATAAAGTAGATTAGTAGCATCCACCAATACAAGTACTTCTTGGTCATTTTTATCATTATCTTTAGCAACATTTGTAGCATCATTTTTACCAATATCATTTTCACACACACACACATATATATATATATATATATATATATATATATATATATATATACCAAATTGATGACTATTTTGGTACTGTGACTAACTGTCTTTAACAACTTGAAAAATTATAAATATTATTAGTGCATTTTTTTATAAAACTGTCTAATTCGTTCGTTCATTGATAAAAAAACAAAAACAAAACATGATTACGTTGCATATATATAAATGTATTTTACATAAGTTGATTGTTGACATAAACATATAATATAGAAAACTTTGGTGGACTAAAACAGTGTAGTCAGTACATGGTACACTTGTTGCAGCATGATGTACATGTTCTTTTTGTTTTTTTTTTTTTTTTTGTATGCAAGTGAAAAAATTAACAAGGGTAGGAAAGTAATAAATGAAGAGTTACTTAAGGCACGTGAGGGTGGAGAGGAGAAGAGATGAGGACAGGCGATCACGTGCGTCACAGCAGTTTTATCTGCCAACTCGCTTGCCGTCTCGCGTGCGGTCGGTCCCACCCTCCGCCTCCGTCTGTCTTGCAAATGGTTGCCGTTCATTAATAACCGTTAGTTGATGTAAACGGCGTTAATGGTAGTAGTCTCCATCCAACTCCAACATCCATGTGATTACGGATGGCGTTATCCAACGACTTGTTGACAACGCATCTGATCTCAATTATAAGTTTGTATTATGACTATTATTATTATTATTATTTATTTTCCAAATATTTATATATAAACTAAAAAATCAAAATAAATTAATTTAATAGTTGACTTGGATGATTGTTATTATGTGATTTCTCGTTTTGAATATATATATATATATATATATATATATATATATATATATATATATATATATATATATATAGAAAAATAAGATCATATGGAATTTGAATTCTAATTTTCATTTCAAAGATGTAAACAAAATGCATAAATCAGGGAGAAGTACATAAATTAGGAATGGGTGCCAACATCAAAAACCCAACTATGATTGAATTTTTTCCAAAATTTTATTATTTAAATAGGATGAGTTTGATATTGGATTACAATTAAGATTCAAAAAAATAACCGCACGGTGACCATACTTTAGACGGGCTTTTCTTTCGTGCCCGGAATGTTAGATTGATGGTGTGATATAGCTTCCACGTCACAATATTAAATTATTATTATATGTATTTAAAATATTTATAGAAAAGCTTTCACAAAATATTTAAATAAAACCGTTTAAAATATGTTTTAAGATAACTATGTGTTTTTATTGAACTTTTCAATCATTAAAGTCTACAATTTGAATTTCAATGCTTTTAACTATTTATCAATGATATGTTGGTTCATTATAATTGTGTGTAAAATCGGATTGAAATTGTACGAATTCAGATGGACACATTCGATAACAAAATGGATGATTGTTGTTAAAAAAAATAACTACAAAAATGGTCCTAAATTGAATAATTGTTGCTAGAAAAAAAAACTACAAAATGTTTTATGTGGTATTTATTTTTTTATCCGGATTTGATTTACATGACAATTTTTTTGAATTGATGGTCCTTTTAATCATATTTGTATGTGGTTTTGGTTTTGGTTATAATTTAATTTTTTTTGGATTGATGGTCCTTATGATCATCAGTTTGGTTTACGGTGTATATATATATATATATATATATATATATATATATATATATATATATATATATATATATATATATATATATATATTGTAACATTCCTAATTTTCGCGGCCATTTTAGAACTTTTATTTATGCTTATTTAAAAATAGAATATTTTATTAGTACTGAAACCTGTCCTACAAATATTATTTCGATGTGAGATAATATTAATATTAAACATTTCCGAAGAAGTGTTCCACATTAATATTTTTTAAAGTTTGGGATGTCATAATTGATACAAACATAAGCGTAAACGGGTCTTATAGTGATATTCTAGCAGCCTACTAACTCCTTTAATCTCTCAGCAGATAATTATATTATCTATCAGTATTTTCATATCGTTACATGTGATACAAAGAAACTGAGTGAGTCAGATTGTGAAACCTAGTGAGTAGATAAGATTTTTAACCCATATTATTATGATCTTTTAATTATATATTATTTTGCATTCAAATTCCCTATCTACCCCATTATCTTTATCCTCACATTTTAATTATAATATGATGATCTCGAAGGATCTTCCTGAAAGGACCTTGGTCCGCATACATCTACATTTCTTAGATGTTTAGGCACGACACTATGATGATATTTTGGATAAGCACAATAATACAATAGTATTTTGGACAAACACGACAGGTGCAACAATACAATAGTACTTTGGATGGGCATGGCGGTACAATAAGTAGTTAGGATGGACACGATAGTATGATAATATTTTGGACATAACACGGTAGTACAAATAGTATTTTGGGTATGCACGATAGTATAATAGTATTTTAGATAGGCACGACATGTCATGTCTTATTATTTAGCACAACTTTCACTTAACCTATCATAGACACTAATTCACACGACCCTATCACAACCTCTCATTTATTATTATGTACAACACTTTACTACCCAATCATATTATTAAGTATAATATACGATTAGATTAAGTAACAATCATATCATATTGTACAAATATATTAAACACAACAAAAATAACGCACATACAATTAAGCATTTAGAATACTTGTATCTATGTGTAAGTTGAAAGTAACTATGAACTCACCTAACTTAGGTGAATGACTGGTGGCTTCAACAGAACTTCGCCTAACACATTTAGCTTTTCCTTTTTGACGTGAACTAAGTACGAACATTACTAAGTTTTAGGTTTATATTCTTGCGACTAATGATAGTCTAGATTCCTCACTAATCCTAATATCTACATCCAGATCTATCAAGTAAGGAATAACCAGGAAGGATCATATCGGAGGTAGGGTCCATTTGATATATAGAGTATACTGTTTGGAAATTCCAATTTAAACACCTCATTAAATACAGCCTATACATTATCTCCATAAGTAGATCAATCAGCAATATGAATCAGAATCACTGATAAATCTTATTTATAAATCCATAACAACAACTATGAATCTAAATATAAATTACACTAAAATAATATAGAGTGTAATTTAACATACAATGCTTTCCTAGACAAAAATCCGGAAATTGCACTGACAAAACTCCGACCTAATAGTTACTAGTTGTCAGCCTCTTAGGGATCACAAGGCTTCACTAGAAACTTAGAAACTAAGGGAAATTTGGACCAAAATCGAGAGGAACTCGGGAGAGAAATCTAATGGTGTGGAGGAATGAATGAGCCATTGGAGGCTATTTATAGGCGATTTTGGGGTGCGCGTCGTGCATTTTATGTCACAACTAGGAATTTTGAGGCCTTGTAACTACAACACTTATATCAATTATGAATCAACAATATGAAAGCATGTATGATGCTTATTCAATAACAACAAAACCTCATCAAATACTTCATTCAAGCACTACAAATAGTCAACAAAGAATTGGAAACCCTTGAAATCCCGGTTTAAGTCCATTTTGGACTAGGATTTCCTTATTGGGCCTAATGGACCAATGAACTTCCAATTTAACTATCTTGAGCCTAGAACTCTCAAATGGGCCCTAATTGGACCCATATACATAAGACTTAACATTTTTGGGCCTTATGAACCCAAAATAAACTAGGTTGACTTTAATGGGTCACAACCAATTTAATTTAGCACTAAGAGGACACAAAAATTATACTTTGATTTATTTGGGCCAAGCATCATCTAAATTAACTATAATATGGGCTTAAGGGCAAAAAGCCCAAATTTTCTCTCTTCCCCTCTCCATTCTCGGCCCAAACCCACAAAGAAAGAGGAGTTGACTTTTGGTAGCCACCTCACCATTATCTCTTGGATTCCCATGCTAAGGCCTCATATCTCCATGCAACAATCCCATCACCACTCTCTCATCCTCTCTCTTTTCTTCTCTCGGCCGAACACAACACACACACCTCACCAAAAACTCTCTCTAAACCACTCTCAAGATCATCTTCTTCTCCTTTGAAGATCTCGAAAATTTTGCTTGAAGTCTAAGGATTTTCATCAAGTAATTCATCATCTAAGGTAACTTGATGACTAATCCATGATCTAGCTACTTCATTTCATCAAAATCTCTTCTCAACCTAATCAAACTCGTGATCTTGCACCTTAAAAGCATCTAAGTTCGAGATCCTCCAAGAAGACTTGCTAGGATCGAAATTTCTTCATCTTTTCCTTCAAAAACCGAAACCACAACTCAAGGTGAGCTTCATACCCCTCTCTTTTCGGTTTTCATATGTTTTATGGGGGAGAATACAAGAAAATGTGTAGATCTATGTGTATGTGTATGCTATGTTTGATTTTATGCATGTATGTGTGTGATTTTATGTGTTTTTGTGATGAATATGTAACCAAAAGGAGTGTTAACTCGAGATCTATGACATGAGAAAGGAAACAAACATAATCTAAGATTATGATGAACATATTCTAACATAAAACCCATTTTAAGGCTTATATTGTCAAATATACAAAACTTGGGTTAAAAATTGACAAGTCATGGTTTCTTAAGGGCTAAAAGAGTCAAAACAGTTTCCATAATTGTTTTTCTGAATAATAAAATTTTCAAAGGACTTGAAATGTAAAATTTTAGCTTAATGGGCTAATTTTGGGCTTTTTGGCCCAACAAGCCTCAAATTGCGAAAAATGACAAATTTAAAGGGCTGAAATGAAACTTTCTGTAAAACAGGGGATATTTTAGCATAAAAAAACTATTTTAAGTGTCAAAAATGCTTTTTACTATAAAAAAGGTCCAAAAATGTAAAGTTTTTAGATTTTGGGCCAAAACTGTAAAAGTTGCGAAAAATGGGGTTCTTACTGAGAAACACCATTCTGGAAGGGCTGAAGCTGTTAACAAAATAAATTTTGGGTTAAAACTGTCTTTTCAACAAGTTTATGATGCAAAAGTGTCAAGAAAATATTTTAAGGACTAAAAATGAAATTCTTTTATATAAAGGACCAAAAGTGTTATTTTTATAAAAGAAGGGTAGTGAAAAGGTCAAATTTCTATTTTCAAACAAATTAATTCATTAAGTCAAAAGACAAAATCCACGACTACTGACAAAACGGAAAACGAATACACATTCAACACCAAACGCCGTTATTAACGAATTGATTCGGTCTCGAATCAATACAAAACAACAATCGTTAAGTCAAAACACTTCAATAGATACGCGATAACTACAATGAGTAAATCTTCAAACTTTGGGCTTATGAGTTTCAAATCATGCTCGTTGGGCCTTGAAAGCCCATCGACATGATCTTTGGGCCCAAAGGGATAACGTGTATATGTTATTGGGCCTTCTATAACCCAATATTTTATAAAAGGATTTTCAATAGCTTTTATGTGCTATTGGGCCCTAGAGGCCCATTAGAAAAGCTAGTAAGGTCACAGTAATCAAATGCGTGTTAGACCCTCATGTCTTTCGCATCCACGGCAGCCTAAGGTACTTACGATAGTAGTGGGACATAGTGCTCCTCTTCTCTTCGTTCGCTAAGGCTTACGAGAAATCAAAGTAGACGAACTTAGGACGATATACAATGTGGAGTAATCAATATTCATTCGTTAAGACAATACAAAAATCAATAATCACGAATACATTTCGACATCGGAAAACATCGGGTTTTCCGGGGAATTCAATATTACTCGCTCGAAATTTTTATAACTATAATACAAAATACCCTTCATATATATGTTTTGAAATCATTCATGCATCAACTATGGATCTTCACACTTTGATAAACAAATGTCTTTTCAGAAAATATCGGATTTTCTGGGTTTTATAAACTATACAAATCATTTTATTTACAACTATGCTTATGAACTCACCAACATTCCATATGTTGGCTTTTTCCAAAATAACTTGTATTCTCAGGTAACAGGTAAGCGGAAGGGTAATACTAAGTATGTTAGAATATTTTGTGTTGAAAACTTTGAAACAATTTGTGTTATGAAGTGTAATATTTGAAAACAATGTACTTGATGTGAACAATTCCAGTTGTAATATATTGATGCATAGTGACATTTATGTTATGATTCATATATATTCATTGTGATGATATTCAATTAAAGTCACGCTAGCCCTCTGACGTTTCCGTTGTCTGGTTTGGGGTGTGACATTTTAAGGCGACGTCTCCCCAGCCATTTTTGTGCCACGTGTCAGCCTCTTTGTGATCCACGTTTCCACTTTCTAGAAGCGCACGTCACACACCCAGCGTGCACCGCGCGCCGCACAAAACAAAAATTTTGTAAATATCGTAACCGCTTCATGCGAGCTCCGTTTTTTACGTTTTTTTATCCCTAGAAAGCTCTCGGTGAGATGCACAACTTGCCTTTAGACTTCATCGGTTAATTCTTTATTTTTCGCCCGCAATTTTTATATGATTGAATGATTTTGCTAAAATCATAACTCTCTGGTACCGACTCTGTTTTCGACATTCTTTTTCTCAAAATTTCCATCTTAAAGAGTATTACGATTTTCGTTTTGGTGATTTTAGCTAAAAAACAACTATTTTCTTCGTAACTTTTTATGCCACACATAGGGTTCTCAACGGGGGCAAAAGGGATAAGGAGTGCATCCCCCCCCCCCCCCCCCGAAATTTCACCGTTCCCCTATCCCCACCCCCGCCCCTAAAATGTCCAGCCTTCCTACCCTCGCCCCGCTCCCGATTGATTTTGGGATGCCTTTTTTGTGGCTAAAAGAAGTTATTTTTTAGATAAGAAATAATTATTTATAATAGAACTGTACATGTTAATAATAATAAAGTTATTACATCTTTAAAACATTATACTAACAACTTAAAAATATGTTCTGTTGAATTTTGGAACCTCAAAATCATGTTATTGTTTATTATATTTATATAATTAATATATGTAAATATATGTATATATAATTAATATATGTAAATATATGTATAATTTATTAATGGGGTCCCATGGGGGTTTCAGGACGAGATTGTCCACCACCGCCCGGGACAAGATTGCCTACCCCCGCCCCCGACCCCGAAATTAAAACGGGGGTTAACCTTGTCCCGCCCGCAATTTACTTTTTAATAAATACCACCAAATGGGACGGGGCCCCTACGAGACTTTTTGACACCCATAGTCACACATTGCTTGTGCACGACTGACTTCTGTATCTTATAAAATCATATCTAATTCACACGGAGTCGGATTTCTATGAAATTTATATTTTCGGGATCTGGACGAAGTGTACTTTCTAAATATTATATATATATATATATATATATATATATATATATATATATATATATATATATATATATATATATCAAGGTTGTAAAAATCGCTCGGCGGTCGACTGACGATAAGCGATTAGTCGGAGTAGGCGGAATTAATCGGAGATTAATCGGGGACCCTTAATTATTAATAAAATTATTTAAAAAATTAATATTCCCTAAAAAACTAAGTATTTGAAAATTTTAAATTTTAAAATTTTGAAATTTTGAAAATTTTTCTTTAATATTTTAAAATTTGAAAGCTTAAAAATTTTGGTGTGATATTTTAAAATGAAAATTTTTAGAATTTTTTAAAAAATTCCCGCCTATGACCGCCGAGACTGCCAAGGACCGCCCAGGCCGATTTTGACCAATTTCCGCCAAGCACCCAAATCGTAATCGATTTAAGACCGTCAAACAATTAATCGCCCACCCAGGCCGATTTCTGCAACACTGATATATATATATATATATATATATATATATATATATATATATATATATATATATATATATTAGAGTAAGTTCAAATGAGAACACTATTTAATGTGAGAACGTGAGAACACTACTTTATGTTACTATTCTACTATGAATTTAAAATATATAGTATTGTAGTAATTATAATATGAATATATTCAATTTTATATTGTTATTCTACTATAATATATATATATATATATATATATATATATATATATATATATATATATATATAGTAATTTAGTAATTTAGTAAATTCTAGTGTGAATGTTAAATATGTGATTGTTCATATATTCGAGCGTTACACTTATCTTCTCCTTAGGATGATTACGTCCCGAAATCATCAACAAAACAAGACTTGTATAATGACTCCACACGTTGCCTTTCCATCCTAAGTATTAATCGTAACCCTTATGTCATTTCTATTGAGTTTCTAACTCTTAGACTTCTTGACTGTTGACTGTGCTCAATCCTGCACCTGTTCTTTCTTTTAATTTCGATCTCAATTGGAGGCTCATGCACCTTCTAAAATTGACTTAACCTAATTTAGATGAACTTTTCATTATTTGTTTGTAACTATATTGTCATAAAATTGGCTATTAAGTATGAAAAAAAAGTTATTGCAAAAAATAATACCAATCACATGTAAAAGAAAATTGCATCTTACAAAACCAACAATTAAAATGCCTTTTATAATAAAAATATTATTTAAAAAGAGTTCTTATTTGAAATAAATCATATACAAAAAGTGTCATTTTTTAAAACCCGTCAAATAAAATATTATTTATCTCAAGAAATTTCATGATAAACAAAAGTTTCATTGTCATGAATATTCTCATATAAAGAAAATGGTTATGAAACCAACTAGATTATCACTTGGACATGTTCTGATTAGACATAAATAATAGACATAAATAATATCAAAATTTATACATGTTTACAACACATGTCATAGCAGAGAAAAAATATAGTTAAACACGATTATTTGTAAATTTTATTCATCATAAAGTCTTGTCCAAAATTTTGTTGTTCATATTTTATGCAACCTTGTTGTATTTTAAGTGAGTGAGTTCATAAACAAAACACGAACCCATACATGAAAACCTAGATGCGAATTCATTCTGAAAAAATGTTATTGCTGACATTAATGACAAATTTAATTAGTTGCCATAAAAAAGAGAATTATAACTATGGATATATATATAGATATATATATATATATATATATATATATATATATATATATATATATATATATATATATATATTCGAACATCAATATAATAAACAAAACCAAACAAACGAGATTCAATCCAATTAACCTCTTTGCGTCACGCTGTCGTAGATGTACCTAGCGGTGTCTTGAGATAACTTGACATTAAACCCCATAAAAATATATGACATTAAAAACAAAACTTTTAGCCAGTCCCTAACATAACTCAACAAAATTGAAAGCTACAACACTTGTTTATTTTAATCGGTATGTGTTAGCACATGGAACAAAGTCTTACTCTCGTGAAAACATATGTGATGAAAAATATGCTCAATCATCTTTATTTTGCAAAAGATGATAATGACCGAATCCAACTATTTATTGATCATTAACAATCTTTTTATAATAAATCTTTTCTAAAAATTCTCTAAGATTTACCCAAATTTGTTACATGTTTCAAACCACTTACACTAGTGAGAGTAGTTAACAGTCAGTTCCAATTTCGTAAGCTCAATTCCAAGTCCAAGGGGGTCTTTCAACAGCCAAGCATTTTTCCTAGTGATGATTATGCAACTCATTTTGCTGTGGAATTGTTCACTTATTGACTTTTTTTTAAATACTTTTTTTTCTCTTTTTTTTTGTAACACTTTTATATTTTGTCCCTACATAACTCCTTTGAAGTTATGTTCGAAAGGTCACACTTTCAAAGTATTCGAAAATACATTCATGCTTAAATGTCGGCTTGACGCGACATACCAAGATGGTGTTCACAAGGAGGGGGATACTATTACATAAACAAAGGAGTACAATTATGCGGGAATAATTCATATCTACATGTTTAAGTTTCTTGCTTGTCATAATTCTTTATATTTTTGTCCTTGACTTTTCTACTGTTGGGAAATCTCACGGTCTATTATCATGAAAGACTTTTAAGATATTTTTCGGGCGACTAATGTAAACATGCAAGGACTTGTAAGTATAGTTAGAAACTATTTCCCCCAAGCATGATGCTTAGAAGGGAATAGGCAGAAATGAGTTTTTTGAGCGTTGGAAGGTTCGGGTCAATGAAAATTTATATTAATTTTATATTCTTTCTTGAATTTGAGATTTGGTTATAATTGAGAATTACGAACAATAAGAGTCGTGTGTTCTAAATGCTAACATATACCTGTTATTATGCTTCGATGTTGATAACCTCATCATTTTATGTTTTGCACGAGTAGCTTTGGGAGAAACGTTCGTGTGTGATTAGATTGCATTAAGATTTTTTAATGAAAAATGAACAAGACTAATCTCAAGGCACGATTCATTTACTGACTGAACTAATTCAAGAAGATTAGGTTCCTTTGGATTGAAATCTTTTTTTTTTTAAAATGAAAAAAGATAAAAAAAAATGCTAAAAACAGAAAATCTTTTTGGAATTTTTATAAATTTTTGGAGGGAATGCAAACTAAGAATAAGTTGAAAACAATTTTTTTTGTTTTTTCTGTAATAAAAAATGCTAAAAACAGAAAACATTTTTGGAATTTTTATAAATTTTTGGAAGGAATGCAAACTAAGAATAAGTTGAAAGTGATTTTTGTTGTAATTTTTTTAATGAAATAAATACACTTAAAAGTGAAAATAAGAAAAGCAAAATCCTTTTGGATTTTTGAAAAGTTTTGGATGATATGCATGAGGAAACTAGAACCTAATGTACACAGACCCCTCCCCAAGCTTAAGATTAAGCATCGTCCTCGATGCTCGGAGAGGGTAGCGCAACCTACTGACCACGAGGGGTCCAACGCTGCAGGAATTACATAGCCTCTTGTACCATTTGTGTTAATTGTTGAACGAAGGCATTGGTTGCAGACAAATCAACGTGAATGTCGGCAACAACTTGATCAAGGAGATCAAAATGCCTCATGTATGTGTCATGGTATTGAGTCGCCCGACGGGTGTAGATGTAACAGGGGGCTCTCTACTAGGACAATAGAAGTGGATCCTCCTGTAACAGGGGGCTCTCTACGAGTAGGTTTGGGAGAAATGTTCGTGTGTGATTAGATTGCATTAAGTTTTTTTAATGAAAAATGAACAAGATCTAATCTCAAGGCACGATTCATTTACCGACTGAACTAATTCAAGAAGATTAGGCTCCTTTGGATTGAAATCTTTTTTTTTTGAAAATGAAAAAAGATAAAAAAAATGCTAAAAACAGAAAATCTTTTTGGAATTTTTACAAATTTTTGGAGGTAATGCAAACTAAGAATAAGTTGAAAACAATTTTTTTTTTGTTTTTTCTGTAATAAAAAATGCTAAAAACATAAAACATTTTTGGAATTTTTATAAATTTTTGGAAGGAATGCAAACTAAGAATAAGTTGAAAGCGATTTTTTTTGGAATTTTTAATGAAATAAATTCACTTAAAAGTGAATAAGAAAAGCAAAATCTTAGGATTTTTGAAAAGTTTCGGATGATATGCATGAGGAAACTGGAACCTAATGTACACAGACCCCTCCCCAAGCTTAAGATTAAGCATCGTCCTCGATGCTCGGAGAGGGTAGCGCAACCTACTGACCACGAGGGGTCCAACGCTGCAGGAATTACATAGCCTCTTGTACCATTTGTGTTAATTGTTGAACAAAGGCATTGGTTGCAGACAAATCAACGTGAATGTCGGCAACAACTTGATCAAGGAGATCAAAATGCCTCATGTTTGTGTCATGGTATTGAGTCGCCCGACGGGTGTAGATGTAACAGGGGGCTCTCTACTAGGACAATAGAAGTGGATCCTCCTGCAGTGGGAGGTGTGGAGTAAGCGGGAGGAACAAGGGGATTAGCATGAGTTTTATCTTTGTGGTCGATGACCAGCCGCTTAGGAGCTCTTGGGATGGGCTCGGGGGCGTGTGTAATGGAATCTGTAGAAATATTCTTTGGTAGACACCATCAAGTTTGAGTGATCTGTTGGAGCTGGAGGGAGTTGAAGTGCCCAACAGGAACTCAAAAATGGATTTCACCCTGCACCAACCATGTAAAACTACCGTCATTCCCTCTGCGGAAGAAAGATGAGGCTACAAGGACATTGGACGTGATGGTATTGGATCCTTATGTGATTTTCTCAAGATCCAGGCACTTTCTCTCAAAAAGCTTGGCACAAGTAAGACGGGTGGCGAGATAAGTAATAATCCTGCTATAGTGAATAGGTCTAGAATCACTAGTGGAGACCTTGAGAAGTTTGGAAGCAAGAAATGCACCAAAATGTGGTCTCTTCAAGCCGGTGACCATGCACTAAAGAATTTCTGGCTCCATCTTACTGGATCCGCTAACGTCTTCATGGAGGAAGACAATATTAGCAATAATTCAAAGAGCAACCATTAGGATCGAATGAATAATTTGAGATGCTTTAGCAGATCGAGCCCCATACTCATCAAGTCCCATGATTTCCTTCCTAAAGGCTTTGACGTTGGTTTTGAAAATGGTATTTTTCTCTCGCATGTATCCTAATTTGAGACCACAAGTATTGTGTGTATAAATCCCAACAAACCCACTAACATCATTTAGACTCGGAAAAAATTGCAATTGCATGATACATAATGATAGACTTTTGTCATTGTCATTGAATTCCAATGATTGTAAAAATTCAAGAGTTGTGTTTTTATACGATTCCATTTGTGCCAAAGTGAGAAGACTCTCCCAACTGATATTGCTAAACAAGCTAAGGACTCCATCATAAACTTATAGTTCTTGGAGAGTGGGAATATCTACAACCCTTGCTGAGAGTACTCACAGTCCTTAAGGTGACGATAGCAGTCACAATACTCAAGAGAATTGTGCACAATGGTGGTGACACCATACATGGATTCCAGTTGTTCATTTAGCTTTGGATTCTTGTGTTTTGGCATGGTGACAAATCAAATATATGATAGACAAATGGTGATTAAAGGCTAAAGCACAACTAAAAAATCACAAATAATAACTTTATGAAGCACATGGATGGATTTTCAACAACTCTAGACTAACAAACTTGTGATCAATGCATAAATACCATTCAAATGCTTTATTTTGTGATGTTTGCTTGAATTGTTCACTTTATCTTCAACCTCAAGAAAAGCTTGAACTCATCAATGGTGGAATGCACAATTTGAGATGAAAGCTTTCAATCTTCCTTCCGAAATACCTCCTCGAGCTTGCCCTTCAAACCCTATACAAGAATTTTGAACCATAATACAAGAATCAAGTCAAAATTTACAAAACAAGAACTAGGGTTTTTGAAGAAAAGTCTGATTTTTTTACCCATCAAAGGAGGAAATCGACCAAAAGAATGAAGGACATGAAGTTAGGGAACATACATTTCATACCTTTGAATTTTAATGTAGGATTACTTGAAGAAAAATTAAATCTTGATTAGGTTTTAAAAGGGTTTCGGCCAAAGTGTGATAGAGAGAGGGAGGGAAAGGCATGATCGAATGGGGTTTGGTAGAGATGAGTGTATGGTCGTGAATTGTGAGAAACGAGAGAGTCAAAATTCGAATTCACAAAAAAACGCATGACCTCAACGAGAAAAAGAAGGGTGTGCGTTGAGAAGAACGGTCGAGTCGCAAGTGAAATGCACGACTTGAGTGAGCCTATGCATTTTCAAGTGTTGGCCATGTGTTTTTTTTCGAAATCCTTGGATCTACGTCGACTCTGCACAGTAAAAAAACATAGACTGTCCATTTTCAAGTGTTGGCCGTGTGTTCCCATGCGTTTTCAGTTTAAGGCCGTGCAATTTTTTTCTTTTTCTTTTAAGATCAGTGACTCGACGCATGGGCTAGCCTCAGGCAGTGCATTTTGGACCTTACCCGTTCTTTTTCCAATTTCAACCGTGCACTTTTTTTTGGAAAACCTCAATGACAGGACACGGTGTGAACTTAGGCCACACATTTTTTGATCTCAGCTCGTGCGTTTCATGTTTTGACCGTGGTAATTTTTTTCTTTGCAAACCTTGATATCCTAGCACAGTAAAAAAAGAGACCGTGAGTTTTCAGTTCAATCCATGCGATTTTGTACATGTCCGTGTGTTTTTCTTCTATTATCCCCACAAAAACTTTTTTTTTTGTTTTGAAACATGACTCCTCTCATTATTTTATGTATGAAATTTTTTTTTGCATGGACTCTCAAAAAGACTAAAAAAAATATTGCAACACAACCAAATAAAGTAAATAAAAGAAGAATGGAAAGAAATACTCCCAAGTTGCCTTGCGGTTAGTCGTCCTTGTTTCAAGTCTTTGACTCGACTTTGCCCTTTAGATTTCACTTGATGTATGTGACATCCCCAAATTCACAATCATTTTTAAAAAAAATTATTTATAGTTATTTTAAAATCAGAGTACCCTTTTTGACGAATATTATTGCGGAATTTGTCCCAAAAAATATGATAAATATATTATCAAAGCATTTCTGAAGAAATGTATTTTATTTATATTAAAACATTGGGATGTCATCATCAATACAGAAACATAAGTATAAACAGACCTTACATTCATTTACACTAATTATTTACATTTCCTTTAATCTCTCAGTGTAATGTATATTCGCATCGATACATGTGATACAAATAAATTGAATGAGTCGGGTTAGGAAACCTGGTGAGTACATAGGGTTTTCAACCCACAATAATATAGTTAATTTGTTACTTCACATACTTCTTGTCAAACAATTAACCCGATTACCCATCCCTATTATCTTCTTTATTCTTAAGGATATACCCTAAGAATCATCTATTCTTCAATATCTATTCCTAAGGATTTTCCTAAGGAATAGGCACGAAGTCCATCGCACTACAAGAAAAACAGCCTTTTACGACGCTCATTGCGCGTCGTAAAAGGCTCAGACGACGCGCAAATGCGCGTCAAGGAAGACCCTGTCATAAAAAAAGACGACGCGCATTTACGACGCTCATTTACGACGCGCATTTACGACGCGCGTTTACGACACGCAATGCGTATCAAGGAAGGCCCTGTCATAAAGGAAGACGATACGCATTCACGTGTCGTAACCTTACGACGTGCGTGTTAATGACACGCAATGCGTATCAAGAAAGCCACTGTCAAGAAAGGCCATGTCATAAATGAAGATGACACACATTTTTGCGTATCATAATTTTAAATGTTTAAAAAAAATATTATTTATAGATTTTTCTAATTTTCAAATTAAATAATACATTAAAAATCTCATAATACAAAATAAAATACCATAAATAACAAAGATAATTCATTTCACTAATATGTCAAATACAAATAACTATTCCAGTAGTGAGTAAATGTTATAAAAAAATGAACTCATTTATATACAATTGCATTATCTAGCTTCCTATGTGCCAAGAACTCTCTGTACAAAATGTTATCTTTGGTATGCATGTCTAAATACCTACTAACTCCTCCTATTCAAAAGATAGCCACCAATTTTCTCAGCAAAGTGTTGAAAAGGTACCTGCAATACAAAATCATTAACAAACATAATATATTTTAATTTTTTATTGAAGTATATGAAAATTGAAGTAGTTAGTTTAGTTAGCTACCTCATTTTCCTGTTTGCTATCATGTGTAAAGAATTGTTACATATACATCCTATACAGAGTAATAAAGTAGGAGGTTATTTCCTGTAGTTTACCCATAAAAGAAAGGAAAAAAAACTTATAGGTTCTGTAATATAGACACGTGCCAGGTCCTTCAAAAGGTGAATTGAGAGAAACAAATACATTTGCAGCATTCATGAGATTAATACTTAACCTCCTTCCCATAATTATTCTTTGCATTTCATTGTACAATATGTTAATCAAATTTATATGTAAAAGGGTCATCAATTTGAACTCACGTTCCAACACCTTCTTTGAATAGATGACTATAATTTCTAGCCACAATTCAACTTATAAAAAGGAAAGAAAACAACAATCTAGCTTATAAAAGATTAATAAATAGAGGGCCTGAAATTGCTTAAAGCTCAACACCAGTAATCGCTAATCAATAAGATAATACTTTGTTTTTTTAACTTCTCCAACCATTGGTGGTTGTTGAGTTGACCCGACATCTTGTTGGAAAAATCAGGGCTTCCTTCAACTTCTCTCACTTTGTCCATAAGAAGGGATGATGGGCTTACTTCCTTCAAATCAACATTCAGATTCTTAAACAAAACCTGAAAGGCCACAATAACAATAGTGAATATAGTATATTATCGGAATTGATGTTATAAACTTTTTGATTATGATGTGTGTAATATGATGTGTGTGCAGAAGAGTAGGGATCTTGCTGGGTACCATAGTTTTCAGCATAAGTAACCTGAACAGGAAGGGTTTGTCCGCTTGCAGCCCCACCGTATGCATGGTACACATCCACCACACCATGTGTGGCTGCAACTGCAACTGGTTGTGCATACGAATCTTGACTGTTCACCATTGTCCTGCAACCTATATATATATATATATATATATATATATATATATATATATATATATATATATTACAACTGCAACTGGTAACACTGTAACTCCTAGGCACCAAGAAGGGTATTTTTGGAAATTGTAAAAGATCAAAAAGGGTATTTCAGGAAAGTGAAAAACCCAAAAGGGTATGTCTGGAAATTGAGATACATGAACAAGCTCTTCATTTTCAGTAGCACAATTGGGTTTATCTTCATTTTCAATAGCACACTTGCAAAAATTTTAAACTTTTAAAACCCATCTTAGAAGGACTAAACGTTAGAAAGGAGAAGTAATGAAGCTATGAGTTGAGAAAAGAGTAATCACAGCAAGGTCTGTAAAACAGACCTGTTGTTCAAAACGGATTTACTCCAAAATCTAAAACAGAAACATAGCTTTAACTAAATTTTATAGAAAACTATGATTGTTCAGGATTCCAGAACTATAAAGAACTCCTTCTAACTCCAAAGGATGAATTAAATATGAATTTTACAAAAAGGTGTATCACTTCTATCTCCAACAAGACAGTCAAGTGAGGTTGGCCAATTCTACCCAACTTGTGAGTAGAATTCGTCCATACCAAAATTCAGAGAAGTAAAGGACATACAAATGAAAGTCTCAGAGTTGGAATTGAATGAAAAGCATTTCCCAAGCTCCGGATATAAAATTCACATTGTGGACAATCACAACACTAGTAAAAGCTGGTGACTGCCCACTGATCTGGAGTCTGGATCAATTCTAACCAATTTATAATTGGAAATAACACCCCATCTGCTCCAGATCTTAAATTCATAATATCAGGAACATACAGAAACTTGGAATCACTCTGGATCCTTTTCCAAGCCTTATAAATGATGAAAACAAAATGACATATCAGAACAGACTCGGATCAGACCTAACAGCAAAGATTCCATTCTTGCACATAGATAAATCCTTACCAGTGAAGTTGGGCTGCTTAAGAAAGTTAGCCAACTCAATTTGTGAACTTTAGGAACTGGTTTGGGGTCCGTTTGAGTTCTATAGCTCAAGGTATGATTTTTACAATATGACTATAGATCTGATGGAAAACAGAATCATAGCCACCCATGATTCCATTGTTAAAAAAAAGTTCTACTAAGAACTGATACAGATACAAGACATGAAATCTAAGTAAACCATTGAGATGAACATGTAGTCAACATTTCATAGATGTAAACATGATATCCCATGCCTCTAACATGGAACATGATATACACATATCAAAACTTTTAATTGAATTTACAAATACATACACTAGCCAAAATCAAGGGATATCAAGTACCTTAGTTGATGACTTGAGTAGTGAACTACAGTCATTTTCTGTGCAATCCATCATGTAGATCATTGGAACTGGGTAAAAGAAGAATAAAAACCAATGAGTGGACAGAAAAAAAAAGTAAACAGGTAAAAGGAGCTAAACAGAAAGTTATACCAAATGAAAATACAAATGCCATCTACGCCTTACCATTCCTTGAATGTCTGATATACCTCGCGAACCACAAGTTCTTCCAGCTTATGATCATCAGGTTGAACACTTGTTACTAGCATTGTGATATCAATATCAAAAAGTTTCCACCTCTAAACGAAGGCTGCAAAGATACAAGGTCGAACAAAATTACATTATTACCCTCACGCTAAAAGTAATGGGAATTTAATAGTGATTTATTAAAAGTAAAATTCCAACACTCCACCAATCAGCGGCCTTATCATGGCCCCTCCCTTGTACAATTTCAGGTGTCATACCTTATATTTAGTAAGGAATGGAATATGGGATATGGGAAATATACCTTATATTTAGTAAGGAATTGAATATGGGAAATCATTTCAAAATCTTCAGTATCTGCACCCATCACTACAAATTCAGAAAACCCCTATTCAGGTCCCTTGTAACTGTTTAAAAAAAAGAAAAAACAAGAAGTTAGAACCAACATTAAGAACAAAATATCAAAAATAAATATCAAAACAAATCAGAATAATATTCACAAAGTTGATAAACTTTGGTTAAGAAAAAGAACAAGAAACATAGCCAATTTAGTTAGGCATTGAAACAAACCTGAATAATATCAAGCATTATGCAACTCTGGGAAAAGATAAGAACTTTATGGCCTTCCGGAATAAGATTACCCTGTAATTGAATAAAAAAATCACATTGTAAATTTGTACCTGATGTTATGAAACACACATTCAACTGATTAAGATTTTCACTGCTGTTATGAAAAATCTTCATTTGTACCTGATGTTAAGAAAAATCACATTGTACATTTGGATGACCTAGAAGCAAAAGTTTTCACTTTATGTAGAACCATGAACTATATAACAGTGTATGGCATGACCAAGAGAAACTTTATGCTGCAAATCCTTCAAGGATGGTTAGCAACAATCATCTTTCATCTCATTATCAGACCGACTTCCAGCGGCAGCAGCTGGCAAGGAGCTCATTGATTTCTTCTAATAATGGGCATTGGAGTGAAGGTGAGAATGGAAATAATGATATGAGACTACTGTGACCAAGGGTATGATTGTCAATTTCTAACACAACATACCATTTTCTGTTTTCACCTGGAATTAATTTTCACAAAATAAAAAAAAAACATATAAGGTTTTCTCAAGTATCAACTATAAAAAATAAAAACCAATTTCCACTAATCTCGATTGATGTTACTGCTATTCAGATGAAAGAAGAAGAGGAGAGAAGTAAAATAGAGAAAGGAAAAGAAGGAGCTACTGTGGATCTTATGCAAGTGCTTCTTGCCAGCACTAAAGAAGTTAAGGAACAAAATGATGAGTTTGTTGATGTGGTGAAGAAAACCAAAGGAAATAATGGAAATTTGTTTTCAAAAGAAGCTACAGGGGGGAAAACAGTTTTCGAGTCAGGGGCATCAAGGGAATTTCTCGAAAAATGAAGGTTCAGGGGTTTTTGCTGGAAACCGCAAGCAGGGGCAAAAAGGGAATTATCCGAAAATTGGAAATTCTGGGGCTTCTGCTGGAATTCGCTATCAAGGGTATAATGGGAATAATCAGGAAAATTTGGAATTTAGTTTTGATAGAGGTGGGAAGACAGGAGGTAAAAATGGGCAGGGGTATTATGGGAATATTCAGCCAATGAAAGGAAAGTCTAATGATTCAAAGATTGAACAGGGGAAAAGTTGGAAAAGTAACAAGGTTATGGGAAAGAACAAGGATGGGGGTGATGTTTCAGAAGTCAAAGGGTTTGTGGGGAATAGTTCTATGAGTCGGCCTGACCAGGAAGCTAAAAAATCAGAAGCAGGGGTAAATTTTAATGGTAACAGGCAGGGCTATATTCCGAAATCTGGGGCTCAATTTCAAAATCAATATTATGGCTTGCTTTTAAAATCGATTTCATTAATTTTATATAAGAAGGGTACAGCTGACCTAATTTTATATAAGAACTCTAGAATTGATACGTACCTTTCTCTTTGATAATTTCTATTAAGATGACTATTGTTTAGGGCTATCAACAACACCGTCATCTCCGCTACCATAGTGTAATAAACAAAGCACCATTGAAGGCCCTTCATCATCTTCCGCTGCCATTACTTCCTTGAGTGAAAATTTCGAACTCGATGGGAGAGGAAATGAGTCGCCAATAAGAAATCTGAAATCATAAAATCAGATGGGAAGAAATCTGTGAAAAGAGTTGAAGTCGTTTGAGATACCGATGTAAATCCTTAGAAATCTCATTCGAGAAGAGAATGGAGAGCCGCTTCTTTTTTTGGCGCTGAATCGTTTCACCACCGGTCGATCACCACGGAAACAGGAGAACTGGAAGCTTAAAATAAAATAAAACCCTACACATATTTGTAATCTTCAATCGTCGGATCTAGGGCAGAAGTAGATGGAAGATGGGAAGTAGAGCAGATGTGAAAATAACCCTCAATCGCTAGTAGGCTATGGAATCGTTAGCTTGTGAAAATTTTGTGAGGCAGTGGATGTGGGTGAGAGGTGGAGACGATGTAGGGTAGATATGAGAGTCATATGGAAATGAATGTAGGAGAAGAAGGCGGGTGTTTAAAAAATTTGGGGATTTCATTTTCCCTCTTAGAGACGCGCGTTTCTTAAAAAAATATAAAACGACATTCACAGAGGACGCACGAGTGCCCTCCGTGTTTTTAATTTTTTTACATGAGACACTATTTAAGGGCACGCAATAATGCGTGACCCAAATCCTTAAATTTTTTGAATAGACGACACTCTTTTAATGTCACTCTCCTTTGCGTAACATAAATCATCGAGTGTCATGGTTTGCACGTCGTAAAAGGCTATTTTTCTTGTAGTGTCGCTGTCAGGTTTTATCTAACATGGACTAAGTCCATAGCTATCGATGTTATCTATTAGGCACTAAGTCCATAGCTGTCAATGTTTATCTATAGGGCACTAAATCCATAGCTGCCAACGTTCATTTATAAGGCACTAAGCCCATAGCTGCCAGGGTTTTTAGAGTACTTCGGTGAACACGTCGTTCACAAACACCTACAGGTTGTGAGCCTACTAGCGTTCCACCGGACTGTCTAGAATAGTCCATGGTCATCATCTATACTCTGCTAGATGACTAGATCATCGTTAAAGTCAAGTCTTCTCATAATCTTTTCACCTTTCATGATCTATATCGTCTTTCATCTCTCATTATTCATGTACCCATCTTTACCCAATATATTTATAAGTATAAAATACATATACAGTTTAAATCACGTAAAACATGTATAAATCGTTCATCTAGCATATATATCAGGAACACAAATAATAAGCACATATAGCATGTATTAATATTAAATACTTCATATTTATGTGTAAGATGAAAGTAACTATGCACTCACTTGTTAAAGTGAGGACTCGAAATTCGGGCAACGCTGCATTTCTAACAATTGTCTTTTCCTTTGACAAAACCTAATATCATTATCACTAAGTCTTAGTCTGATATTTATTGCGACTAATTATTAGTCTAGATTCATCATTAATTCAAAGTCTACTTCGAGATCAATCAAGTAAGGAACAACCAGGTAGGATCATATCGGAGGTAGGGTCCGTTTGGTATACGAAGTATACTGTTTGGAAATCCCACTTTAAACACCTCACTAAATCTAGCTTAGACATCATCCCCACAAGTAGATATTTTAGTATAACGACTTGGAGTCACTGATAAATCGTGTTTATCGGTTCATACTAACGATAATGAACTTAAATATAAGTTATACTTAAAGTACGGTAAGCATAGCTTAACTTACAGGTGGTTTAGCGAGAAATCGGGCTATGCGCAGGCATAACTTCTGAGCCAAAAACTCTTCTTCTCGGGACCTTCTGGCGCTCTGTACTCGCTACTAACACCTAGGAGGTGCTAGGGAAAGGCTTAGATAGTTTGGGGGTGTTTGAGAGAGAATGGTTGAGAAAGGTGTGAGAAAATAAGCGATTTGCGTCTTCTATTTATAGGCTGGAAATCTCATGAACACGGGGCATTCAAGAGCTGAACTCGGGGTGTTTGCTTGCCATGTGTTGCCATCTCGTTCCAAGTCGTGGGGAAGAAGGTGCGGCTCAGATTGTGTTACGTGTCACCCGCATGTTTAGCCCAAAATTAATTATCTTCTAAAATCCGTAACTTTCGCATACGAGCTCCGTTTTTAACGTTATTTATATACATGCGTAGGTAGCGACATGATCTACAACTTTTGTTTAAACCCCGTCAGCTAATTTTGAATTTATTTTTAAAGTTTTATTTTTGATTGTCTGTTAAAAATTCATAACTTTGTCATCCGACGTCCATTTTTGATTGTCTTTATATCGTTGAGCTCCTATTAACGAGATCTTCAGTTCTCGTTTAGGTTGTGTCGGCTTAAATTGATTGATCTAAAATTCAATTTTCGGGCTGTATACTGCTATGCAAAATCTTAAAACTTCATAACTTCCTCAAATGAAGTCAGATTTGGACATTCTTTATATGTACTCTCTCGGTTTAACATATACTATGAATTTTGTTTAGATCACTAAGGCTAAAAAGTAGCTTATCAAAAATTCACTTTTTACGATACACGGCGCCGTTCTGGTTTTGTCGTATAACTTCGACAGGTCACAACTTCATTGTTATAAGTCAGTTTTCAACGTTCTTTATATGTACGGAATCCTTGTGACATATACTATAACTTTGGTTAAGATTATGTCTTCTAAATAATCTTCTATCAAAAAGTCATTTTTAACGTTTATTATCTCTAAATTGACTAACCCGAATATACGGGCGTCACAATGTAGTCCGGGCATTCCAAGCTATGAACCTCCATGTCCTTTTCTTGGAAACCTTCTTAAAAGACCTTCAACCTGTAACCATGAACTTTGAACATTTTTCTCATTAACTTACCAGAAAACCATTTAAGATGAGAGTCATAGAGTAATACCTTCTGACCAATCTTAAAGGTATTACGAGAAAGGTACTTATTGTGAAATGCTTTGGTCTTGTCTTTGTAGATGCGTGAGTTCTCGAATGCTTAAATTATGATATCCTCTAACTCTTGGATCTCTAGCTTTTGGTGAATACCCATTTTATCAATCTTCTTGTTTAGCTTTTTGACAGCCCAAAAAGCATTATGCTCCAGTTCAATTGGAAGGTTGCAGGCTTTGCCAAACACGAGTCTATAAGGTGACATCTCGAGTGGAGTTTCATATGCAGTTAGGTATGCCCAAAGAGCATCTTCTAGCCTCAACTTGCAATCTTTGTGTTTTGTATTCACTGTCTTCTGAAGTGTGGACTTGATTTCTCTATTCGACACTTCAACTTGTCCATTTGTTTATGGGTGATAAGCTATAGACACCCGATGTTAGACTCCATACTTCTTGAAAACCGATCCGAGAGCTTTGTTTCTGAAATGTGTGCCTCTGTCATTGATCAAGGCTTTTGGAGTTCTAAACCTACATAAGATGTTATCCTTGACAAAATCTGCAGTAACTTTAGCATCATTAGTTCTTGTTGTCTTTATCTCTACCCATTTGGAAACACACTCAACAGCCAAAAGGATGTATAAGTTCCCAAAAGATAAAGGAAAGGGACCCATAAAATCAATACCCCATATATGAAATATTTCACATATCAAGATGAGGGTCAAAGGCATTTGGTTTTGGGAATCATCTCTCACAGCTTTTACAAAAATAGTAAGAGTCATGAAAGAGTCAAGGCCAACAAAATCCACAATCTAAAATTTTTCTAGCAGTTCTTTAAGGACCGAAACGCCCTCCACAAGCATAACTATGAAAAAATTTGAGGATGGATTGTACCTCATGCTCTTCAACACATCTTCTCATTACCTGATCTATGTAATGTTTCCAAAGGTACGGTTCATCCCAAATGTACATTTTTGCATCTTTCATGATCTTATCAATCTGTGACCTCATAAGATCGGTTGGGAACATCCCTGTGACCATGAAATTGAATATATACGCATACCAAGGTGGCATCTGGATAGAATATAAGTGCTCGACTGGGAATGTGTCTCGAATGGTGTTGCATCTTCGGGTTGAACTATTCGGCTCAAATGATCGACGACTAGGTTTTCCTTCCGGCTTTTACCTTTGATCTTAATATTGAACTCTTGCAAAAGCAACATCCACTGTATCAACCTCGACTTCGAATCTTTCTTGGTTAGTAAGTGCTTTATACCTGCATGGTCCGAATAAATGATCACTTTAGTTCCAAGGAGGTATTGCCGAAACTTCTCTAGTGCAAAGACAATAGCAATCAACTCTTTTTTTATTGTGGTGTAGTTGTTTTGTGAACTATTAAGGGTCTTGGACGCGTAGTAGATGACATAATGTGCTCAATCCACCTTTTGACCTAATACCGCCCCATCAGCCGTGTTGCTCGCGTCACACATGATCTAAAACAGGAGATCCCAATTAGGTAGTTGGTTTTGGATTAGGTGTATAAGACCATAACTATAATTGGTGTATACTTGAATTGATAGTAGTATAGTCACCCTCAAACTAGCAACTAGACATGATAACTCTAGGAGAGAGAGGTTAATTTATTATTTGATTAATAAATTGAAATAAATGATTTATTAATGTATTATAGAAATAATATATTAATTAGAAATCATATTATTTAATTAATAATTAATCAAAAATTAATTGGACTTAATTTTGGGATTAATTGAATTAATTAATAGTGCATGGGTTGTTTGGTAATTTATTGATAGTTGAGGAAAGAGGTTCTAGAACCTCCGTAGAAGGGGTTGGACAAAAACTTCTAGGAAGGCCCTAGAATTTTCGTCCAATGGATTTTGGACAGGAATTCATGGGCTGCTTGGTCCTTAAGCTAAAGAATTAGGATTTCCTCCTAAAACCCTAGCTTTGGCTCTAAACTACCTTACCTATATAAAGAGCCTTATCCCTTCACATTTTCGGCCATTTGAAACCCTAGAAAAGCAACCGAAATTCCTAGCACTCCTCTCTTCTCACCTCTCTCATTCTCTTGCTTAGTTTTTGTGTGATCTACTAGAGGTGTGACACTTATGACGCTTGCTGTCAAGGTTCAAGAAGACTTGGATTTTCATTGTTAGTGCTACATAACAATCAAAGATATGTTTACTAACCCTAGTTATGTTTTTCGAAAATAATATAGATCTCCTAAGGTTTTCCATTTGATGTTCAAAAGTTGTATACTCAATTAGAGAAAACATATATCCAAGAATTTAGGGTTTTATGCACACAATTAGGATTTTGTTTGTTATGCTCAAAACCCATCAATGGTATCAGATCCTTGACTTGTTTTCTATTGAATTGATTACAATTATTTGAATCTGATCTATTAGGGTTTATGGCAATTAAACTCTTTTGGACTTAGGGATTTTCGAAATTAGGGTTTCCTTAAGCCCTAAGTTTCAAAAAATAGGAAAGGGTTTTAACCCTTTCCCTTGCCCTACAAGTTTCGAAATTTAGAGTTTCCTTAACCCTCATGATTTCGAAAATGGAAAGGATTGAAATACTTACCTTCCTCCCCAATATTAGCTATTTTCGAAAATTAAGTATTTTGGTAGGGTTTTCTTATTTTTGGTAATTATCTCCTTTTTTGATTAATTGGATAATTATAAGATTTGATTTATCTCTCCCATGATTTTTGTAATTTAATGGGGAGATGATTAGGTTTAATTATCTTGATTAATTTAATTGGATAATCCTCAAATTGATTTAATAAATTAATTAAATGTTTAATTAATGGATAATTATTAAATCATATGGTTTAACTTTATATTTAAATTTAATTTTTTTAATCTTCATAAATTTGATAATTAAACCTAGTGTTTTGAAAAGTTTAAAAAACATCCTTATGGATCTTATTATTAATTTAATTAAATGATTAATAATAAGATAATCAATAAATCCATAAGATGGTTTAAATTTAATTAAATTAAAAGTTTAATTTATTAAAAGATTAAACCCTTGGATTTTTAAAATGTTTTAAAATACACCTTATACTATAAGTAAAATTAAATGTTTAATATTTACTATATGTATAAGACTAAGTCAATCAAACCGCTAGTACGCCTCATTCACGAAGCCGATCTATATGGGGAGTTTAAGGAAGCGGCCTATAAAATGACCACCATTGGGTATCCACTCTTACCCACCGTCCCCCTTGATTGGTGGATGGTCGTTAGCCAAACGGGTTTGATATGGCATAACCTCATTAAAAGTATAATGATAAAAAGTAACTAAACTATTTTATAAAATCCCACTCGTATTTACTTTAGGAAAAATGTGAAGTTGATGCTAATCCATGAAATTGCACATTACACTTTATAAGTCGTTAGTGGAGTGCATGTGGTTAACCAACACACTAACATGGGACTAATACAGGATGGTAATGGGTGTCTCGAAAATTATCGTTGATTAATGGAGAACGTGTGGTTAACCAGCACACTAAAAGGAGATGTTAAATGACATCGAGAGTACCAAGCTAATTTTCATGGTTATTCACATCTCGGTTGTGATCCTCGGCATCCCAATAACAAACGTGAGAGCACAATCGAGATTAAACATGCCATTGAATAGTTCAATGAATCTCAAATGATCTAGGAGTTTCATGAGATTGAAATTGGTAAATGCTTTACCTACCTAAATTAGATTCGAATTTGATTATGGCATCCCTCTTCAAAGTTTGAATCGAAAATATGGATCCTAGCCTTAATTTAAATTTGTGGGTTAATAATTAAGGATTAAAATCAACTAAATCGAATTCTTTTTTCTCCTATTATAAATTTCAAGTCCAGACAACAATGGTCTTCCTCATCCTCCTCCAGTGACTCTCCTTAAGTCATGTTTCCTTCAAGCTGAAAAATACGAAATTACTCAAGCCTTGTTGGCATGCAAACATCAGTATGGAAAGTCTGTGTGTGCGCATGTTCTGAATATGAAATTGTACACTGAGAGATTGGGAATGTTGGGTCTCATTTTCCCAAGGGAGCTAGCCATTGACTTGGTTCTACTTTTGCTTCCTGAGTCATATAGTCAGTTCATTAAAGACTACTATATGACTGACCACGACGTGACCCTAATTGATCTCACACATATGTTGATTGTTGCCGAAGCAGAAATGCTTAACAACACAAGTGAATCAAAAGTGTTTGAATGATCTGTCTCCTAAATTTCCATGGACATTGACGATGACAATAGTAGTCCAGAATAGATTTCTCTTCCCAATGGAAATGGATCGGCCAAGGTCAAACCATTTGACCATATGGTAAAGAGAAAGGCTAGTTCTGAGATAGTACCATGTGCTAATTCTAAAAGGTCTACATTTTCTATTGCCAATTGTAGAGGCATTGGTTGCGAAACTACCCTGACTGCCTGAAAGATCTTAGTGATGGTAAAGTCAAGTCGTATGACTCCACTTCAGGTACATCCATTATCTAACTCCATTATTTTTATAAGTTCCTATTCATAGATTCTTAATACATGATGTGATGTTCATATTTTGATGTTTTGCAGGATCTAAGAGAAAGATGGGAGCTTAGGAAAAGTGAGCTGAATCTGATCATGAGAGGTGGATTTCGGTCGGATGTTTCGATGATCAAATTTTGGAAGCTACTCATAGGAGTTATGATAACTTAATAGATTGCTTAGGATATGTTTAGAAACATAGTTTTCATATTTTTGCATTGTAAGGACAATTTTGTTTTTTGCTTATTATCAATAAAATTAAAATTTTGTTTTATCTAGTTTACTTTATATTTCCTTGACACGGCATTTATGAAAGTGTTGGTTACATTTCTATTATTAACAATATTAATCGTGGATTTGATTCTTGTTATATTGTTTGCGGTATTTTCATAATTAACCAAGTGAAAAGGAATTATCATCGCCCAAGTTTCACTTAGAAAGAAACTTGGAGTCATTCAATTTAAATTGCATGATGAATGAGAAAGTTGATCATTGGAAGATTATGACTGATTCATTGATCACATGTTTACGTGAGTCAAGTGAAGGACTAATGGATCTAGTACATGTTGATATGACCTATTCAGATCCACAACAAAGGATGATAGATTTATTTGTCATGATTTACTGATGTTTCACTAAGTATGGTTATGTTTATATGATTAAACATAATTCTGATACTTTGAAAACTTTCAAAGAGTGGCAGAACGAGTAAGAAGAATCTGTTAGGCAGAAAGATAAAAGTTTCTCCAAATTTAGTATCGTGTTTTGTGATCGTCTTAATGATTGTGGAACCATGTCATAATTGATCCTCGAAGAACATACGAGTACAATTGTTTGACTACGAAGAGGAATCAAATATTGTTGAAATGGTTAAATCAAGAGATGATGTAATGCCCTGTTCCGAATTGATTCCTAGTATGAGACTGTGGCCCGAAGATCGGTCATCATAAGGATTAGGGCTTTTGAAAAGGTAAGATCTAGGCCCATTTTGGTGCGGGTGAGGTATTAGAAGTGATCCGGGTGTTCGGTTCGTGTTTTGGAGCCTAGGAATATTTCGGTAAATTGTCTGTTCAGGCTTTTATGGAAAATGGATTTTTGTTTGGAAGGTTTTAAGGTATGAGTTAATAGAAGTGTAGGGCTTCTCGTTACCTTTCCGTGGATATAAGGATCGTTGGAATTAGGCGTACATAAAGCGTATGTGGGGCGTACTAGTGAAGAAGGCAGTACGCGGGGGGGGGGGGGGGGGGGTTACCTTGGAGTATGTTGGGCATACTGACCATGATGGTTGCGAATGTTCTTTGGAGTACGTTGGGTGTACCATATGTACGCTGGGCGTACGACAGTCAGATCAGAACCCTATTCTAGGGTCTTTGACCCTATTTAAGCTCCTTATCTCATAACCTAACCCTAATATCTTTAGCCTCCACCCTCTAAAACCCTATAAATTGTCCTTAATCATTCATGGTGGCATTTTGATCTTATGGAGTCCATTTTTGGAGTGTTTGGCCCCTTTTCAAGAAGGTGGATTTTGATGCAAAGATGGGGATCAAGGAAAAGCTTATGGATCTGGCTTTGGTGACTCACTGTCAGCTTGATGAAAGTATAAAGCTCTGAACTTGACCATTGATATCTTGGATCTCTCATTTGTGAGTTTTAGTTCATTTTGGTCCCAAGGAGGAGATCTAGTGGTCTTGAGTTCATTCCAGGAGCTTTGAGTTGTTCCTCTTATTTTTTCTGAGGTTTAAGGTCCGTAAAGTTGGTACCTTTAAAGTTTAAGACCATCTATGTGGGAGTTTGAGTCATTTCCATGAAAGAAGAATGCTATTTGATCTTTTTAGAGCATGCAAAGTCATAAAGTTGCCAACTTTATGCCTCGGGACTCATCAAACGATTTAGATCTGAGTTTGGTACGTAAAGTCTTAAAGTATTAAGCGCTTAATGGATTTTGTGAATAAGCTGTTTGTACGCCGGGCGTACCATGAAGTACGTTACGCGTACAATCTTTCGCCCAGTACGCTAAGCGTACAGAAGAGGTATGTTGGGCGTACGCTCTCAGGAGGACTTGGGCCTTAGCAGACTTCAAACCTTTGGGACCTAATGGTTTTGGGCCTGGATTTGCTGGTAGTTGGGCATGAATGTATCTTTGGGCCAATATTGGAATAGTTGGGTCTATTGGGCCTTGTGGCCTAATATAGAAATGGACTTCGCATTTGTGGGCCTCAGTTTGGGCCATTTCTTGGACTAAGTTGTTGTGGGCCTTCGTGGGCCAATTGGGAACATGTTTATGGACTAAGGAAATTATTGGGCTTTAGGATATGGCCCATTGGAAAGGCTTGGGCCCAATTTGGAAAGTTAGGCCATAGGTGGGCCATAATTGAGCCTTGATGATTATGAGATATTGGACCATCAGAATGCCAAGTGTTTGGACTTGAATAAATGGCTGGGCCCTAAGGTAAGACCATGTAGAGGTTTAGCCCCAATTTGGAAAATTGGGCCATATGTTGGGGCTTGGTTGATTATTTGACTTTTGGGCCTTTAGAGTGTGAATTTGGGCCTTGGTTTTGAACCAACCTAGGTTAGGGGTAAAATGGTCCTTTTACCCCAAGTGTGGATTTATGGTTATGCATTGAAACCTAAATGGTTAATTAGGTTTTGTCTTGATGATTGGCAGTTTGGGGATCGATCGGCCAGCAACCAGAGATTTATTTGCGGGACTTTGGCAGTGTGAGGTGAGTCTCCTCACCATACCAATGGGTGGAAAGCACCAAGGCCGACCCATTTTGTGATATTTAGTACACTAGTCGATGTAGTGATATTTAGTAAGGTAGTTGGTTATATGCTATGTGGTATGCTAGTTGTTTATGTGATACTTGCATGAAAGACCATGGGGGGAGCCCATGACACTTGGATATAAGACCATGTGGGGGAGCCCATGGCTTTCCAGGTAAGGACCATGGGGGAGCCCATGACACTTGGATGTCAGACCATGTAGGGGAGCCCATGGTTTTCCAGGTAAATACTATGGGGGATCCCATGGCACATAGGTGTGAGACCATGTGGGGTAGCCCATGACATCCTGGAGTAAGACCCTAGGAGGAGCCCACGACATCCTTATATGTTTTTTATGCATGGCTTATGTTATTGATATAGTTTACGTGATTATATGGATTATGTGGGGTATGCTTCGGGGAACTCACCAAGGTTCGTGCTTATAGTTTTGTTTATGGTTACAAGTATCATCCATTTGGAGAGGAAGGGCCCGACTTGATCGCAACACACACACCTGTGTTTTCCGCAATATGTGATTTTGGGATAAAATCTAATAAATGTTTTTAATTAGTAATGATTTGGAATGTTGAATTAAACGATATCCTTGTTTTGACTATAATGAAAATAAATTTTTTACCCTTGATTTTTGAGTCGTTACAGATGAGTCATACTTCGTATCCAATCATAACTTAAGAGTCAGACTCTAGCAACTATAAATCGTATCTTGAAGATTGTTTCGTACTAATTAGGTTTATAACACCTCATGAAATGTGGAGTAATAATGTTTTCTGACTCTTGCACATTGGAATTGGAAGTTGTGATGTTTTGGTTAAAAAAACCAAAGGATGAACTAAGAACAATTCCATGAAGTGTTTTCTTGTCAAGAATCCATACTGACTTTTGAATATGTGTTTTTCTCATCAAGGATTGTTCCTTGAGAGAAAAACTTATATGTCAAGAAGTCAGTGGGAGTCTTATTAACCTTGAAGAGTTTCAAGAGTCAATCAAGAATAAACCTTTTAGTTATCACTAGCACACGACCTGAGGTTGATAACCTATCATGTTAAGTTGACACATTCTTGTTTCTGTGCATCTTCCAATTGAGTTGGAAATGCTTATGAGTTATATGGTTCTCATGTGATTGCAAAAGGCAAAGCACATTGGTCAGTGATAGTACATTGGTTAATAGAAGTGAACTGCTTAAACAACATGGAAGCACTTGTAGGCCCTTGTGCTAACTAGAAGACAAGAAATTAAGAACAAGTAAAGTTTAGTCCATGAAAGCTAAATTAGAACTTGAATTTGTCATAAACCTTGTCTTATGATGGTAGTTTTGAAATGATAGATTCATATGGATGGGAATACATACACCATAAAATCTAGGTGGCAAAAGGTTTTGCTATAATTCATAAAAATTATTATGAGGAAACACTTTCGCTAGTAGATTTTAAAAGATTTGATAAATATCATTATGGTTAGTGGTTGTGATAATTTCATTCTCAAATTAGCAATATGATTACGACATCCCTTTTCATAGTACGAATTATGAGAAATGGCAAGGAACTGTTTGAACTTTCAGGACTTATAACTATAATTTCTAAAAAGGTTTTAAACACACACATATGCTATCTAATGAAGGTGTATAAGTTTGAGAAGTTTGACTGAAGACTTATCGAAGCATTACGTATCAGAAATCTACAATTTAGTAAGAAAGTCAAAGAGTATTGATTTCTAGAACTTTAGTTGATTTATGGGTACATGTCAAAGCTAGTGGGAGCATAATTGTTATACTTATAGAGGCATAATTGTTATATCAGTAGGAGCATAATTGTTATGCTAAGTGTTGCAAGTTGGCAATACTAATTGTAAGAAACAAAGATTTAAAATTTGCAAATTGCAAAGTTTGGGAATTGTTTCGGTACAGAAAGATTTAGGGGAGAGGGCACTCATACTTTATTTTCATATCTAAAAGTTTAGATTGAAGTTTTTGATAAAACTTAGTCCTGGTCATAAATGAATATCATGTTGAACTGGTTCAACATAGAAAATTCGATATATGGAAATATTATATTAAGATATTGATCAGACGTCTGGTCTTTATGTAATACATTGTGTGTCGAGTCTCATATGCTTCGGATATAGGATTGTTTACATATGCTATAATATTCACTTGTTCTGATTTTTTCAAATGCATTGGGTATAGAAAGGGAAAAGGACTAGAACTTGGTGTGACTAATGTTGTTAAACAACTATTAATAACACTATGATGTTTACTCAAGATTGGTTGCTTGTGGATAGTTGCAAGTATAGTATTAAGTTGGACAAACCATATTGACATAATTCTAAATGGAGGTGACTCTTGTTTAGAATTGACAGTCATTTGGGAATATGGAAATATTTCCATAGTGGAAGTTGATTGTTAAAATCTACATGTGAGTTGGAAACTTTAATGCAAGGAAGATGTTCAAGGAGTGTATCTTGAATTTGAGACTTCGTTACCATGGAATTTTATTTAGTAACAAAATTCCAATGGAACATTTTGTAATATTGTTGGCGAAGTCTCTGTGACTTTGAAGCCTCGACATCACAAAAGGATACTGCATGTAAGGTTGAACTTTAACACATTTAGTAGTAACACGAACTTAAAGTTATGAAATAGGCATCATTAGAGTAATATCCAATCGATATGTTCACAAAGGAAGGAACATTGAGAGACATAGTATGCATGTTGATAACATGACATGACTGATGTTTAATTCAAGTGTTTAGTTGATTACTCGAAATATTATTCAAGGAATAAAGTCTAATTGATATGATGATTAAATAATAAGATTTTTATTTATATTCAACAGTTTTGAGACCATAGTTAATTAGGTTATTATTGTGTTTCATTTAGCATGTTTTACTTCCCGAATAATTGGATTATTCAAACATCCACAGTCGCTTGTACTTTTGGAAGTAAGTAGCGAATTAAGATTGTCATGAATTGAATTGTAGATTGTCTATGGAGATTAGACCTAGCAATGGTTTTGCTGTAATGTACATGAGTACTTAGAAAATGGGAATTTTTAGTATTGGATAAACCCACACTTAGATAATTACTTCATAGATTTTGTCACGAGTAATTTTGAGACGATAATATATTATATTCTTAAAACGGAGATATATGAGTTGTTGTTTATAGTTTAGTTATGCATTGATAATGTGTAAACGCATCAGTAAATTGATGTTATAAAACGTATTGTTGTGCATGATTTGATGAGTAAATAGTACAAGCATATAAGTCAAAGTTTATTCGTTACTTTTTCCCTCAAGGGAAAAGCGATATATGTGGGCTCCTCGATGATTTGATGTCGACATCTAAAGTGCTTGTGTAACATCTCGACTCCCAAGTATAAATTTAATTAATTTATACTCATTTTGACAGGGCAACTCAACGAGTTGGAGGTCCCGACTCGTCGAATAAAGATTGAGATAGCCGCGTGGCTTTTAGAATCTACTCGACGAGCTGGAGGCCCCAACTCTTCGAGTAGAGATTGATATAGGCGTAGTCTAGACCGATCGTTGAGTACGAGACCTACTTGCTTACTTATGAGGTGAGTCTTCTCACTATACTTACCTGAGTGGTAATCATTGTGCGACCGGAGGGTCTTATGTGCTTATATTGAGTTATGTGATAATGCGATATATTATGCATTTTGTCTTTGTGATTTATGTTGTATATCATTCTGTGCCTTATTGAGTTACTCTGTCTTTGTGGGATCGGAAGGGACTTCACTAAGATAAAGGACCGGAAGGTCCAACCCGAGCTGTGAGATCGGAGGGTCTTCACCGAGACACATGACCGGAGGGTCCTTATCAATATATAGCTCTGAGAGGCTAATTATCTGTGTGTGGTATTTTGGGGAACTAACTAAGCTTCGTGCTTACTGTGTTGTGTAAAATGTGTTTCAGGTACCTCTCAGGATCGCAGGAAGGTGCCGACATGATTGTACACACCAGCTTGAGATTATTTTTTGAGGATTCTGGGATAAAGTCAAACATTTTGTTGTCTTGTGTTTTGAACAACTTATACATTTGGGTTTTGAGAAATGTGAGATTGTATTTTGTGTTGTTTTAAAAAAGAAAATTTTATTTGAAAATTTAGAGTGTTACAGCTTGTCCAAGGGCTCTTGGATGGGAGTTTATGGGCTGCTTGGTCCTTAAGCTAAGGAATTAGGGTTTCCTCCTAAAACCCTAGCTTTGGCTCTAAGCTACCTCACCTATATAAAGAGCCTTACCCCTTCACATTTTCGGCCATCTGAAACCCTATAAAAGTAGCCAAAATTCCTAACACTGCTCTCCTCTTTCCTCTCTCATTCTCTTGCTTAGTTTGGTGGTGATATACTTGAGACGTGACACTTGTGACGCTTGCTCTCAAGGTTCAAGAAGAATTGGATTTTCATTTTTATTTCTACATAAATATCAAAGGTATGTTTACTAACCCTAGTTATTTTTTTCGAAAATAATATAGATCTCCTCGGGTTTTCCATTTGATGTTTAAAAGTTGTATGTTCAATTAGAGAAAACATAAATCCAATAATTTAGGGTTGCATGCACACAATTAGGATTTTGTTTGTTATGCTCAAAACCCATCAGTTGGATGATTGGAGTGGAGGTGAGTAAATCCTTCAAATGATCAAAAGAATCCTTGCATGGCTGAGTAAACTCAAATTCAACATCTTTTTGGAGTAGTTGACACATTAGCACCGTGATCATTGAGAAATCTTTGATTAATCGCCGATAGAAACTTTCATGACCGAGAAACGAACGAACTTCCATAACATTTTTCGGGTAAGTAAGACTCTTGATAAACACTATCTTGGCTTTGTTAACTTCCAAGCCTTTTTGGGAGACAATATGACGTATAATCAATCCTTTGTCCACCATGAAATGACATTTTTCATAGTTAAGTATAAGATCCGTGTCAATGCACATTTGCAGGATTTTTGTTAGATTGCTTAAACATTCATCAAAGGAGTCTCCATAAACTATGAAATAATCCACGAAGACTTCAATGATGTTTTCAACATATTTAGAAAAAATGCTCACCATTCATCTCTGAAATGTTACGGGTGGATTGCATAGACCAAAAGGAATATGCTTATAGGAAACCGTGCCAAAGGGACAAGTGAAGGTTGTTTTCTCCTGGTCTTTTGGGGGTACCAGAACTTGATGAAAACACGAGAAACCATCTAAACAATAGTAGTGAGATTTACCTGCTATTCTCTCTAACATTTAGTCAATGAATGGCTTGGAAAATGGTATTTTCTCGTTAAGGCATTCAACTTTCTATAGTCACTACAAACTCTCCACCCGTTTTGCACACTGGTTTGCACCAAATCTCCCTCAGAATTCTTGACAACTATTACCCTGACTATTATCGGGACAACCTGAACGAGGCTCACCCATTTGTTATCAGAGATGGGGTAGATCATATTTGCATCCAAAAGCTTCATGATTTCTTTCTTTACTACCTCCATTATGGGTGGTTTTAGTCTTCTTTGTGCCTCTCAGGTTGGTTTGAAGTCTTCCTCTGTGAGAATCTTGTGCATGCATAACAAATGACTCAGCCCTTTGATATCAACGATGTTCCACCCAATAACCTTCTTATACTTTTTAAGCAAAGTCACTAACTCATCTTGTTCTACAATGGACAAGTTGTTTGAGATAATAACATCTAAAGACTGCTCTTCTCCAAGGTATGCTTACTTCAAATGATCTGGAAGAGTCTTAAATTCTAGCTTAGGTGCCTGCACAATAAAAGGAAGAAGTTTTGTGTTAGAAATGAGCAATTTCACTTTGTTATTATCGCACATCATTTTCTTCCCTTCTTCCATGATATCTACAATTTCCAACAACTCCTCATCTAGCTTGAAATTTTCTGCAATCTCATTGACTGAATTGTTGTCAAAATTCCTGCTCAAAACTAACTCCAACAAATCATGGTTAGTCAACTCAAAACATTTTTCAGTCAAATTTTGGATCATATCAACAAAATTTATACAATGAACATCACTTGGGTACCTCATTGCTTCATATATATTGAAATGGCGACTTCCCCATCGAATTCTATAGACAATGTACCATTGTAGACATTATTTTTTGTTCTTGCTGTTTTTAAGAATGGTCTACCTAAAGTATGGAAATTAATGTTGGGTGGTCATCATCTCCCATATCAAGCACATAAAAATCTACAGGAAAGACAAGTTCATTAACTTGCACTAAAAGAACCTCTAATACACCTTTTAGGTGTACTATAGAACGATCTGGAAGTTGGAGAATCACCCCGGTTTTTGTTAAAGTGTATGTGCCAATAGATTTATAAACATAATATGGTAAAACATTAATTGAAGCTCCTAAATCTATCATAGCACGGGGGACAAAAAGATTTCCCAATTTACAAGGAATGGTGAAAACACCCGAATCGTTGCACTTTGGGGGCATCCTTTTAAAACTGCATAAACATTTTCACTAACTTTTACTGACTTATTAACTCACAACTTCTTTTTAGATGTGCAAAGTTTCTTAAGGAACTTAGCATATCTATGTACCAGTTTGATCGTTTCTAAGAGAGGAATGTTGATTCAACTTTTCGGAACATTGCCATGATCTCACTATCTTCTCTTTTTTTATTGTTGTTAAAATTTTATGGAAAAGGTGGTGGTGTTATCTTTGCTTCTTTCTCTTCCAGATTCTTTTTCTCCAACTATTTTTCTTTATTTTCAAAGCATTGTGCTTTGGGTTCTTTTTGGTTTGAGGAGGCAACTTTCCTTGATTCTCCATTTTGCTCATCAGTTAAACAAGTTGTGTCATTTGTTTCTCAAGATTCTTGATGCTTGCCTTGGTTTCTTGCTGAAAACTTTGAGTGCTAGTGGTAAGAATTTTCACAATATCTTCTAAGTACATACTTGAGGATCTGGCTTGTTGAGGAAGATGTTGATGTTTCCTTGGTTGGTAACTTTGTTGCAGAAATGGCGGCCTTGCTTGGTAATGGGGTGGTTGTCTTTGTTGATAGCCCATGTTTTGATTATTTTTCCACCCTTGATTGCCTTGGGGCTAATCATAAGCTCTTTGATTATGCTCAGAATAGCCTCCCATAGCATTTGCTTATTCATATTCTTCCTTGCAATTGAGGACATATATCGGTCGGGTGTCCTACTTGAGTGCAAATACCACAAGGACGGGGTGTGGATTGCACACCTTTATCCTTAGCAATCATCATTACCACCTTAGTCATCTCGGATAGTTGAGCTTCAATTTGAGGGGTGTTCACCTCTTTTACACCCCGTGGTGCATTTGTGTACCAATATTCATCTTGACTTGTATGCTTTGAATCCTCTGCCATGTTTTTTATGAGATCCCGAATCTCGACAGGGGTCTTATCGGTCAAGGATCCTCCACTTGAAGCATTAAGAAGTCTTTTTCCTAAGGATTATCGCCATCAATGAATTATTGGATGGTTTGATACTCACTAATACCATGCTTCAGGCAACGAGCACAAAGCCTTTTGAACCTCTCCCAATATGTATGAAAGGATTCTATCTTGTGTTGTTTGATCCCAATTATCTTTCTTCTTAGGGCTGAGGCTTTCATTTTTGGGAAATATTTGTCTAAGAAGAGGCATGCAAGGTCCACCCATTTATTGACCGTCCCCAATGGAAGGTCATAGAGTCAATCTTTTGATGAGTCTTGCACCGCAAAGGGGAATGCCCTAAGCTAGATTTCATCCCCGTAACATTGTGTGGTTTCATGCCAACATACACAACAAGGAGCTTTATGAGAAATTTTCGGGGAACTTTATTTTCTAGGCCTTTAAAAGTTGGGAGTAGATGGATAAGACCGAATTTTAGTTTAAGGTTTGTAGCTATCGAATAGGTGATGCAAAGCGGTTGTTGAGTAACCTCTTGCCTCGCCCATTGGCGAAGGGTTTGTTCGGGCAGGTTTGGTGGACCACGGTTGTTGTTGTTGTTGTTATTACCTCCATTTTCTCCTTGGTCTCCCATGGTAGCAGTCGGAATTCAGGTTTCTATGGGTATGAAGTCTGGGATACTATGAGTGGGTGAACAGGGTGGAGTGGTATTTTTGGATGAGGATGGTTGAGGTGACAGTGTGAGGGTTTCTGTTACACTTGAGAGGGGTATGTCCTCCCAAATGTTAATGACCGGAGGGATAAATGATGAAGAAGTCCCGGAACCAGGTTGCCTCTTACAAAGCATAGCTTGCTTCCGTAACCTCTTTGCAATCTTCTCTATCTCCGTGTCAATTGGCAATGATGTACCTATACGAAAAAAAATCTAGGCATAAACAATCGGTAACACCGTTTCCCCATAAATGGCGCCAATTTGTTAGGTGTGCGAAATCCAACAAATAATAGGGGTATAATAGACTCCAAATACACTGCTTTAATGCACTAAAAAGCAGTACAAGACAAGCATGATCGAACCACAAAGACACGGGATAAAAGTCTATACCTCTTTGCGCAAGGTACTTTGGTCACAAATGAGGTTTTGTTTGCAAAAGTTAAATAATGAAAATAACAATCTACCTTGAAAACATCCAGAAAAGGAAATAGATTTGTAAACAGGTTGTTGAAATGGTTCCGGTTCTAGTTCTTAATAGTGACATGTAACTTGATTACAACTTGATGTAATTTATGATTGTTATTCTATGTTGGTACTGAAAGATATTAACACGCTCTAATACCTCTCGCTTGCCAAATTATCTAACCAAAACACGCTCTTTGACTAGACATAGTTTTACTAATTCAACCTAAACACGCTCTTAGATTGTATTGAAAAATTGCATTAAGTTTTGTACAAGCTTCCCAACAATATTCATTTTTTCTCATACGTATGGAAGTGTGAAAACATGTGATATATGTTCTACAAAAAGAAAACTTATTGTGTTTTACCAATTATTAACTTTATATAACTATTAAGTGCCCTAAAAGTTAATTAACTATGAAAGTGGCCAGTTAAACACAAATCCAATTCAAGGGTTCTAGTTTAAACAAAAACATAATCACTAGACTTGAAATGTTTAATGCTTACAAAATTAAAATCAAAAGTGTTTGCAATGATTAACAGACTTCAAGAATTCCTAAAAATCTTCCAAAACCACCAGAGAAAGCTCCCAAAATTGTCTGTTTGTAAAAATGGCGACTTCCCTGTTTTATTAATTGCTCGCGATTTGCTCACGTGCCTAACTCAAGGCCATGCGTTTTTAGCATGACCATGCCTTTTGCCCATGTGTTTTTAGCATGACACATGCTTTTTGCTAAAAGTCTAATAAGTCTTCATAGTTGGCTCCTTCTTCGGTCTAGCTTCACTCTGAGTCGTGCTGCTCAAATATAAGATGAAAAAGGACAAACTACTCAGTGTCAGTGTGACACGAACCATGTTTCAAACGCAGTCCTTTGCTAGGATGATATACAACGACTCAGATTATGTCTTTATGTTTTCTTCCATAGCATGACTGGTCCATCTTCTGTTCATGCTACATGCTCTAAGCTCCATGTTTAATGCTCTATAATGCCAAAATAATAATAATAATAATAATAATAATAATAATAATAATAATAATAATAATGAAGTACCTTCTCGATCAGATATACAATTGTCCAAATAATTAACTAAATGCAATAATTATAAAATAGAATGTAATGAAATGATGAGAATAAACATGCAAAATAGGTGCATAAAATAAAATGCATCTATTATATTATTTTCCTAAAAATTGAATAAAAATATGATTAGTTTACTTAATTTCCCTATATTTTACGTTGGTTGAAAATTATCATATAGATTCGTAACTGCAATTGCTTTTAATGTAAAGACTAAAACGTTATGTGATTTTCTAAATTTTCAGTTTTTCACTTTATTATATATAGAAATAGTAATAAGTTACGACCTCATAAAAAAATATAAAAACTTTAAATTAAACATCACCTTTTTTTGGAAAATATAGTTGTTTATTTCCTAGATAGACTAGATAGATTAATTTGACGGAAAGTAAAATTAGTGGGAATGGGTATTTGGGTGAAAAAAAAAAAAAAAAAAAAGAAAAATCAACGGTGAGGGGGTGGTTGATCTGATTGGACCAAACTTCAAAGTGAGAAAGGAGGGCATGGGGAGCGTGGAGCCCACGTGAACGGAATGGGCCATTGAGAGAGCACGTGCGTTAAGAGTCCTAGGCGGTGCGTCGTTCTCCCTTTCTCGTGACGTTGTCACGTGGCTTACGTGAGAGTTTAGGCCCACCATCGAACAATTTTGCCATCATGGGCCCATTGCAACTGTACATGCCTCATCCACTTTTACACTTTATTTCCCTTCAATATATATTAATTAATTTATTTTTTTATAAGTAAGAAAATAAAAAGTAAACCATAATTTTGACGGTTTCTTATTTTATTATTTTTAAAAATGTCACATAGCGGTAATTACACAACATTCATAATCCATAAAAGATTTTCATAGTATTTAACTCCTCCACTTTGGCCAACAAAACAAGAGTCAATTACATGTTTTATCGATATTTTATAGTGTTTTTTTTGGACTATTCCAAAAACAGTTTCTCGTCTTTTTTGGTCCATATGGTACTATTTTAATACTTTTGGCCCCCAAAATATATATATATATATATATATATATATATATATATATATATATATATATATATATATATATATATATATATATATATATATATATATATATGGCGTTTAAGTAAGCGTGTAAGTAATTATGTAGGAGATATTGATAAGTTACACCAAAATTTTAATTGTTTGGAGGTTAAATATCTCCCCTCTTATTTTCTCTTCCCACCAAATGTCAAGCTTTCATTTGGTGGATTTTTTTTCCCACAAACTTGGTCGTTTGTCATAATATTTTTTTTAGTTTAAAATAAATCTAGAAAAATCAAAATTTCTAAAATTTAATTCTTTACAAGATAAGCACACTAATGAAAAAATGAAAAAAAATATATTATTCATTTTAAAAAAAAACCCAAAATAAAAACTTCTCCAAAAATAATAAAAACTTAATTGATACTTCTGCTCAATATACTAGTGACTTTGTAAACAAAATTAAAAATAAGTTTTTAAAGTATATATATATATATATATATATATATATATATATATATATATATATATATATATATATATATTTTAAGAAATATTAGTTTTAAAAAAAATGTGGAACATAATAAGATCCAAAATGTAATTATTCAAAAAAACTTTTAATTAAACTTGTTTATGATTCTTAATTTGTTACGATCTAAAAATATTTAGATTCAAATATTTTATAATGTTCAATTATATATTTTATGATTTAAATTTAAATAATTCAAAATATATAATGCTCTATAATTTTTTTTGAACAAAATTATTATTTAATTGAATATATTATTGATCCAAAATTATATGATTCAAAAATAATTTGATTCAAAATACTATGATTAAAAATAACTTGATTCAAAATTTTATGATCCAAAAATAATATAATTCAAAAAAAGTATGAACGAAAAATAGTATGATTCTTAATATTATTAATATTTAAAATTTTATAATTATTAAAAATTAATAACACAAACCGATATTTACTTTAAAAAATAAGAAAAAAACGAAAAATAATCAAGATACAAACAGAAACACTATTATCTTCAAATATGTAGTAAATATATTAAAAACATAAAAAAAATTAAAAAACAAAAAAAAAATTAAAACGTGAAAACCAAGTATATAGTTGTTTATATTTTTTATTTAAAAAAATAAACGAAAATAAATAATAATACTCACTTAAATTAAGTTTCATGGATGTTCGTCGCACGTGATTAAATCTTCAAGTTCGTATTAATTACAACGAACTTGGGTCGAATGCGAACGCACAAAAACCAAGTATTGAGTTTGATATTTGTGCCCTTAATGAAATGGGTGGTGGAGAATTTTCTCCGTAGTCTTCACCGGAACCGGACTATATATATATATATATATATATATATATATATATATATATATATATATATATAGAGAGAGAGAGAGAGAGAGAGAGAGAGAGAGAGAGAAAGAGAGAGAGAGAGAGAGAGAGAGAGAGAGAGAGAGAGAAAAGTTCATGCGGAAAACACATATATTTACGAAAATGGAAAATATATTTTGTAATATTTTTACATTTAATTTACTTTTGATTAAATATATAGTTGTGAAGGGTATTTTAGTAAAAGGATTATCAATTTTTTAAAAGACGTTACAGTTAGCAAACCGTCTTTGAAGTTAACCCCACAAACTCGGTTTTATCCCATCTTAGTCGACATCTCCTCTAACTCTTCTCCTTATGTTGTTGTACATGTATATCCCTTCGGCACAACCACCATCGTCTTGAAGACGATGTGGAGGAATTTCTCTCCTCCGTTCATTTAAAGAAATTTCTTTCTTTTTTCATACGATTTACCTTTTTTCATTGGTTTATCCAATTCTATCCACTAAAAGAAAATTCATTCCTCCATCATCAACAACCACTGGTCATCCTTCTTCATGTCGACGTCTCCCTCCTATAAGCATTCTTCATGCTAAATCATCCCTCGTATAAGCATTCTTCATGCTAAATCAAACTAACAAACTTATCGAAGTACATTTTCAATTCCATGTTTCTTAATTTGTCCGTGTAGCATCCCAAAAATACCAAGTAATTTTTTTTTTCAATTTTTAAGTCAACCAAAACCATCAATAATTTATTTCAAACCATCAAAGTATGACAATGTTGAAAAATAGTTATCAGAGTACAATCCCAAAATTATAAAATGTTGAACATTGGTGGATGCGATGTGATCATGTCAGGTCATTCCCTTTTGAAGCAGAAGTACTTGAAAAACATTTAAACATAAATTATAAGGATATGTAGCATCTAAAAAATCACAATAAATTTTAACTTTTCAAAAACAACCCATAACCATAATGTTTACAAAACCATTGTTTCAAAAGTGTATTTTAGTAATCAGAGTATCCCAAAATCCAAACAACATAACCGAAGGATGTGCATGATCCCGTCTTTGGCTTGCCACAATCATCTGAAGTATATGAAACAATAAATTGAAACTGTAAGCCAAAGCTTAGTGAGTTCCCCCAAAGTACCACCACACAACAAATAACATGTATAATCCTGCATGATGGGTCCATAACCTCTTAGTTGGCTTACCCTGGCTCACAACCTCCCAGTTGGATTGCCTTACATGTCACGTACTGGGTCCACAACCTCCCGGTTAGATTAACCTGGCCCACAACCTCCTGGTTGAAAGACCCCGACCCACAACCTCTCGATTAGATTTCTCTGGTCTGTTGACTGACATCACAAAGCAGTAGTCTCAACCCCAACATAACATGTCGATATATAACAAATAACAAGAATATTCAGTAGATAGATTACTATACATACAGAAATCACTGGTAGTCCTACAAATCTATCAGTGTAACGCATATCAATCAGCAGCCATCATACAATCATATTGATCTACCATATACTCAGTATATCATCAATATATATATATATATATATATATATATATATATATATATATATATATATATATATATATATATCACAAGTACAGCAAGGAAAAGTCACCTCTCAGTCTGAAAAAAAGATCGTTGAACATGACACAACTCCGAATATTAGCTCAAACGGTAACCTATTCATCAAATAATGATCAGTCTCAATTACCACTTAAAATACTCAAAATACCCTTAGGTCAAAAATGGTCGAAACAGGTCAAAGTCAAAAAATCAAACTTGGTCAACACTATTGAGTTCGCGCAACGTACTCAACTTGTACGCTTGGCGTACACAATCTTTACTAGAATACGTGAGGGTTGACCTCGAACACTAAGCGTTCCAAGGCTCCGCCCAACGTTCGCAACATTGTTATTTTCCTTCTTATTAAGAGCTTAATCCTTAGGCACTTTTTCCCATATTCTAGATCTATCCTTATAATAACATACTTGACAATAAAGTTTCCAACTTTATGGTCTTACATGGCCATTAAGTTTCCAAACACAAAAACTCTAACTACTTAACCCATTAAGACAACCTAGATCAAGCATGGAAGGAAACTAGCAACCAAGATTACATTTTTATGCTTCTAGATGCTCCAAAACGCTTGAAAAGACAACTTATATGGATTTGAGTAATCCATACTCATAATACTAAGATTATGGGACCAAAAGAAAACCATTTCATAACTAAACAATATCTAAACAACTCTTAATAAAGTTCAGAGCTTTTTACCTCCAAATGATGCCAAATGATGCCAAATGATGTTGCTATTATGAATCCGAAGAGTCCCACTCCTCCAAGATGATCTTCTCTTCTTTATCTCCCCTTCAAGGTTACCAAAACTCACATAAAAGCTCAAGAATGCTCTCAAAATGGATTTGGGTTTGCTTGAGGACGAAGGTGGATTGGAGGTTGGTGAAAGAAGGTAGGTTTGGGACTTAAAGATGTTTAAATAGGATCCAAACCCTAAAAATTAGGGTTTGCACTCTCGCAACCTACGCCCAATGTTCCTAAGGAATGCCTAACATACGTACCCAGCTCCCTTAATCTACGAAAATGCCACCTTAGTCCAATTTTGCAATTAATTCACATCCAAGGTCTAAAATGAAAATACCTCAATATAATGATGTTACACACAAAGCTAAGTGAGTTCCCCAAAATACCACATACCATACATACAATGGGCCCCGCCCGGTACAGATATGTTAAAAACATGTGATGTCCCCGCCCAACACATTCATCAGTCCCCGCCTGGTATTCATACAAACACATACCATACATGTAAGAGTTACACAGACAACTAGCATCCTATAAACATAAATCAATGGGCCGACATTAGTGCCTTCGACCCAAAAATACTATGAGGAGACTCACCTCAAGTTGAAGGTATCCGAATCACACACGCACTGCTGCTACAAAGGCTCATCATGTTGAACACATCCAAACCAACCCTAATTACTATTTAGGGTAGTAACCCATAACTAAGGTCCAAAACATAATCTCTCTTACTAAGAGTAAAAGACCATTATACCCTTTCCAAACTAGACCTAACTAAGAATGGCCCAATTCCCAAAATATCCCAAATGGACTTCTCGAAGTACGCCATGCATACTCCTGCATTACACCCTGTGTAATTTGGTGTCCACAGAAAAGGCATACGGGGCCAACCCGTTACGTCATGTTTACACAGAGGTTATGCCGTGTGTAACCCTCTGCTGTCTAGAATCACTTTTAAGCTCTTAATACTTAAAGTCCAAACATATAATTCACATATCTAAATCTTGGGAAGGTATTAACTGATAAAGTTGACAACTTTAAGCTTTTGGATGGCTTAATAGATCCCAAAATCAAACCCTAGGTCCATAACTTCACAAAATGACTGGTCAATTCATGCATGGGCGGAGTATAACCCTCAAGATCCAATTTTTAACATAAGAACCTCAGAAACACCAAGAAATGCTAATTCTAAGCTCTGGAGTAGCTTATACTCACAAGAACCAAAACTATGAGACCCAAATCATGCAAATCTCCTAACTAACTTAGATTTATACAAAAGAATCATAAAGGTGAAATCTTTATACCTCCAGAAGCTTGCAAAGGTGAAGGAAACTCTAGATCTACAAGCTCCAAGCTCAATTATCCTCAATGGTGTGCTTCTCCTTCTTCTAAAATGGTCTAAGAACACTTTAAAGGTTCAAAACAAGCTCTAGAAGGTTAGGGTTTGGAAATGACAGAAATAGGAATAATGGATGCTAGTAATGAAAATGCCTTATGGGTCTTAAGGTGCTTAAATAGGGGTACAACCCTAAAAGTTAGGGTTTTAGGTTAGCTCGAGTACGCCATGCGTGCTCCTCAAGTATGGCCGACATACTGTATAGAGTCTGCACCCCTCGTTAAAGATGTACGCCCAACGTACACACCAAGAATACCATGCATAGGGACCAATTTTGAAAGAAAATTAATACACCAAGCCAAAAATGAAAATACCTGGTAACACGGGTGTTATAATTCTCCCCCACTTGAATTAGACTTCGTCCTTAAAGTTTGTCTCTACAAATAACTCTGGATAATGCTCCCTTATCTCCTCCTCAGGCTCCCATGTGCTGCAATTGCACCTCCACTAATCCCAACTCCTTGTTTCTTAGGGTCTTGGTCTTTCTATCAAGGATTGCAATTGGTATCTCTATATAGTTACGCGCTCGTCCACCTAAATATCCTCTAATGGCACCACTACGAAATCATTGACCAAACACTTCGACAACTGCGAGACATGAAAAGTTCTGTGAATCTGACTAGGCTCCTCGGGTAGCTCCAAACGATAAGCAACCCTGGTCACCCGAGGAATAACCCTGAAAGTAACAATATATCTAGGACCCATCTTGCCCTACCGCCTGAATCGGATGACCCCTTTCCAAGGTGACACCTTCAGGAGTACCATGTCCCCAACATGAAACTCCAAATCCATTCAACGCCCATCAACGTAAATTTTTTTCCGACTCTATGCTGTCTGCAACCTCCAACGCACCTGTTAGACCAACTCGGTAGTGCCAAGCACCACCTCCGTGCTACCCATGACTCACTGACCAACCTTGCCCCAACAAATCGGGGTCCAAAACTTCCTCCCATACAACATCTAAAAAATAAGTCGATCAATATTGGCATGGTAGTTGTTGTTGTAAGAAAACTCAACCAGTGGGAGGTACGTATCCCAGCTACCGCCAAAATCTAACACACATGCTTGAAGCGTATCCTCCAAGGTTTGGAGAGTCCGCTTACTCTGCCCATCCTTCTGTGGATGAAAAGATGTGTTGAAGTGAAAACAAGTGCCCAAATCCTCATGAAATATCTTCCATAACCTGGAAGTGAACTGAACATCCCAATCCAAAACCACTAAGACTGGGACCACATGACTTGCCACCACCTCCTCAATATAAATGTTTGCCAACTTCTCTGCAGAGATGCTTTACTAAATAGAAATGAAATGAGCAATCTTGGTCAATCGATCCACTGTAACCCAAATCGAATCCACCTCTCGTATTGTCCATGATAGCTTCGTGATAAAATCCATGATGATATCTTCCTATTTCCAGACGGGAAAACCCAGTGGCTCCATCTTGACATGAGGTCGGTGATGCTCGACCTTGAATTTCCTGCAAGTCTAACAGTTCTCCACATACCATGCCACATATCGCTTCATGCAGGGCCGTCAATAATGAAGTCGGAGGTCTTTATACATTTTGGTCGCAACTAGATGAATCGAAAACTTCGACTTATGTGCCTCCTCCATTAAAATCTACTGCGTACCCCTGCAATATGGAACCCAAACTCTACGATGAAGGGTCAACAATCCCCGACTATCATAATCGAAAGAGGACACATGACCCACTATACGCTCACTCTTCCGATTCTCCTCTTTCATAGCCTCAACCTGAGCCTCATGGATCTGCTCCAAGAGTGAGGTAATCACGATCATCCTCAAACATACATCCTTGATAGGAGTACTGGCCACCTTGCGGCTAAGAGCATCAACCACCATGTTGGCCTTGCTAGGATGATAAAGGATCTCACATTCCCTCGCAATGTGACCTTGATTGCCACATTTGTGGCATCCCGAAGAAGATCAACAAGCTCCATCATGAACCTTGCCGTACTTACCATAAGTACGAACCCTCTAACTCTCCGACCTAGAATCAACGGCGTAAACCGTTCGATGCAAGTTACGACTGTGTCGGGGCTGGTATCTGCTCTCTCGTCTGGAGCTCCATCTCAATCTCATGCAGCACGGCAGCCTCCTACAACTCCAAAAAAGAACCATAACTTTGAGTGGATGCAAACTGACTGATATCCGTATTGAGCATGCTCAAGTAACAGGTCATCGGAGCTTGCTCAGAAGCAGAAAAATCTGGACAAAACATGGCCCTCTTCGTGAACATCTTGGTGATCTCCGTCACCAACTTTGTCCCCTGCCTCAAGTCCAAATACTCTAGGGCCCACCTCTCATGCTCCACCAGCGAAACATATCGAGCACGAAACATATCCGAGAACTGCTCCTAAGTCATTGCAGTCCTCTGTTCAGGAAAATACGAGCTGGTAACAAGCCTCCACCAATCCTACACTCCAGAACTAAGAAGGTTCAGAGTGCACCTGACCCTCTAATTAGCTGGGACAGAGCAACTGAAAAAGCATCCCTCGATATCAGATAGCCACCTTATGGATATGACCGGATCCTGAACTCCATCAAAATTCGGGGGCATCATATTGTCGAAGTTCCGATACTGAAAGGTTCCCCCAGTACCAATCCCAGCAGCCGTAATGATTGTGGTGGCTGCAGCAGCAACAACCTCAGACAATGCAACATAATGCTCGTCAAAGTACTCCACCATGGTAGTATTAATAGACACAAACATTTCTCGCAACTGTGTTTGAAAGTGAGCAACAAACTCCTCCCAAAGGATCTCCCTAATCATGTCCTCAGACACAACTGACCTATCTTGGATTCCAGCTCCCGATCCTGATCTGGATCCTGCGTCAAATCGTCTAGTCATAAACATATTGAAAATAAAACAGGGATATATCAGATAACACGCATATCATATCAGGGGAAGGAACTCCCAACAAATCAATAGTGGTTATGACTTCCCTATTACGCATACAGGTCCTGTGCTTTCAGTAGTACGACCCCATACTACCTTCCACACCTACCCATATTTGTCTCAAGGATCATCACAACAAACCTAACAATGCACACTTGAAAACGCATACACTCAATCCTCACTCCCTAGAGGAAGGCTAAACATCACGAAATTAGCCAGTTGACCCCACACAATTTATTCATGAAACTTCCACCAACCTTGTAGCACTCGTGTATGCTAATCATACATAACACTGGACCCTATACACAGTCGAATATCTGATCCTATCCTAAGCCCTTCATCAAAAAAGAACATGAAATAAGGCCAAACCGAACATTCTCAGGCTATAGAATCTTAGTTATGTATAACTATGATGCATACACTAAGCAACTACCATAATGATGTCAATTTCATATAAGGAAAAACCCTAGGATATCAGGCATCATATAATCAAGCAATTCTATCATGCATCTCCTGAAGATCCTTAGCCTATCACTAGCATGCTGTTCTAACATATCACAAGATCAAATAATAGTGTGGTAATTTAGAGTCTACTTACTGGCTCCAGCTGATCCTACACATTGCATCCTCTTTGATTATTTTGAAAACACTTTGAAAATTATTTTTAAAAAAAATATTTTCCCTTAGTTTGAGAGTGGATTCACACGAGTGTTCCTCCAATTCACTCAAACCAAGGCTTTGATACCAACTTGTAACATCCATAAAATCACGATAAATTTGAACTTTTTAAAAACAACGAATTTCACAAATTGTTTACAATCATAGTTTTCAAAACATGTTCAACATCAGAGTCTCCCAAAATCATAAGTCAAAAATATGAGGATGTGTACGGTCACACCTTCGTCTTCCCGCGATCATCTGAATTACCTAAAACATAACCCAAAACTGTAAGCCAATGCTTAGTGAGTTCCCCCAAAGTACCAACACACAAACAAATACCATATACAATAACAACATGTCGGGTCCAATCAACCATTGAGTTGGAATACCTAGGCCCCTCAACCATTGGGTTGGAATGCCAATACACTATGGGTCCAGTTAACCATTGGGTTGGAATACCCCAGGCCCCTCAAACATCCGGTGGGAATGCCAATACACAATGGGTCCTTTCATCCTTGAGATGGAATACCCTCGGGCCCACTCAACCATCTGGTTGGAATGACCCTGGTTTGTTGGCTCACATACAAAGCCATAAAGCCTCAACCACCAACCAAATATGTGCACATATACATAACATATAAACATATAATCAGTTAATAGGAAATCAAACAAATCTTACAGATCACTAAGCATAGAATCATCCTATATACCAGGATACATATCTAACAGATCACTAAAACATACCAACATGGGATAAACCAGGATAACAATCCAATGGGTCAGATTTGGTGCCTTCGACTCCGAATATTAGCTCTGTAGTCGACACCTATTTCTATTGATGACCAATCTCCATCTAAATTCCAAAATACCCTCAAGGTCAAACTTGGTCAAATTCAACTGGTCAAACCACCTATGTAAACTAAGTCAACCCAACCGAGTCTACTCGACCGAGTCAACTCAGGGTGCGTATGTGGGGCGTACTCCTGAGGTACGTTAGGCATACACGAAGCCTTGCAGGTTGACCACCATTGAGGTGGTTGTCCTCATAAGCAAGGAATACTACAAGACGCGAGGTGTACTCTCGCAAGTCAAAAAATCTCATTAAGAGCTTAATAGCTTAAGCTCTTACGTCCAAACTTCAGATCTATGGCTAAAATGCTCTTAGGAGTCATAAATTCTCTAACTTTATGACCTAACATGTCCAATAAGTTCTTAAAACAATGTCTTATTCAATTAAGACCTTCTAAATGATGCATGAAGCAAAACTAACCATTTGGAACCTATTTTATGACTTAAGACCCCTCCTAGGGTCTGAAAGGAGAACTCAAAGATCAAGAACATGCCATACTCAAGATCTAACATTTTTGGGACCAAAAGCTCCATAAAGAAAACCAAAACTAGATCTATGAGCTAGAAGGATAAAGTTGCAAGCTTTTTACCTTATAATGGTTGCAAAAAATGTAGAAATCCCAGATCCAAGTGTTCCACTCCTTCAAGATGAGTTTGGTGTCCTTCCTTCTTCTTCTATGGCACCAAAATACACACTCTAAGCTCCAAAATGCTCCTCAAGGTGAAACTAGGGTTGCAAGGACGTATGAGAGGGATGGAGGCAGTTAGGGTGAAAGAAATAAGGCCATAAGAGTGCTTAAATGTGAGTCACACCCTAAAAATTAGGGTCTCCTAAATTGGCAAGTACGCCCAACGTACACTGATGTACGCCCAACGTACTAGGGTGCGTTCTAGTTCGCTCAGCGTACACCATGTATGCATGACGTACTCCGAAGGAGATATTTACAACAATGCCATTAAGGCTCCTTTTGCACACTTAGTTGAACTTAGGGACCAAAATGCAACATAATAAAATTATAGGGCTGAAATTTGAAGTACCTTATTATCGGGATGTTACATATCAGAGCATTAGTTTAGTACAAATATCTAGACTTAAACTTAGAGGATAAGAAATGATGGTAAGGTGAGTGTCTAGGATAGTTTCGGTTCTAAGCTCGAATAGAAAAAGCATTACGATATTTTTGGTTATAGGCCTTAAATAATATTAAGTGCTAAATAAGAAATTAATATATATATATATATATATATATATATATATATATATATAGCATAATGTAGGTTAAATACCTTATTTGATATATTATGCACCACTTACTTTAGAAATGTTATATATGTGCTAAACAATATGTATAGACGACCTTAGATTGCTAAAGTTAAGGTCTATTGTCGACCTAGTATTAGGAAGTTTTATGTATTTGGATTTCTAAAAATTTAATTACGGTATTATAACTCACATATAACTTTTCAGAGTACTAAGGAGGATTTCGCGTCTAAATCGTCCCTACCTATATTCTCATCTAGGTACACTGAACTCCTACTTTGTTTTATAGAACGTCATGGTTAGAACGTGTAGTAGAGTGGGAAATGATAACGATGACCGAAGCCCTGAATCCCAACAGCCGCATATGGACGAACCTACGCTAACGATCATACCAACATTTGAACTAGTTACGATTGAAGAAGTTCAAGCTATGATTCAGGTAATGTTTGCTAAACATATGGAGAAGATTAGACAACAAATCTGAGAGGATAGGAAAGATCCCACTACACCGGTTATAGAATCAGTGTTAAAAGAAGGTCAGTCCAAGTAAGGAGACTACAATGGGAATGTAGAATCGTCGAAGGTTAAGAAGGACGACTCAAAGAAAGAGGTTGATAGATATGGATTCAAGTATGAAGACTTCATGGCATCCAAACCACCAAGAATTTTTGGAAAACCGACACCAGTAGCAGTCATGGATTGGATCTACGAAATATAGACAATGTTCGAGAGTTGTGACTGCGACAACCAATGGAAAACAATCTTTGCAACCAGACATCTAAAGACTGGATTATTAAGTTAGTGGAAGTGGCTGGCTAATGATATGATGAATGGAGAAGAAAGGAAGAAATCAAGGGAGAAATTCCTTGTGCAATTGAAGGAAGAGTACTGATCAGAGAGAGACCTTCTAGTGATAGCAAATGAATTCCAAAACCTGAAGAAAGGAGAGATGATCGTCACAGAGTACACTACATCCCTTTCTAAAAAGATGGAATTAGTCCCTTATCTAGTTCCTACTGAACTCTCCAAGATAAAGAAGTTTTCTAATGAATTACTAACAGATTTCAGTCCTTTGGTCAAAAGCGTAAACACCTTGGAAGCAGCTGCCCAAATTTCCATGTCCTTGGAATACATAGTTGAAAGGAAAATCGCCACCAATGAAGAAGCTGGAGAAAAGAGGAAGGGTAAAGAAATTTTGGAACCCAATAATAGGGGAAGAATTCTGAAATGTAACCTTAACGGCGAGAAACCCAAAGATAACAATGATGCATTATGGTGTGAAAGATGCATAAATAAGCATTTTGGATGATGCATAGAGGTTGTAACCTGATACAGGTGTGGCAAAACTGGTCACTATGCTAACCATTATGCAACTGCTTATATGGCATGTTTCAAGTGTAGGGAAGTTGGGCATCTCAAGGAGAATTTTCCAAATAGGAAAGGAGTCGAACGAGCATGGCAAAAGACTCTGAAGATAGTAAAGGAAGAAGCATATGGCGCTTTAGGAAGTTAGGGGTAGGAAGCTACCTACCCAAATTTGTGTTATGGAGTTGTCATCTTATATAGTAGTAGGATGTGAAGCCTAAGAGGTATAATGTATGAACAAATGTTGTAATCATTTTCGAAGTTATATACAATTTATAATTATGTTACACCGTTGTGTAACATTAAGAAATTATGATTTCAACATCATGATTTGGTTAAGAATAAATTCTGGTATAGTGTGCCTGTAAGCAGGACACTACATGAGGAAGAATTTATTCCCAAGGTTGGAAATTAGAATTGTGGTTGAAGACACGCACGGAAGATATCGTAGTAGAGTCTAGGAATTTTGTTGTATATGATTACTTGGAGACATCTATATTTAAATTGTTTTTGTGATCTTAAAAAATAGTAACTTGGGAAAACTTCGAGAAAACTTTTGGGACAAGTATGAGTAGGTGTGGAAGGTAGTATGCGCCCGTACTACCGGAAGCACATGACTCGTATTTAGATCAGGAGGAGTCACAACGTTACTGTGGCACTAGTAACTGAATTCGTTCTTGTTCATTTCCGTCATTACCTTTGTTTCAATGATGATTTCTGTTCCGACTCTAGTAGTCAAAGCACATTGAGTCCTACTAATCTACGAAGTAAGTATCACAACGTACGAATTTAGATTAAGGGAAGAGATAGTCGAAGCGATGGATAGAAGTATCACAGTTTTCGTAGCCTGTAGATAGAAGTGCCACATGCTAGAATGTTATTGTATTGCATTAGAACATGAAGGAAGGTATCCTTCGTGTTAAGAGTCCGAATTAAAGAGACCTGAGTCTAACCATTGTATCATTGATGAGAGGTCATTAAGGACATGACCCATGAATATGTTAGAATGGTCAAAGTAAGGGCCTTAATTTAGGTTAAGAAAGAGTTGGAGCTTCCAATGGAGATCGAATCTAGAAGGAAGAATAGAAGCAACACCGTTAGTGGTCAAGAAGTCTAAGAGTTAGAAACTCAATAGAAAAGGCATAAGAGTTATAATTACAACCTAGGATGCAAAGGTAACATGCATATTCATTATACAAGCCCTATTTTGTTGTTGATTCCAGGACGTAATCATCTTAAGGGGAGGGGGATAATTGTAACGCCCATAGATTCAGGCTAGTCAAGTTATAGATAATAAGCGTAAAAACAACTTTTTGATAGAAGTCTATTTAGGAAATATAATCTTATCAAAAGTTATAGTATACGTGACAAGGATTTCGTAAATATAAAGAACGCTAAAATATGAATTCTTAAGAGTGAGTTATGGTTTTTCTAAGTTTCAGTGTAATAGTATACGACTAAGAAACCAAAGTAGAGATCGGTTTATTGTTACAAAAAACAATCTAAATGAGAGTTGAAGATCTCGTCCATATGGTTCCATTGATATAAAGACAATCGAGACCGGATATCATATGGGAAAGTTATGAATGTTTAACGGAATTTAACAATCTAAGTCTGTTAAAAATATAACTTTAAAAATAAAAGTCAAACTTAGCCAACAAAGTATTAATGAAAGTTGTAGATCCCGTAAATAACCACGCATGGATATTAAGAAAACCGGAAACAGATTTCGTATGAAGAAGATACAATTCTATAAAGTTTTCCAAGAAGTACCATGCACAGGTGGGTTGCACGACGCACATCTTCTAGAAGGTGGGGTGTGGACCATGATATTTGCGACACGTGGCAGAAAAGGGGAAGAGCAATGTCTCAGGTGTATACGATGTGAAATTATGTTATCAATAGGCTCCGACTTCTCATTGCTTCCTCAAACCCCACTCTCCTCTCTATCAAATTCCTCTTGAGTTTAGCCCATTTCCCTTGGTTTTTGTATGCAGTGGAGCCCTACGACCCCTGAAGTGTTCGACTAAGTAGTAGCCATCTAGTAGGAGCCCTGCGAGTGTGATTTCTAGACTTTGGTCAGGAAGAATCTCTGTAAGTTAAGATACACTCTATCATTTTTAGTGTAACTTATATTTATGATCACAAGGCATTATTATGAACCTATAAATAAGATTTATCAGTAATTCCATATAGTTATACTGATTTATCTACTTATGGGAGAGGTGTCTAGAATGGACACGTTGACTTGGTTGTTGGATTTCAGAAAGCCTATTATGCCGAAATGATCTTTCCTCCCAACTATCGTGTCTGGTTGATCCTTACTTGATAGATCTTGATCTTGACATTAAGATTAGCGAGGATCTAGGATATTATTAGTCTACCAGATCATTAGACTAAAACTCTATATTAACATTACTTAGGTCACTTCAAGGAATATCTAAGGTGTTAGGTGGAACTCTACCCAAATCATTAGTCACCTACCTAATTCATGTAGTGCATAATACCTTTCATGAACATGATTAATATAAGTATTAATTAAAATATTAAATATCCACTTGAAGTGATATGTGAATAATGTGCTTATTTCTTGGATTATATATATATATATATATATATATATATATATATATACACACACACACACACATAATATGCTATGTGCAAACCAGATATGGTACTATTTTATGTTAGTATAAACTGATAATATTGTATAATAATATTAAAAATAAAATTTTTGAGAAGATAAATGATTAATAATACCCAATACTCTTGTGGAATATATTTACACTAAGATAGGTTAGTCTCACCCAAGAATAGAGTTGGTATTAAAAATTGGTTATATGTACTGTAATCTAGTATAGGGATAACCTTGACTCATGGAAGATACCTAGTTCAATTAAGTTGATATTAGGTAGTCACATTAGGAGAATGTAAGTATCATAGGAACAGAGAGTAATATTTTTTTCGATGACACTATCTGGTGTCGATGTACAATAGCTCCGTATGGGAGGACCAGAAATGGTGGGTCCCAATTAGGCAACTGTTAGCGATATGTATGGTCGTCTTGCAGAGTAGGATGACAACACTTGACCATTCTAGGCGGTCTTGTGAATTATGTTGCTAGTGTAGGCTCATAAACTACAGACGTAGATGAAAGGTAATACCATATTCATCAAATTACTTTGAAGACTTGGGTTCCTTAAGACTTACACTAATCAAGGGAGCCCCTAGTTGTGTAGTCAAACCCTTACCTTAAATCCTTCATCAGAGAGATAATCCTCTCTGATAATCTTGGACATGGATGTGTGATGATCGATATGAATAGAAATGTAGGAATGTAAGCCTATATGGATTTAGTATGGTTACGGTTGGTTTTGAGGGTCTGATAATTAAGGAATATTATCATATCAACATTTTGGGATTGAAATCCCTATGTATCTCACCAGGTTTCCTCAATGTGACCCACTCAATTTATATGCATCACATGTATCAAGACTTAAGCTAATGGAACTTGATTAAGATATTGAGTGATTAAGAGACAACTGATACTAGTAATTAGGGCCATCAAGTCTTTACATTGTAACTTATGTATCTGAATTGATTATGACATCCTTAGGGTTTTCACATTTTGGAAACAAACATTTGTAATCAAAATGATCTTTTGAACTGGGATTTTCCGCAAATATAAATAAATGATTTTAAAAACGTAAAGAAAAGTTTTAATTGGTTTTGAAAATTAGAGGATGTCACGCTTCCAAGGGTTCTTATAAGGGTTATTTTCATCTTTTAATCGCAACTCTTCCAAGAGATCCTTGAAATTTGACCTAAAAGTCGTAATTTATACTTTCCTAAAATTGGTCTCCACGTCGTGGCCAATAATTTTCCATGATGTGGGAAACATCTTGATCCTATATGCTCTAATTTGTCTAGGTAGATCCGAAGAAGGCTCTAGGTTGGACACATGTTCACGTCACGACACATAAGCTATCACGACATGTAATTCTTTATATGCTCATTTCCCTCTCTTTTCTTCTTTTCAATGCATGCTCTAATCTCCAGTTCCCAACTTTTTCCTGTTTTGGTATTTTTTTCTTGAAAATGTCTTTATTTGGCTAAAAAACAGAATTCATATGTAACAAATTACCTAACATCTTTGTATTTCACCACATTATAGCTTAAATGTATTGAAATAACACATAAATATATGTATAGATATGGAAATATCAAAATACCCCACACTTGTCTTTTGGTTGTCCCCAAGCAAAACTTATTTCAATACATCACATCAAAACATTTCCTACCAATATCACACAAAACAATTCAACTCAAACTCACTAATTGCATCTCGCCTCAATGCATGTATTTGTGTCTAAGAAATCTTAAGTACTTCCAATCCTAAATACTCACAATTTTTCATAAACGCTTCTTACTTATTTTGAACAACATTCATTTTTGACTTTCCTACCACTTATGCCCTTTTATTTACCCCTTTCATATCAAAAGTTATTGCCAAATTCCAAGTGATTCAACGTTAAAGAGAAAAATACTATATAATATAATTGTCCTAAAAATATAAGTAAACCTAATTGCACTTCAACTTTTTTCCTTTTTTTTTTTCTTTTTTCATTATTTCAACTTCAACTTCACATAAATAAGCAAACAAAAATACTAACTTTATTTCTACTGTACTATAGTTTGTGACTTTCTAAGAAATTCATTGGGGGTACTCGGAATTCCTTAGAGCACTAATGGAACCCATGACTTTCGATGAAACCAATGTAACGGTTTTCTTCCCGTCAATCCAATTTTTTATAATTAGGTGGATATATATAAATATCCCCGAGGGGGGGGGGGATACTCACCGAGTTTCAAAAGACACAGATTGGTTCCACTTCTGAACTATTAACTATTTAAGATATAACTAGACTTAACAATGCAAAAATTAAATAGATAATACTTGGAAAATTGACTCGCTTTATTTTAACATAAAAGAACTAGGAGATAAATCTTCATCTGAAGGCTTTTTATTAAGTCTAGGTATTCACAAAGCAAAACCTATTAAGTCCTTCAAACTAGACACGGTTGCATTTATGTCTCATGATTTCACTAGAACTGGGAAGCCACAAATACACTATAACATATTAGCTAAACTAAATCTTAGAGTTATCTTTGGATAATCCTATAAAATACTAGCAAACTAGTCCCAACACAATAATATGAAAATAAAATTTAAAAAGTACTTGATTTGTTCAAATTAGACAATTTTTGCAAGTCTATATACTTCAAAATTTTAAAATCTAGTATTTTCTCAATCAAAACTTTTTAATGCTTGAAATTCTTTTTCAACCCCCTACCCTACACATATTTCAAATAAGCCCCTTATTGTATGTAACATCCCAAAAACCATGATATATATTTTTCATTTTATTAAAATATTTTCACGAAAATCCATAAATAAACAACCATTTTTTTCAAATCATGTCCAAGAAAATCAAAGTGTCGAGTAAATCTCTCATAACATAAAACTGTAGGAGGATGTGTACGATCACACATTCGCCTTGCCCATATAATCAGAAGTACCTGAAACATTGAAATCAAAAAGTGTAAGCCAAATCTTAGTGAGATTCTCCAAAAATACCCAACAAACAATACATATCCATGCATGCCCACCGGGCCTACAACATAAGACTAGATTGCCCCGCGCCCACAACATAAGACTGGATTGCCCTCCCGACCCTTAGCTTATGACTGGATTGATCCCGAGCCCACATCATAAGATTATATTTCCATCTCAGCCCTTAGCTTATGAATGGATTGCTCTCGGGTTTGTTGGCTTACAACATAAATCAATATTTCCTCAACCCAACTGCACCATGTCGACATATGCAAACAATAATCAATAAGTAGCAAGTATATGTATTCATACGGATCTACTTATTTATTAGATCACTATATCATAGCAACATACTATACACAAGGATATATAACACAAAGTAATGGGCCGTCATTGGTGCCTTCTACCTACAAGTACAGTGAGAAAACTCACATCGAAGTCTAGAAGATAGCTAAACTGATAACCGATCCAAATACTGACTCTACGGGTCACCTAAACAACAAACAATGATCGAGTCTTAAACTACAACCCAAAATCATCAATTTGACCTAAAGTTAAACTTGGTCAAAGTCAACGGTTAACGGTCAAAAGTCATTAGCCGGTTGCCACGATGTGGACAAGCTTAAGCCATGTCATGGGGATAATAGGACAAAATATACGTGATTCTACCAAATGCCACAATGTGGCAACTAATTCTCCACATCATGGGAACTACCCAGACCACCTTATAATATTAAGATGTTAATCCTTTTCTCCACTTATTCAAACTTTCCCAAATGTTTCCATACTCCCAAAAGATCATAAAAACCATAGCTTTATAGACATGCATGTCCAATTGCCTTAAACCACACACGCTCAATCAACAACCATAATCTCAAGTATGTACCATTATTTCAACTTTTTAGTCCAAGATTTGTGTGTTGGTTAACCACACGTGCCCCAATAACAAATCAAAAAAAAATATATAATGTGCATTTTCGTGGATTAGGATACAACTTAACATTTTCCTAAAGTAACTAAAGTGAGATTTTATAGAAGGTTCTAGTACTTTGTGCATTATACTTTGAATGTGATTATGTCCTACCAAATCCGTTCGGCTAATGACCCTCCACCATACAAAGAAGCAGTGGGTGAAAAGGACACCCATTCAACGATCATTTTATAAGTTTTTTCCTTATACCTCTCATATAATATGGTTTCGTGAATGAGTCGTAGTAGAGATTTGACTGAATTTTAATGATACATATGGTAATAGAAATTTATACATATGTATAAGGTGTATTTGAATACTTTTGATAATACAAAGTTCAAATCATATTATTAATATTTGAATTAAATAGGATTTTAAAAACTATCGATTAGTTAGACTTTTAATTAATTTTCTTAAATCTTATTAGGATAATTATATTATCGTATAATTGATAATCATCTTATTTAATATTCCTTTCATATTCAAATTAGGATTCTTAATTACCTAGTTGATATATTCAGATTTTATACATTTATAATAATATGGATTAACTAGTAATTATCTTATCTTTTGAATCAAGGCAAGAAAATCTGGATATCACAATCCAGACTATTCTCACAACGTGATAGAAGGCTTGTTATGTTGTGACAGTGTAGATTTGTTGTTTTTGTTTTTTTGTTTCGATTTCATCTATTATGTACCATTAATGAGAAAATCAAGGCTCTGCTATCACATATGAGTTTTATGGGTTACAATAACATTATACATGCATAATTCCACTTACATCTGAAGGGTACATGCAACGTAAAATGGATATATGTCTTTTTCACATCTAATAGGAACATACTTATGAAATACACAAACTAAAACCCTATGAATCGAAATTCATGGTTAGGGATACATACCTTTTGTTGACTCCAATTAAGCTAATCAAAACCTTTGTTGTGTCCTTGGAAAACTAGCTCCAAAAGTTTGCAAGCCTCTAATGTTTCACTCCCACAACACAAGAAACCCTAAGATTGAGAGGAGAGAGGGAATAGAGGAGGGGTGAGCAACAACCGAACCGATAAAAGAAACTGACAAAAAAACCGTTGGTGCGGATTTTATTTTTTTGAAAAACCGAATTTATTACTGCAGTGCAGTTTTTATCTAGAAACTGGATCACCAAAACCGAACCGCACCGCACACTTATTAACAATAAAATAAATCACTAATATATATTATAAATTATACATATTATTTAAAAAACTAATAAATTATAATCTATACATATATTATATATTGAACTTGAATTTAATTAATTAGGTATTAGGTTTAATATGTGAGTTTGTCACTTTGTGTTTGTGACTTAATGATTATGTGTAAAGTGTAAACGCTATATGGGCTACAACTTGCAAGCTTGTAACTTCTAAACACAAATTGAATAAAAAAATGAGCTTGTAATATTGGTTGCAAATGAGGTGATCAAGTAAACAACATAAAAAACTCAAAATTACAGCTTCTAAATGTGAGGAAACGAAATGATACCATGTCATGCAATCATAAATCTTCACATGAACACCACGATTAAAAAAATCATACCGGTGAACATAAAAAACCACACCATATGTTTGACTCGGTTTAAAACCTATACCGAACTGGTACAAACCGAAACCGCACTCAAAAACCGTATAACCAGACCATTGAAAAACCACACCCAATGGTTTCTAGAATTCAAAAACTGCACCTTGCGGTTTACGGTTCAGTTTGGCCCTAAAACCGCACCATGCTCACCCCCAAAATTAGGTACCTTAAGGGTCGTATTTATAATCTAGGTAACTTAGGTATAAAGCAAGATTTGAATGATTAAATAATATGTTTAATCTCAATCCAAATCTTTTCCTTATCTACTATCAGGAGGCTTCTAGAAACTCTAAAAGAGCTCCCAAAATCGTCCATGACATTGAGGGTTCTAGAATTGCCTCTTTTGTTCAAATATTAAACAATTACAATTCACCTCTTGCACCTTTAATTAATTCCAATTAATCCCGAATTAATCCCAAATTAATTCTAATTAATAATTAATCAATTATGACTATGTTTAATTAATTCATATTAATTATTAACTATTTTAATTAATTTATTAATCACATAATAAACTAATAGATCGTTTATCTCTCTCTTTTGATCAATTCAAGTCATTTCTTGGTTATGAGGGCAACCCAAAAAGGACTTTACTTTTATTCATAAACATCATACCAATTTAATTAGGAGCTTAGACAATTAATCCAACAGATCCAACAACATGTCGACTCCTTTATTTTAAAGTTCAATCAAGATACATGGATTTTGTTTATTATCTCCAAACATAACTATTGTAAGTTAATGGTGGTTGGCATCCATACTAACAATATAATATAAATATTAATATGACCTTATGTTGTATTAACATCAAGTAAGCTATAATAAAACCATTTCCTAATGAAACCTATTGTTCCTTTTTTTTTTTGCAAATCTAAAACCTGCTTATATGATTTTATTGTTTTGGAAATGAAGAAATCGACCCAACAACATCAACAAAAAAAAAAAAAAAAAACCAGACTCGTGCAGCGTACTGGCCTCTTCACTAGTTATACTATTAAATTTGAGGGATCATATTAATAGTATATTTTTGGTGGTTCAGACCTTGGCCATAATTCTTTGTGATATTAGCAGTTTTGGCCCATCCACTTTAAGTTAAAAACTTTTGGTGGTTAAGACTTTAACCACAATACTCTGCGATATTGATAGTTTTGACCCCCCCGCCCCCTCTTAAATTAATGGACGGGTGGGTCTAATGGACACATGTTATATTCATGTGCCAAAAACCCAAATCATTGGTTGCACGTGTTCTCTCTTAATTCTTCTTCATTTGGCGAACCATATATGTTGATATTCTAGATTTTACACGGGTGTTTAATCTAGGTATCTTCACCACCTCTTCATCCACTAAATCATAAAACGATCCTAAAGTCGATTTCCAATGTAACCGGTACATCACATGATATTCCACCCTCCATTCTGTGTACCACCAACTCCCTCAATCTTTAGAATCCGTCCAACACAAAATTAGTACCGCTCTATAGAACGATGATCTACCGTATCATTCTTTGGTAAAAGACAGAACCCTAAAGCTAACGTAAATAAACTCCCTTTCTATTGCTTTCAAAAATTACCGTCTCTGATCTTTACTCACTCTATCATATTCTTGTTCCAACTTCATATCTCTAAAGCCTTAACCTCCACCGGAAGAAAAATCAACCCATTTTCCAACAACAACAGATGCATTCCCCACCCATGTTTGGGTTTTATGCTGCTACGTGTTGTTATGTGGTGCTCAGAAGGGGGGAGACGAAAAAGACTATGTAGATAAGATATTAACAAGGTATGGAAATCTTCTTTTATTCTACCATTGATTTCTTCATCAGTACCCATTCATGTTTGCAGAGTTAATTCAGATAAAGTCAGGTACTCTTTTTTAACTCTTCATAGGTTGATTTGAATTTTTGTACCATAAATTATACAGTGTTGTCTAAAACATATTTTCTTATTAAAATGTTTTGAATTTCTCTACTGAGATATATTGGTATTAGTAAAATTTATGTGAATTTCTAAGTCCATGGACAAAATGGATTGAAATCATATGTTTCCTCATTTTTGTAAACAACTAACCTTATTCAGAAACCAAAAAGTTAATTTCAAAGTATCAGGATATGTCTCATATTTCATTCATCAATTAGTAGTTATATATCTAACCTTTGTTGGTGCTTGCATTAATTAGAAATTAACCCTTCTGTTGGACTTGGGATCTTTCTTGGTGGGTTGTGGTTTTGGCTTGTTAGTTCGATTCTCAAAGGGTTTTTTCCAATGATTGAGGATAGTCTTTTTGGTAAATGTATTTATGTTAAGGATACAACACATATACCATTTTTTTTTTTGAAATTTGACTACGAAAAGGCTAGAGCTGCAAGAAGACATTCATCTTATAAGCATGTAGATTGATTGAACAATAGAATTGGTCAATAGATTAAGCGATTTTATGAGTTTATCTATGAAAATTTGTTCTTTTATTAATTGTATAATGTAATCAAGTTATATGTTAATTTTGTATATGGTATGTTTATTTGAATAGGTTAAGCTTAGAATTGAAAAACATGGTGTTGTATCACCTACAACCCTGTGTCCGAACAATAAAGAGTGGTGTAGGTGTGGCATCGATGAAAGTGATGAGTCTAGAGGTGGTGATGAAGTCCACTGTTCCAGATGTTATGGATGATGTGCTTGGTATTTGGACCCCTAAAACATTAGTTCGGCATGGTGAAGTTGTTGGGTTATGAACATTCTAACACTCCTAAGTGTACATGCAACCCTAAATACCGTGGATCTATGTTTTCTCTATTATACATGCAAATATGAACTCGCCAAGGTATTCATCCTAACTAGCATAATAACATGTTACATATGAATATACCAAGTTAGAATTGCATACCTCTTTGATGTAGAATGTTTTCATGAAGCTTGAGTGCCTAGTGCCCCAAGTGTGACACCTCAAATGGTTCACACAACATCAAATGGACATGGAATGACTTGAGAGAAATTGGAACACTTAATGAAAATTGGCTCGCCCTTTCTATCACACATAGTGGCCGATTTTGTCAATAATAAGATCTTTATATAGTGTTACAATTAGGGTAAACCCTAATTGTCATGGATTTCCATTTCCTTGGATCCATGGGTTCAAATACATCATGGATCATCCATGGAGCATCTTATGGGTTTTAGCCCAACTTGATAATCCATGGAGTCTTAGCCCACTATACAAGTATGGATGATTTACACAATCAACCCATATATTTAATTAGTCTTCTTTTGATCACTTAATTAATCCTAGATTAATTCTTGATCAATACTAATTAAATAATCTTATTAATATATTAGAACTTATAATATATTAACAAACCTTAAGTGTTATTTCTCTCATTATATTCTATCCAACTGCATGATGCCATGCAACCCAAATGGACCATGTCGGGTCGGGTCAAGTCTTACCAATTATAGTTATGGACTTATACATTAATCCAACAGTCTCCCACTTGGATAAGTCTAAAACTATTATTGCAAGTATGACTTCAAGAACCGACTGGCAATCGTAGCTCTCAAAAGCTTCTGTCGAACTCTGACCTTGCCCATGAACTCTGACCTTTGTCAATGACTTGTCCATTAGATAAGGGATCATATATTCCTCCATTCTAGATATCATATGGATTGAGACATGGATCATAGTCATTATCTCTGTCCATTTGTTGTTTCCCGATTTCCGATTTATGACGACTGACTAATTGAACAAATCAAATCAGTCTAGGCCCGATCAAGCACTTATATTTGTCATCACCAAATCATCGAGGGGCCCACATATATCACTTTTATCCCAAAGGTAAAAGGAATGGATAAACTTCGACTCATATGGCTTGTTCTACTACTTGTTGAATCATACACAAAGGAACGTTTTATAACATCGAGTTACCAATGCATTTTCGTGCAATCAATGTATAACCAACTCATAGTAACAACTCATATCTCTAGGTTTGAAGAATCTAAGATATTATCATCTCATGATCACTCGTGATAAAATCCATGAAGTGATTCCAATGAGTGCAGTTTGAATCCAATACTCAGAACTTATGAGCACTCATGAGTGTTGTAGCACCACCTTGTCCAACATCTTAGACCTCTACAAGCCCAACCCATGACAGTCTTGATTCATATCTACTTCCAACATATGACCGACTGTGGATGGTTTGAATACCTTAGCCATTCAAAAAGAACGACCTAGTTATTCTGGAAGTCAAAACATGCAAAGTGAAACACAATAATAATCGAATCCAATATGGTCTCAGAACTTATGAATATAAATAAAAAAAACCTTTTATTTATCACCATATGATTAAACATTATTCATTGTATACTGTTTCATCTATCAACTTTATTGTTGAATTAAAACAATAGTTGTCCCATGCTCCAAGCATGTACACTATGTTTTCTAAACACTAGTCATGCCATACACCAAGTATGCATACTATGTTTGTCTATGATCTTTACTTTGTGAAAGAGATCGATTCTCATTTCACAGTCCCAAATTATTACTGCAAATGCAAGAATTCCAAATTCATGCCATTTACTGAAATCTATTAGATTCTAAACTTATATGCATTGATCCTCTTGTAATGATTATGCACAAAGTCACAAAGACTTGACAACAAACATTACAGAGCATTCCAAAGGAGATCAACTCCTTGGAAACATCCTTCTGGAATTAAGTTTCCTAATGTTATACCGATTTATTGAACAACTTCCACCTATGGGATCATTTCATATTCCCCTTTTGACTATCACTTCTGAACAAGAGTTGCCTTTTTTCAGAATATGTCAATATGGTCCTTCCAACAATTAACACTATACTTCCAACTATCCTTGAGCAACCAATCTTTGGTAAACCTAAGATTGTCCTTGACAATTGCTTAATCATTTTAGTCATATCCAATTCTAGACTTTTCCCTTCTTAATGCCCCAGGCATTTGGAAAATTTTAGAAAGGATGAATATAGCACATGTAATCGGTCCTATATTCGAAGCATATGGGACACGATTCATGATGTCTCACATAAAGACTAAACCAGTCTTTTGCTATAATATTTCCATTTCTATTTGCCAAGTTCTCATAATTCAGATTATGAAAAGGGATGTCGTAATCATAATTGAATTTTAGAACGCAAATAATGAACCCATATATGGAATTTCCTTATGTTGAGCCATTCCAACATGATTCCAACATGAAATTCATATATATTCTTGACTAAATTTGATTAAAATCTCAATCTAAGCTTTTAGAATTGAATTGAAGTATAATTTCCTCTCCCTTAATTATAACAAAACAACTTTTTCCCAATTGAGATCTTTTGTTTTCTATAATTAACATTGCTAACTTGCAACCTTTATCATAATTATCATGCTCCCACTATCATGATGATTATTAGCATAACACTTATGCTCCTACTAGCTTTGACATGTACTCAGAAATCAGCTGGACTTCTAGAAATCAACACTTTATTGACTTTCTTACCAAAGTTCAGATTTTTGATACTAGATTGCTTTGATAAATCTTTATAAATATCATACACCTTACCTTAGATAGCTCACGGGTGTGTCTAAACAATTTTAAAAACTATGAAAAGAGATGCCGTAATCATAGTCTCGATTGTTTAGACCTTTGCCACTTTTCACAAGTCCATGTTAGTGTGCCGGTTAACCACACATGCTCCACTAACGACTTTGAGAATGCAAATATCACAATGGCTATCTAGCTAAAATCTACTTAGTGAAAGCGTTTTCTCACCATCATTTTCATGAATCGGAGAGAAACCTTATGACACTTAGATTTAATGGTGTATGGGTTCTTATCCATGTGAATTGTCAAAACCATAGTCACAAGAAAAGGATAATGACAAATCCAAACTCATATGGACTGAACTCAATCTTAATTTCTTGTCATCTGGCAGCTCAAGGGCCTGCTATTGCTTCCAAGTTGTTGTGCAACCAATTGAGAAGTCTAAGAACTCATATGCAAAGCTAACTTTAATTGGAATGGGCACAAAATATGTCAACACAATAGGTTATAAACCGCAAGTCGTGTGCTAGTGAAGAACTTTAGGTTTTATTCTTGATTAGTTCTTGAGACTTTCAAGACCTTTAAGACTCCCACTGTCCTCTTGACATAGAAAACATTCTTGTCAGATATTCAAGGGATAGTGTGGATTCTAATCAAGACAAACACTTCACACAATTGGCCTTAGTTAGTCTTTGTTTTATCCAAAACATCACAACTTACCAATTTCAAATGTACAAGAGTAGAAACTTTTACTCTTACATTTGACAAGTGTTTTTAACCTTCTTTAAGACATGTCACTCAAGTTACAATCTTAGAGTATAACTCTAAGAATTGTTTTTGGAACGAAGTATGAATCATCTTCTTGATTTAACCACTTCAACAATTTATAACCCCTCTTCTAAGCTATCAGAATGTACTTAGAGGATGAATTGTGATAACGTCTCTTAATCATTAAGATGATCATATAACATGATACTAAAGTACTCTCTCATCTTTTCAGATTTGAGAAACTTTTACCCTTCTGCCTAATTGGATTCTTCTCATTCATTCTGCCATACATCGAAGTTTTTTTTTTCCAATGTATCAGAATTACACTTAAACTAGTAAGTGTAACCATATTTACTAAACTTTAGTAAATCATGATGAATAGTCTTATAGATCTTTCATGGTGGACTTGATCAGTACACAAGAATGTGTACTCGATCTCTTAGTCCTTCACTTGATTCACATATACATGTGAACAAGGAACTAGTCTTAATTTTCCAAAGCTCAAAGTTCTCATTCATCATACTATACAACTTGCATGATTTCCAAGTTTCTATCCAACTGAAACCTTGGGTGATGAGAATCTTTCCTTATTTGGTAAATTTAGACACTACCATAAACGAAAGAATCAAATTCATATTTCCACTCTTGCTCTTAATGGAATCTTATAATGATAGGTGCATTTTATGCACCTATTTTGCATGTTTATTTCCGTCCTTTTATAGCGTCCTACTTCATAATTCTTGCAGTTAGCTGATTATTAGGGCAATTTTATATTTCATCAAGAGTGTTTGGTACTTCACCATTTTTGATTTATTTTGCAGGCATTATGGAGCATGGATACATGGAGCTTGGATGCATGGATGCTTGGAGCATGGATGCTTGGATGCTTGGAACATGGAGCTTTGGAACATGTAGAGAAGATGAACCGGTCATTCCATGGCAGAATACATGAAAGCATTAACCCGAGTCATTGTTGCGTTGTCATCATAGCAATGGATTACGTTTGAAACGCGGTTCTTTTCACATTGACACGGGTCGTGTTTGTCCTTTATCATCTCATATTTGAGCAACATGACGCGTGGTGAAGCTAGACTGAAGAGGGAGCCACAATGAAGATGTATTTGGAATTTTAGCAAAAAAGCATGGGCCATGCCAAAAACATATGGTCAAGACAAATTGCCATGCGAAAAACACATGGGCAAAAGGCATGGCCATGCCAAAAACGCATGGCCATGCCAAAAACGCATGGCCTTATGGCATGTCACGTGAACTTTAATTAAAAGAGCAGAAGAACGTCATTTCAAGGCAGAGACGGTTTTTGGGAGCAGTTCTGGCGATCTTGGGAAATTTTGAGAGAATTCTTGGAGTTTTTTAAAGGACCTAATCATTGCAAACACTTTGGATTTCATTTTTGTAAGGATTAAACATTCCAACTCCATTTTTATTCTTGTTTGATTTGTTCTTAGCCATGTGTGGCTAAGAAACCCTAGTTTCTAGTTCTTGTTCAAAACATGTTGATTGCTTTACTTGAAGCATATGATTTGATGCTTGATTTGTGATTCTATTCTAGTGATTATGTTTTTGTTTAAACTAGAATCCTTGAATTTGATTGGCCACTTTCATGAATTGAATTTTTGTGCAGTTAATTAACTTTTAGGGCACCTAATCGTTCTATTGAGTTAATAATTGGTAACAAGCAATAAGTTTTTTTTATTGTAAAACATATATCACATGTTTTCACACTTCCGAGCGTATGAGAAGAAATGAACATTGTTGGGAAGCTTGTACAAAACTTAATGCAGTTTTTCAATACAATCTAAGAGCGTGTTTAGGTTGAATTAGTAAAGCTAGGTCTAGTCAAAGAGCGTGTTTTGGTTAGATAATTTGGCAAGCGAGAGGTATTAGAGTGTGTTAATATCTTTCAGTACCAACTTAGAATAACAATCATGAATTACATCAAGTCATAATCAAGTTGAACAGCAACATTGAGAACTAGAACTGGAAGCACTTTTACAATTTGTTTACAAATCTGTTTTATTTTGTGCATGTTTTTAAAGTAGATTGTTATTTCTTTTATTATTTGACTTTTGCAAACAAAACCCCCATCTGTGATCAAAGTACCTTGTGCAAAAAGGTATAGACTTTTGTCCCGTGTCTCTGTGGTTCGACCCTGCTTGCCTTGTACTACTTTTTGGTGCATTAAAGCAGTGTAATTGGAGTCTGTTGTACCCCTTTATTTGTTGGGTTTGACACGCCTAACAAATTTGCGCCGTTGCCGGGGACACGGTGTTACTAATTGTTTATGTCGAGATTTTTATGAGCAGGTACATCACTATAAAAAAACAACAAAAACACAAAAAGTGTGGCTTGAAAATGAATACTCCTTACAATAAAGACCAACTTTCTGAGCTAGCCCAGATAGTTATGATGATTGAAAGTGACCAAAGTGTTCAGCCCACACCTATTCCCTATGATTTTTGCACTCAAAATGGACATCACACCAACATGTGTCCATATTTACATGGGGAATGGGAGGAAGTGCAGGAAAGGGGAGGCTACTACTGGCCAAACCAATGGAGTTATGATCAACCTCAACATGATCAATGGTGGCAAAACAACCAAGCTTGGGGAAACAACCGATGCCAAAACCCATACCAAGCTTGGGAAAATGACCAATACCAACCAACTCCACAATTCCAACAACCATATTCTGCACCTCCCCAACAAACTGAAACATCGAGCATGTCCTTGGAAGACATTGTGAAAAGCATTGCCACTACTACCCAAATCTTCCAGGAAACAACAAAAGTTAGACTCAAAAGCTTAGAGCAACAAATTGCACAACTTACACAATCTGTGAGTATATTGGAAACTCGAGGCGAATTACCATCACAAACCAAAGAGGACCCAAGGCATATTGTTTTTGCCATGACCTTGAATGATGGAAAAAGTTTTGATGACCCAAGATTGCAAATTGAAGACGGGGAAGAAGGGGAAAAAGTAGAAGTGGAGAATGTTGTCAAAGAAGAAATAGAAATTGATAAGGTTGTCATGGAAGCTATAGAGGAGGTGTTGGAGGTTGACGAAAGAGAGGTTGAGCTACCTACTACCAATGAGAAACTCCTTTCACTGGTAGACCAACCACAAGAGCCGAAAATGATAAACCTATTAGACCCTTTAAAGGATACATATCCCAAGAAGGAAGACACCCAACTGGTCATTAAATCGACATCCCTATCAACTAGAGAAGAGTTGATCACCTTACTAGACAAGTACAAGAAAGGGTTCGGTTGGATGATTGTTGTCATCAAGGGTCTAAGTCCAGTATGGCTCCCAAACAAAAAGAAAGTCAGGTACAAGATAAGTGTCCCATTTGAGGAAGTAATAAGAAGTTCATTGAGTTGGAAAGCCCTAATATTCAAAGAATAACATATTCCAGGGGTCAAGTCGAGCCAAAGACTTGAAACAAGGGCGGCTAACCGAGAGGCAACTCGGGGAGTATTTTCTTTCCATTATCTTTTATTTACTTTATTTTGTTGTGTTGCAATGTTTTTGAGTCTTTTTAGAGTTCCAAGAAAAAAAAAAGATAAAAGCTTGAGAGGGAGTCATGTATAAAAAAAAAACGTTTTTGTGAGGTTAACAGTAAAAAAAAATTAAAAATAAAAAATAAACGTGATTTTTGAGGTTACAGAAAAGAAAAGCATGGGTATGTGAAATTGGCATGGGCAAGACTCAAAAACGCATGGCCTAATTTTTTGACCATGCGTGACCAACGAGGTTTTTCAAATAAAAACAAAATTTCGCCCAGGCCATGCTAAAAATGCACGGCCTAAGAATAGACCATGCGTTTCAATTTTTAATGATTTTCTAGAAAAACACACGGGTAACATCCAAAATGCACGGGCATAAGTCAAAAACGCACGGCCTGAAATTAGACTATGCATGAGTGACGCAACTCCTATTTTTTTCAAAACAATGCATGGGCTAGCTCCAAATCGCATGGGCAAGGAAGAAAAAGGCACGGCCTAACCACAACCCATGCTTGTAGACGCAACTTCTCCGCCTCAAGAAAAATTAGCATGACCATTGTTCAAAAACACATGGTCCGTGCATATTGATCGCTATCTCCCGAGAAACACAACAAACGCACGAGCAAATCTCAAAAACTCACGGCCTATGCGTTTTTGATTTACCTCTACATCACGCTCAATTCTCTCTAGTTCTCTATCCCTCACGATCGTGCGTTTCTTCTCCCTTCTCTATCACTCCTCGGCCGAACTTCTAAACCCTAGTCTAGGGCACGATTTTTCTTTCAATTAATCCGAGATTAAGCCACCAAGGTATGTTACTATTGGTTCCTAACTTCACTTCATTCATCATCTAGGTCGAATTCATCCATTATTGGGTAAAAATCAGATTTTTCTTCATAAACCCTAGTTCTTGATTTGTAAAGTTTGAATTGATTCTTGTATTGAGTTTCAAAATTCTTGTATAGGGTTTGAAGAACAATCTTGGGGAGGTGATTTTGGGAAGGAAACTTGGAAGCTTTCATCCAATTGGGTATTCCACCATTGAAGAGTTCAAGTCTTTTTGAGGTTGAAGATGAAGTGAAAAAGTCAAGCACACATCACAAATTCAAGTATTTGAATGGTACATTGCTTCCATATCTCAAGTTTGATGCATCAATCCTAAGATTGGTTGACTAGAATTGTTGAGAACCCGTTCATATGTTCTATATAGTTATACATTCATGTCATAGTAGGTTGCGCTACCCTCTCCGAGCATCAAGGACGATGCTAAATCTTAAGCTTGGGGAGGGGTTTGTACATTAGGTTTTAGTTTCCACATGCATTTAAAAAAATAAAAATAAATAAAAATCCAAAAAGATTTTACTTTTCTTATTTTTATTTTCTTTTCATGCATTCATTTAAAAGCATTTAAAAAAATCAATCTAAAGAAACCTAATCTTCTTGAATAAGTTGAAGTGGTAAATTAGTCGTGGCTTGAGATTAGAACTTGTTCGTTTTTCATTAAAAATCTTGAAGCAACCTAATCTCACACGATCACATCTCCCGAAGCTACTCGTGCAAAACAAAAAATGATAAGGTTATCAACACCGAAGCATAAAGACATGTATAGGTTAGCCCTTGGAACACACAAACAGTCTTATGATTAGTAAGTGCTCACTCATATCCAAACTTCAAATTCAAAAGAGCCATAAAATGAATATAAAATTTCAGTGACTCGGATTCTCCAGCGCTCTAAAAAGTCTTTTCTACCTATTCCCTTCTAAATACCCTGCTTGAGGACATTGTTTCCAACTATACTTACGGGTCATTGCGAGTTTACACCAGTCCCCCTAAAAGAGTCAAGGCGAAAATATAAGGAAATAAACCTGGCAAACAAGATAAAAAACTAAAAAATAAAAAAAATAAAAATAAATTATTAAGTTAATCTGTGACCTTTGGGACCTGAATCAATAAACCCCGAGGGGTGTTCTACACCTAATTGCCTAAAGCTGTATTGTTTGGGACTGATTGGGTTGAAAGTTCGCTACACGGGTTCCATAGAAAGTCATGAACTTAATAAAAACAAAAAATAGTATAAATATGTTTAGATATTCAAATAAAGCTAATCTGTGGCCTTTGAGGTTCGGGCAAGTAAACCCGAGGGATTTCTTTAAATCTAGCACACCAAGGCCATCCGATCTGGATGTGTTGGTTGGAAGACCGCTACATGGATTTCAAAGAAATCCATGAGCTTTATTTGTAGTAAAATATAATTAGATAGTTTGTATATATTTATGTTTATAGTTTAATTGAATAATATGTTTAGGAAAAATGCTTGGCCGCCAAAAGATTCCCTTGGACTGGACTGACTGTAAACTACTTTGACTGGTGTAAGTGGTTTGAAACATGGAACCAATCTGGGTAAATATTAGGGAATTTTTAGAAAATATTTTTTAGAAAAAGATTGTTGTTAGTCAACAAATAGCCGGAGTCGGTCATTGTCATGATTTGAAAAATGAAAATGAGCATATTTTGCATCACATGTTTTCACGAGAGTAAGACCATAATTTGTTCCATGTGCTAACCCAATACCTGTAAAAGTGAACAAGTGTTGTAACTTTTGATTTTGTTGAGTTGCGTTAGGGAATATCCATAAACCTTGTTTTACATGTTATATATCTTTGTGGGGTTAATGCAAGTTATCTCAAGGCCCAACAGGTACACCTTCGATTGTATGACATAATGAGGTTAATTGGATTGAATATGTTCGTTTGTTTTGTTCATTGCATTAATGTTTGAAAAAAAAATCTTTTTGTACATATGTTATTTTCATTAGTTCTTCTTTTATTGCATGCATGCACTCTTAATTCCATTTAGTCCTTTTCGTTCCTTTCATTCTCTTCATCTTAGTTACTTTTTAGTCGCCTATCGTCTTCTCTATGTTGATTCTCAATTTTGTTCTTTCTTGAGGACAAGAAAGGTCTAAGCTTGGGGAGGTTTGATAGGTGCATTTTATGCACCTATTTCGCATGTTTATTTCCGTCCTTTTATAGCATTCTACTTCATAATTCTTGCATTTAGTTGATTATTAGGGCAATTTTATATTTCATCAAGAGTGTTTGGTACTTCACCATTTTTGATTTATTTTGCAGGCATTATGGAGCATGGATACATGGAGCTTGGATGCATGGATGCTTGGAGCATGGATGCTTGGATGCTTGCAACATGGAGCTTTGGAACATGAAGAGAAGATGAACCGGTCATTCCATGGCAGAATACATGAAAGCATTAACTCGAGTCATTATTGCGTTGTCATCATAGCAAAGGATTACGTTTGAAACGCGGTTCTTGTCACATTGACACGGGTCGTGTTTGTCCTTTATCATCTCATATTTGAGAAACATGACGCGTGGTGAAGCTAGACTGAAGAGGCAGCCACAATGAAGATGTATTTGGAATTTTAGCAAAAAAGCATGGGCCATGCCAAAAACACATGGTCAAGACAAATGGCCATGCCAAAAACACATGGGCAAAAGGCATCGCCATGCCAAAAACGCATGGCCTTATAGCATGTCACGTGAACTTTAATTAAAAGGGCAGAAGAACGTCATTTCAAGGCAGAGACGGTTTTTGGGAGCAGTTCTGGCGATCTTGGGAAATTTTGAGAGAATTCTTGGAGTTTTTTAGAGGACCTAATCATTGCAAACACTTTGGATTTCATTTTTGTAAGGATTAAACATTCCAACTCCATTTTTATTCTTGTTTGATTTGTTCTTAGCCATGTGTGGCTAAGAAACCCTAGTTTCTAGTTCTTGTTCAAAACATGTTGATTGCTTTACTTGAAGCATATGATTTGATGCTTGATTTGTGATTCTATTCTAGTGATTATGTTTTTGTTTAAACTAGAATCCTTGGATTTGATTTGTGTTTAATTGACCACTTTCATGAATTGAATTTTTGTGCAGTTAATTAACTTTTAGGGCACCTAATCGTTCTATTGAGTTAATAATTGGTAACAAGCAATAAGTTTTTTTTATTGTAAAACATATATCACATGTTTTCACACTTCCGAGCGTATGAGAAGAAATGAACATTATTAGGAAGCTTGTACAAAACTTAATGCAGTTTTTCAATACAATCTAAGAGCGTGTTTAGGTTGAATTAGTAAAGCTAGGTCTAGTCAAAGAGCGTGTTTTGGTTAGATAATTTGGCAAGCGAGAGGTATTAGAGTGTGTTAATATCTTTCAGTACCAACTTAGAATAGCAATCATGAATTACATCAAGCAATAATCAAGTTGAACAGCAACATTGAGAACTAGAACTGGAAGCACTTTTACAATTTGCTTACAAATCTGTTTTATTTTGTGCATGTTTTTAAAGTAGATTGTTATTTCTTTTATTATTTGACTTTTGCAAACAAAACCCCCATCTGTGATCAAAGTACCTTGTGCAAAAAGGTATAGACTTTTGTCCCGTGTCTCTGTGGTTCGACCCTGCTTGTCTTGTACTACTTTTTAGTGCATTAAAGCAGTGTAATTGGAGTCTGTTGTACCCCTTTATTTGTTGGGTTTGACACGCCTAACATATAAGCAACACAATTTTTCACAAATGCCATTGTAAGGATATTTTAAAATAAATAAAATCAAAATTTTTCCTTTTATTTTAAAAAATTTGCGGAAAAACTATCCTTACAGTGTAAAAGCACATGAAAACTTTGTTGTTATCTATTCCTAGGCAATATATCATAACTCCTAAGAAGTAGCTCAAGACTTCGATCTTTAAACTATGCGATAGAAATCCATCTACGCGATCAGATTCATCATATTCTTTCTTTAAGTTTCTTTACTTTTTCTTTGATTCTTAAAACATCAACATGTGACCCATTCACATCATGTATCAAGAATCTCAGAATAGAAACTTAGCAGAGTTAAATAGTGGACTTTACCTGAAGTAGAGTCAAACTTATTGACTTTAACATCCTTAGATAAATTTGGCAACTTCGCAACCAATGCCCCTTCCTTTGGCAATAGATACCTATGGACCCTTGATAATGGGACTATCACAGACTTAGCTTTTCTCTTTACCATTTGGTCAACCGAGTTGAGTATGGCCGATCCCTTTCCATTGGGAAGAGAATGCTTTTTCTGGATTTCCAGTGTCATCATTGTCAATGTCCATAAAGTTTTAGAAAGTTGATCTTAGCAAATAGATAAGATTATTAAGGGTCTCGTCATAGTCTGTTTCATAGTAGTCCCAAAGGAACTCACTATGTGACATAGAAAGTAGTTGAGCCACTCACTTTCTCAAGACTTTGACACTCAACTCTCCCGGCTTGTCAATATGTGACTACATCTCCAAGATGTGATCACACATAGACATTTGCTTGCCAATAGGGCTTGAGTGACCTTGAACTTGTGGGTTAGGGAGAATAATTGGAGGAGGTGGAGGAAGTGAGGTTTCAAGAGATTTGGGAAGACCATAGATGTCTGAACTTAGACATCTTTTGGGAGATATTCAAGATAGTTGATCTAAAGTCCTTAATATAACACCCACTATGAAATATTAAGGCTAGGACCCTACAAACTATTTTATAACTTGGAAGAGGGATGCCGTAATCCAAGCTATAGAATATTTGAAGGTAGATGAATGACGATTCATCAATTTCCACCATGAAAACGGAATAATTTAATTAGGTTTTACTTGGATTTGAAACTCCTATATCTTTTGAGATTCATTGAACTGTTCAATGGCATGTTTCAATCTCGAGTGTGCCCTTCAGGTTTTGTGACTTGGATGCCGAGGATCACAAAACAAGGTGTGAAGTGACCATGTAAATATACTTGGTACCCTTAATATTTACCCCTTAATCGATGTGCCAGTTAACCACACACGCTCCACCGATACTATGATAAATATTAAGTTACCCTTTGCCTACCTTGTTAAATCCAGGTTAGTGTGCCGGTTAACCACACACGCTCCACTAACGACTTAAGCAAAGTGAAAAGTGTAATTTCATGGGTTAGCACCAAATTCACATTTTCCTAAGTAACTAAGATTGGGTATTTATAAAAGGTTTAGTTACTTAGTATTCATCATTAATACTTTTAATGAAGGGATAATTATAGTCCTTGTCCTACCCGTTCGGCTAACGACCCTCCACCAGTCAAGGAAGCGGTGGGTGAGAGTGGACACCCATTAAACTGCCATTTTATAGGTAGTAACCTTATACCCCCTTATAGACCGGCTTCGTGAATGAGGCCTACTAACGGTAAGACTGACTTTACTCTTATACATATATATATATATATATATATATATATATATATATATATATATATATATATTATTAACTTATAATATTATAAAGTATAAGGGTTGAATTTTAACTTTTAAAATTCTAAGGGCTAACTTGGAATTAAAGTATTCATAAGTGAAACTTTTCAAATTCCAAAACTTGAGGGCAAGTTTTGAAACTATTCAAAACTAATTAATTCCATAACTTATGTGTTTAAAGTAGTTTTAATTAAAAGACTCTTCAAGTTCCATAACTTGAGGACAAATTATGGAAGACTTTAAACTAATAAAAGAATGTAACTTTTCTTTATTTTGTAACTTATGGAATTAATTAAGGTTACATATTTTATTACTTAATGAAGTGACTCTTGAACCTCCATAACTTGAGGACAAGACTCTTCATTTTTTGTAACCATTGCCAACTTTTATGAGTTTTTTTATGAAACTTAAATGTGACCTTTCATATAACTTGAGGACAAGTTACACTAACACATTTTAGAATCATCTCTTAGATTAAAATGGATTGAAAACACATAATCAATTAACTTTTCTATTAATCTAAGCAACTCATAAGAACAAGACAATTCAAATCAAACTTTTTCATGTAATTATCCTAATCACTAAACTAATACAAAACATGAATCTATTGACAATTATCTTTGAAATTGGATTACCATTAACATTACCACATCAAAAACAAGTTTATAAGTCCAAAAACATCTTAGGGTAATGTTCCTAGTCCATTTCTAGCCAAAACAGTTGAATATATGCTGTATGGGGGTCCAACTCATCGAGTGCACGAACCAACTCGGTGACTTGGATGCTTTTTGCCTTGGACTCGGCGAGTCCATCAGTGGACTCGACGAGTCTGCTATGCAGACAGCACCAAAATTCGATTTTTCAGCTAATTTTGCAAGTATAACAAGAAAACAAGCCTAGGCTCTGATACCACAGTTGGGTTATGAGCATTCTAACACTCCTAAGTGTACATGCAACCCTAAATACCTTGGATCTATGTTTTCTCTATTATACATGCAAATATGAACTCTCCAAGGTATTCATCCTAAATAGCATAATAACATGATACATATGAATATACCAAGTTAGAATTACATACCTCTTTGATGTAGAATGTCTTCATGAAGCTTGAGTGCCTAGTGCCCCAAGTGTGACACCTAAAATGGTTCACACAACATCAAATGCACATGGAATGACTTGAGAGAAATTGGAACACTTCATGAAAATCGGCTAGCCCTTTCTATCACACATAGTGGCCGATTTTGTCGATAATAAGATCTTTATATAGTGTTACAATTAGGGTAAACCCTAATTGTCATGGCTTTCCATTTCCTTGGATCCATGGGTTCAAATACACCATGGAGCATCGTATGGGTTTTAGCCCAACTTGATAATCCATGGAGTCTTAGCCCACTATATAAGTATGGATGATTTACACAATCAACCCATATATTTAATTAGTCTTCTTTTGATCACTTAATTAATCCTAGATTAATTCTTGATCAATACTAATTAAATAATCTTATTAATATATTAGAACTTATAATATATTAACAAACCTTAAGTTTTATTTCTCTCATTATAGTCTATCCAAATGCATGACGCCATGCAACCAAAATGGACCATGCCGGGTTGGGTCAAGTCTTACCAATTATAGTTATGGACTTAGACATTAATCCAACAGAAGCAAACCATTTTGGCCATCGCAGTTCAGAAAAGTGCAAAAAGGGGCCTGTCAAAAATCAACATATTGTTGTCAAAACCATTTGAAAAGTTAAGGTGCTCTTGATTTATATTATTTTTTTCTTCACCCAATTCAGTAATTATAAATTCTCCTTGTGGCTTACACTTATATGGAACTAGATGGTGATCATTTTTTGAATTTTGCTTCAAAACTGAAGTTAGGATTACATATTCTTTCCCTTCGCCAAGTGAAAACAAGCATATCCCCTAAAGATGTATGTAGGGAGGTAAAGTTATTGAAGGGCTTAGCCTATATATAATATATCTGTCATATCTAACTGTGTGTGTATGTGTGTTTATATTGATTGTAACCTCTAACTACTATGCCATTTAGCTTCTCAGTAACACTTATGTTGATCTTCTTTTAGGTAAAAGGGTTGTTGTATTTTTCATATGGAATGTACCCTACTTTCATGAAATCCACACCCATGGTGGTCAAAAGTCAATGCACAGTAACATAGTAAGTTTTCAAAGAGTTTGCACGAGTATAACGAAAGTGCTAAAGATATGTGTCTATTTTGTCAAAAGAAATTCTATTAACTAATATGAAAGGTCCAAGCGCCCTTTCGGATCTTTATAATTTTTTTAGGGAAAATAATGAAGATATTTGTCTATTCTATCAAATGAAATTCTATTAAATAATAGGAAACTGGGTCTGATTAAAGTGCAACTGTGCAGACGATAATTAATCATTACGCGCATGATGGTGTAGGAAGAAAGTGAAAAAAACAAGAACTGAAGGATGGAGGTGGCTACAGCCTACCATAAAAGGTAAAAGAAAAGATCACGTTCTTCTCTTTCCTATTAAGTCATGTATAGATGATATGTCTGAATAAGTAATGGTGTTGATATAGAATCGGTAGAAAAGGGAAGAAATTGAAAAAGGATTATTATGTTTTCATAAAAGAGAAAAATTGCTCTCATTTATAACTGAAATCACAACAAATGATATATATATATATATATATATATATATATATATATATATATATATATATATAGAGAGAGAGAGAGAGAGAGAGAGAGAGAATTGGATTTATTATGTCTCACAGTTTGCATTGCTCATTATGACATTCAAAATTGTCTTCTATTTGGATGACTTTGCTGTAACTTCATAAATATTTTAAGCGCAATGCTATAGTAGAAATAAATGAAAGTAAGATGCTATAATATGAAATTTCCAAAGTCCATTGCTTTTTCTTTCATTGTACCTATTTTTCTGTTCAAGTAAATTTTCATAATCAAACTTTACCTATTGTTCTATTTGCATCATGTTACTTTTGATTCCTTCTTCTACTACAATACACTAAGATTAATTTAGTAAGGTTCTTTCAAGATGGAAATATATTACGAATAGGATCAGATGATGAAACTGGTAGACTTTATGACATCAGAACTGTACATTAATTATTAGTTTCCCCCTAGGAGCAAGGTGAGGTTGCTTCCCCTCAACCTTATTTGGATTAGATTATGGGGAACTTACTTTTACTTTTACATGTATATCATTGTGTCTACTTTTTAGATGAAGCTTCTATA